>NC_034595.1:43177246-43199254 GCF_900095145.1 Mus pahari | reverse complement strand
CACCAAACGCAGACACTATTTCATATGCCAGCAAGATCTTGCTGAAAGGACACTGATATAGCTGGTCTCTTCTTAATCACCACTAATTTCTTAGCTCCAGCTAACCAGCATCAATAATCCCAGTAATACAAAGGTTTCACTTTAGTGGTTCTGGTATCTTGTTAATCACAGCTGATTCTTCAGCCCCAGCTAACCAGAATCACAGAATCTTCACAATCCACATAACAATGGCCCTGAAAAGAGTGTTTAATTTTCCCTCTGAAATTTCACAAGCCAGGCCTTCATCTTCTGCACTGTTCTCAACATTATCTTCCAAGGTCCTACACAACATTCTGCAGAGCTCTTAATACCAAATGGATCTTCTGGCCCAAAGTTCCAAAGTCCTTCCACAGTCCTCCCCAAAACATGGTCAGGTTGTCACAGGAATACCCCACTATGCTGGTACCAATTTTTCTTAGTCAGGGTTTCTATTCCTGCACAAACATCATGACCAAGAAGCAAATTGGGGAGGAAAGGGTTTATTCGGCTTACATTTCCATACTACTGTTCATCACCAAGGAAGTCAGGACTGGAACTCAAGCAGGTCAGGGAGCAGGAGCTGATGCAGAGGTCATGGAGGGATGTTCCTTACTGGCTTGCTTCCACCTGCTCTCTTATAGAACCCAAGACTACCAGCCCAGAGATGACACCACCCACAAGGGGACCTCCCCCCTTGATCACTAATTGAGAAAATGCCTTACAGCTGGATCTCATTTCCCCAACTGAAGCTCCTTTCTCTGTGATAACTCCATCTGTGTCAAGTTGACACAAAACTAGCCAGTACAGCATCTGAGTTTGGGAAGGTTGTAATGCTAGGTGCTAATATCTGGCCTTGCCTTTCTTTGGTGGATCTTTTGTTCCTTGGTTGCCCTCTCTGCTTCATAAGAAAGTAAGGTGGCTGTGTGTTGCAGGAAATTCTTCTGGGATCTTGATTGGTGTGGCCACTGCCGTTTCCGGGTAAAATGTGTTTCTACATTTTTGGAGGTGACACTAAGGAGTGGGAATGGACTGTGAGTGGGTTGTGGGGATCCATAGGAGGAGGAAAAGCAGGGTGGTCCACCAGGACCTGCTTAGTGCCTTGCAATGGAGGCAGAAAAATTAAGAGCTACAGAGCTGGGGATGAGACTTGAAGATTGGGATTGAACTTGAAGAAAAAGAGGTGAAGATCTGCAGTTAGCCCACCTGCTTAGCTGGCCAGCTGGGACTGCAGGTTCCTAGGGAATGCCTGCTGAGGTGGGAGCTAGGATAAAGCAATAACTGGCAGGGGGAAGAAGTTTGAAGGGTAAGATCTATGAGATCCTTGGAGACAGGAGCAGAGATGAAGGGAGGTTACCATAGGTGGTATGCTACAGAGCTGGGAATGACATTGAAGCATTAGGCTTAGAGGAGCGGAGGGAGAAGTGAGGATCTGCAGTTAGCCAGCCTCCCTGCTTTCCTGGCTGGAGTAGTGGGTTTGAGTATTTTATCTGCATGTATGTATGTTACCACATGCATGCCTAATAGGTGCAGAGGCTAGAAGAGGGCATCAAATCTACTGGAACTGCAGTTATGGATGGCTATGAGCCACCATATGGGTGCTGGAAACTGGACCTAGGGCCTCTCCAAGAGCAGCAAGTGCTCTTATCTGCTGAGCCTTCTCTCCAGCCCCAGGATGATTGTTAAAAATGTTTGAAAGTAGGCCTAATATGAGGGGTAAGAGAGAAGCAGTCTGAAGTAAGTGAGATGTTGTGCAGTGTGTGCTTTCCAAGGGAGAATAGGAGAAAATATAACATACTGGAGTGTGAATACAGGCTCCTCCAGGGAGAGAAATGAAGTCATTAGCTTAGCATTAGCCATATGTACCATTTAGACTGCTCTCAGGTTACATCTCAGCCACCACATGATCTCACTAACCCACTGAGCCAAGAAGCAAGCATCAACTCGAAAGAGTGCCAGAAAACCTTCTCTCTCTCCCTCTCCCTCTCCATCTCCATCTCTCTATGTGTGTCTTGGTCTGTCTTTCTGTCTCATTCTCTGTCTCTGTCTCTGTCTCTGTCTTTGTCTCTGATATGTGAGGTGACTCTGTATGTGCCTTGGCTGGAGTTACAATCTGATAGAAATAAAACGAGAAGCCCTCAGGATTACCCATGGAGTTTAGAGCATATCCTTTCCCTGTAAATGGGGTTTCTGGTAAGACTCCCAGAAAATGACCAATTTGCAGTTGGGAAGGGAGAAAGACATTAAGCCTTGTTCATTGTGCTGGAATTCTTGCTTCCCTTCTAGCAAGAGGCTGTGGCTGGATTCCAGGGGAATGGGCTTCTTTCTCTTTTCTTACATCCCCAATAATCTTCCCTTTCTTTCTATCCTGCCTCAAAATGATATGTGTATCCTAAAACAAATTAGATCCCAGGAAATTTGCCTTGGTTCCAAGTGAGGAATCATGGAAATAATGTTGAATTCTATCCGAATATCTTTGATATGCTCAACCTGTTCAGTGGAGATCAAAACCAAGAAACACAGAAGCATCTATAACTAGAGGTAAAAGTGAGATGGTAGAATAGCAGAATTCCACTGTCTTATGTTAAGGCCAGTTGAGGAGCAACAACTAGTAGTGTAAGATTCAAGGGAGAAGTTAGTTCCCTTGAAGACATATATCCATGGCAGGTAATTGCAAAGGCCCTAAGTATGTAAGGTGAAAATGAGAATCACATAGGCACTCAAGGGTACTCTTACAGTCAAATTTTAGGGTAAGGGATTGAGATTGACTAATTTAAAAATGTCCTTATTGCATAGCTAACACTAACAAGTTTGAAAATTGAAATCTGTACAACAGGTTGGCCAGCTGGAAATGCAAACTTGACAATGCAGAAAAAGTTCAGACCGTGGTTTTTAAATGCTAAATTAAGTTAAATCATCTAGGAAATGTGTTTCAAATGCAGATTACTGCCTTGTTCATTCTCTGTTTTTTATGTGAAGAAATCTGCATTTGAACCATCCATCCACATGAGGCTGTAGTCCATGCACATTGAACAATGACACCTGAGAAGAAACTGAAGTGACTGATGCTTATCACAGGTCTAAAGAGAGAATATGCATTCCTAAACAGAACAAACATCCCTCACTGAAGTGACAGAATGACCAACTAAACCTGAACCATGTCGCCCAGCAGAATGAAGACAAGCATCATAAAACAAAGGGAAATGATAGCCTAGATCTGCCAAGCAAATTTAATTTGAGACTAGCTATCTCCGAGCATACAAATGGAATCAGAACAAATGACCACTGAAAGCCAATTCAGGATATGGCCTGGACCCACTTCCTCTCCCTGCATTTTCTTTCATTTGTTTCTTTTAATGAAATTGAAGTGTATCACAGAGACACAGAACAAAGTAACTGCAAGGCTAAATGAACAGCGTGTTCTCTGAACCCACTTTTCCAAAGTGCTATTGTGGGCAGTGGGTGGGGCAGGAAGGGGGGCTGCATTCTTTTCTTTTTAACAAATGATAGGCCCATCAGTTGGAAAGCCTTGTATGGAGTATAGTATCAGAATGCAAGCATACAAGACACAGAGAGCTCCTGACAGAAGAGAGAAGCTTGGTGCAAAATTTTAATGGAATTACTGTTGATAGAGAATAGAACCAAACTTTCATCTTACAAACCAACCCAAAAGACGGCTACTACCATGTACTTGCAGCAGCTCATTTAGCTACACAAGGAGGAAAATCAAAACCTCTCTTCTTTGAAATGTCACCTATTTCATTGCTGCCTTCCCAGGACCTCTACCCAGTTTCTTATCCTTTAGAATCATGGATCTTTAGAATCTTCTCTTCATGGGTGGTTTTGATATAAAATCCATCTACTCTTTATAATTGAAGCAACCCTGGCCAAATGTCTGCCAACATGTACTTTGCAACTATGAACAATGGCAATCAGTGACCTTAAGACACTTGTCAACATTTACTTGAAAGTCTGTCCATTTGATGGATCCCCTGTTCTTCCCTCTAATTTCCCAACACCTCAATAATCCTCACCTCCATGACATCTTACCCCTTACCACCCCATGAACAGACATAGTCATCTATGCACACAAAAGAACACATTTTATTAGTTTAGGATAGCATTTTACTTATCATGTAGAAGTAATTAACCTACAGATGATTAAGAATTTCAATCTTTAACAAGAAGAGAATGGATCACTAGATATGGGGGCACATAGCTCTAATTCCAGCAATAGGAAGAAGAAGAAGAAGAAGAAGAAGAAGAAGAAGAAGAAGAAGAAGAAGAAGAAGAAGAAGAAGAAGAAGAAGAAGAAGAAGAAGAAGAANAGAAGAAGAAGAAGAAGAAGAAGAAGAAGAAGAAGAAGAAGAAGAAGAAGAAGAAGAAGAAGAAGAAGAAGAAGAAGAAGAAGAAGAAGAGACAAAGTTAGAAGCCATGTTGGGCTATACAGTAATACTTGGCCTCAAAAAGAAAACACAGAAAGAAAAGAAAGAAAGAGAAAGAATAGGAAGAGGATAGGTAGAAGGAGAAGAGAGGAAAGAAGAAGTAGAGCTGAAATTGCATACACAGTATGCTTACATGTATTATGAATTGTCTCCTCAAAAAGGAGATGCAGAGATGGCTCAGCGGTTGAGAGCATCAACTCTTGCAGAAGACCAGTGTTAACTTCCCGGCATCCCATCAGGCTCACAGCTGCCAGTAACACAGATCCAGGAAGATGACTGACCTCTGGCCTCCTTACCCATGAGAGCTCATGTGTACATATTCACACAAAGACCTACACTCTTACTCATAATTTTAAATAAAATATTTTTCTTAAATATTTTTGCTTTGTTTCCAGTGCAAGCAGGAAGGACTGAATAAAGGACCCAGGTAAGCCCAGGCATGATAGCATGCATCTATAAAGATAATGCTCCTACCATCTTGATGAACAGCAGAGACAAGGGAATGCCTGGAAGTTAACAAACCAGGTAGTCTAGCGTGTGCTGTTGTGAACAATAAATAGACATGTCTCAAACAAGTCAAAAGGCAAGGATGGACACCCAAAACTATGCTCTGACCTTTACACGTACACACACACACACACACACACGCACATACACACACACACTGTGGCTAGTGCATACCTATGCATACACACACACACACTGTGGCTAGTGCATACCAATGCATACATACACACACACATGCACACACACATACTATGTATGCTTCTTTTTATTCCCTGTCTATATTGAAGGCATCTAAGAACATGGAAAGGAGAAAATGCAATTTGTCATTAGAATGAGATGGATGTGTGTGGTGGATCACAGCCCAGCTTCATAGCTCTTCATTGCAGTCAGAAAGATTTTAGAAAAGAATCTCTTATAATTTCACTATTTAAAGTGGACATTCTGACCCTATACATTTCATCACCACATTAAATGTGACAGCAATTAGTCAAGGCCTTCAGTGTTTCCTACTTACACTAATACTCCAAAATATCACAGTAGATGAGCAAAGTTAAAGAAAATGTTTCTAGTCTTACTGCCCGTGAGGTTTTTGCTTACAGCATTATTCAGTAACATAGTTCGAGTTTTACTGAAAATTAATGCAACCACAGCATAGAGCTCATGATCTCGTTTTCATAGACTCTATAATAATGTAAAGGAAATTTCCTTTGTTTGAAAGAAGTATCAACCCAGTCAAAAGAAAGGTGACATGGCGTCTTACCTCCACTAGTGACCAGCTTTGTGAGGACAAGGAATTCTCTTCTTTAAGCCTCTCTTATTTTTTTTTCTTTTTTTGGAAACAAATCACTAATTGCATCAAGTATGGTAATTTATTGTTATAAACAGAAATTATATCGCCCATATAATAATAAGCATGATTAATACACATAAAGCTCAGTTAAATCATAATATTGTTGTCTTTACTTTAGCAGAGTTTTTTCAAATAATTTTTTTTCTGAAAAAAGTACAAATATTATCTATGCTAGGGGCATAGCTCAGTGACAGAGCACCTGCGTGGCATGTGCAAGAACCTGAAGTTCACATCAAAAGAAGAAACAGAGGTTTGAGGGAGGAAGAGAGGAAGCAAGCGTTTATTGGTTTTTATGCAATTTTTTTTAACTATACAACTTATAAGTACAGGAGTATCACAGATTTAATTTAATATAAAATTCTTAAAATTATTAAGTCTCCCACAAAAAGGTTTTTATGACAATTACACATTTGTGGGTCCTATGGCCAGTGTGTGGTCATAAGAGAACAACTTTCTGGAGTCACTTTCCTTCCATGTAGACTCTGAACTTGTGCCTGTATCCTTGGCCCATGTTACCAGGAAAGGCTATGTGAACATCCTTGGTTCGGGCTGCTACCCGGGGCCATATGGATGTCTGAGGCTGTGTAGAGCTGGCCTGATCCCTTGTGCCTGGGCAGTGCAGGAGAACGCTGGCCCTGGTGACATGAGTGCATGGAGTCTGGGAAGGAGGGGGGGTGCTCTTTCCACTTGCCAGCTGTTCCAGCCGGGAGAACAGCCCTTGCCCCTCACCTGGGCAAAGTGGGAGAGCTGGCAGACTGACCCACTCAGCTACCACCCAGGCCCAGATCCAGGGCTTTGAGTTGGCCCAGCCCAACATCTACCCTAGCTCAGAGAAGTCCAGGTGAGGATCTAGTAGTGATAGTGTAGCAGAAGCCAGAGACCTCAAACCAGACCAATGACTCATCACAATTAACAATTTTAAAATAGGGTCTCACTATGTGACCCTGGCTGTCCTGTCCTGGCTGGTCTGAAGTCACATAAATCCTCTGGACTATGCTTCCCAAGTGCTAGAATTAAAGGCATGGTCCACCACGCCTTGCACATACAACTTTACTGTGAAGTTAAATTGATGATCTTACAGATATGACCAGGCTAACCCATATGTGATCACATTGGACTCACATGTTTTCAGTCATTCACATGTCTGAAGAAAGCAAGCCAATTGCCGACACTATGTCAAAGATGTTGTGTACATTTTTGGTCCTATAAGAGAAATAATTTAAGAAGCAAATAAGGAAGAAGCCCTTACTTTGGCTCACGGTTTCTGAAGATTGAGACCTGGGACAGCTGGGTCTTGGGTTTGAAGTCTGAGGGGAGTCGGAACATAATG
Source organism: Mus pahari (assembly GCF_900095145.1). Classification (NCBI taxonomy): domain Eukaryota; kingdom Metazoa; phylum Chordata; class Mammalia; order Rodentia; family Muridae; genus Mus; species Mus pahari. Next base: position 43,192,107 of record NC_034595.1, on the reverse strand, counting down.
ATGCCTTGTGGTGGCCAGAAAACAGAGTGAGAAAAAGCATACTTCAATCTGCATGCTTCCTCCTTCCTCTTTTGTTTCCAGAATGGCTTCCTGCCCTTTAGATGAGGCTACCCACATTCACTGTGAGTCTCTCTTCCCCCTTAATTAATCCTCTCTGGAAAAACCACCACAGGTTCACTCAGAAGTGTATTATATTAATCCCTTCAACATCACTCAATCCAATCAAGTTAATGATCATGATCAACTGTCACAGATGGGTATCTTCCCTGACACCTGAATAAATTGCTATGCCTTTGTGATTCTAATGTGTATTATGTGCATTCTGTGAACTGACTATGAAAAGTCTGGATAGAAAAGGACAAAAGGTAAATCTCATTGGGCTGTCCATCTACAACTGCCAGCAAACGAAGTGTTAAATGTAGAAGCAGAGTTGGACAAACTATTATCAGGTTATTAATTTGAGAAGTTAAAAAATTAGCCTGCAATGAACAGGGTAATGTTTCATGATGTTAACATGAAATTTCAAAAGTTTGCCAAGAAGAAACTTAGATATGAAGGTCAGACCCACTGTCTATTGAATTAGGCTATTTTTATGCCCACTCTAAAGAGTTCACATTCTGGATGTTATTAGTTAAGCTTATGAGCTTTAACAGGTGTTATAATGACACACAAAGAAAGAAATTATTTTCTCCTGCTCTTTGTCTTATTTCTATGAATATGCTTTTCATGTCATATATAATCAGAAAACTTGATTTCTGAGGCAGGGCTAAAAGTTAAGAGCCCTGAACATTGATTTTTTTTTTCTTCTTCTTTATCTTAAAAACATTTGTTACATTGTTCCTATTTCTTGTGCTGAACTTAAAAAATAATAATTTATAGCAACCAGTTACAGCCAAAGTCAGTTTCTTCTCAAACAAACTAGCTCTGCTTGTTGCTTTTTTTTAATGTTAAAGCTCAAACGGATTTCACACCTAGTCACCAGTATATGAATTATAGTTAATAAACCATTACTCTCTGTGAACATTATGATTTTTCTACTATTATATATTCCTTAAATTAAAATTTTTAAAAATCCCACTCCACTCGGTGCAAGTAAAATAGGCTTAACAGTGAGTAATTGCTGATCATTTTTGCCAGATATTTTTATTAGAATTACATGGTAACCATGAAAATGGGTTTGCATGTGCTTAGGGAACCTTAATTTTCGGATTAAATAAAATACATGGTCTTATTTTAAATCAGGCTCGTATTGTACAATAGACCAATTTTTTAAATGAGCTACCCTACACTTAATGTCATTAGTAAACAATACATTTAGTCACAGAGGAATACCAGGCTCATACATTTAAAACACTTCAGCATCTCGTTATACCAGCTGAACCCTTACACAGTGATGTAACCTAACAATAGCTATTTACGTATCCAAATGGATACAGAAGCAAGATTTCCTAGCACAGATGCTGCCTCTTGTCTAAGAAAAGTCAAACTAGCAATTATTATTTTATATGTGAAGTCTCCTTAGCATCCTTCAGGGGAGTCAGAGATTGTTATTCTTTGTTTCCCCAGAAGTGGCCATGTGTCTCTGGGAGGGGAAGGATGTGGGGAGGGTGCTTGGACCTAGGAGAAGTTAAGGTATAGGAGTTGAAAATGAATATGACCAAGATATGTTGTATGGAATTCTCAAAGAATCAATAAAATTTTTAAATAAACAGTAAACAAAAATTAGCAGTACTAAAAATTGTCAAATTCGACTTCTTAATTACTATTGACTATCTAAAAAGTAGCATGTACTTTAGAAATTATATAGAAATAAAATAGTTTACATATATTTACAATACTGAATCACAGACACATTTTAGGATGAAAATCTACAGGAATCATCTGACCCCTTTCTGCTTCAATAGCCCACCTCAGATCCACTCTCTACAACACACACACACACACACACACACACACACACACACACACACATTCATCACATGCTCAGTAACCTCAGCATGGTTACTATGAGTGGACTATGTTTGTTTAATTCCACATTGTCTCAGACTGCTTTATGTTATAAAATAAAATATCTGAGCCTACTTGGTTTCTAACAAGACTTACTTGGTTACAGGCTTCATTGCTGGAATATCCAAACAGCATGCACATTGCCTTCTAAGTTAGGTGAGAGTCCCCTAGCTCTAGCATGGTGGGGCAGAGAAGCAGACCCAGAAGAAGCAGTGTGCAGAGGGGCAAACACATGGGACATCCTCTCTATAACAAGCATTACTCCACTAACAAAACTCAAGATCTCATGACCTAGCTGCCTGCTACCAGGCCTCACCTCTGAAAGGCACAGAATCACCACGCTGGGGCCAAGCGCAGGTCACGTGATCTCTTAGGCAACAAAGCGCATCCAAGACACTAAGTGTTCAACAAAAAAAGAGAAAAGTTCTGTCTCCTGGTAGGGAAGCAGTTCTTACTGCCTAAATCCCTCAAAAATTGGTATTGCACCTCACTGTCTCACTAAGTTAGGTAGTTAAAACTCAAAGCAAAAATTGGTCAGAAGAACAATTACACCAATAAACAAGGTATATTCTCTTTCTTTCCTTTTCTCCTCATGAATTTTGTTATCTTTCTTCCACCCTTCCACTATGGCGTTGGTGCAGTTTTTGGAAAGAACATGAAAACAGACCCAAGTATATTTTCAATGGATATATTTAAGTGGGAGTTTTTCAAAATATTTCACATTTATAGCTATTGTAAGAAGTATCTCTTATGATTAATGTGTTCTCTAGAGGTGTAACTAGAATCTGCACAGTATGTATTTCTCATTAAATACCTAATAACCAGTATCCCTATACAATGCTCAATTTTACATAAACCATATTTGCATAGAAGCATACGTTCACACTCAAAATCATGGTACAGTTGGCTACAGACACGGATTTACCTTGTCTTATGAAAGTAAGTAAAAGGAACAATAACCCTTTGTCCAGAATATTTAAATAACAACTAAACTGCAAATATATATTTGACAGAAAATGATTTAGTTTGTAGATTCATTATGTTATTCAGTGATAATGACATTTGGCTTATGTTGTCATATCAAAATATATGAGGTAAAAGCAGAGATATCTAAGACTTTCTTCAAAAGTAACTTTGTCATATATAAATATATATATATATAAATGATTTATATATAATAGATATATAAATGTTACAATCTGTGTCTATTTATTTACTTACTTATTTGCGTGTGTGTGTGTGTGTGTGTGTGTGTGTGTAAAACAGAGGAAGAGAGTTGGTGAGGGGAGATATTAATATGCCATGAGTGTATGTGTGGGAGGGTCAAAGGACAACTTGTGGCTGTTGGTTCTCTCTACTCTGTAGGTCCTGGAGTTCAAACTCAGGGCACCAGACTTGCCACTAAGTGGCTTTATCTGCTGAGTTATCTTGCAGCCTCTCGTTTCAAAATCTGTATTACAATAAGAGATTGCTTTCTTGTGTGCTTCTGAAGAATTCTTCAGATACGAAGATGGTGAATAACATTTTGAAATATACTTCACACTTACATAGAAGAACTTAAACGCTGCTACGGAGATGAAGGGTCCTTTGATAATAACGAGGCACAACTGATTTCTGATCTCTGTTCATTTTAAATATTGGAAGACATTCATTGTACTGTAGGGAAATGAAGAACTCATTCCATTAAATTATTTCAAAACCAGGAAGAACCATAAATACCAACAGTTCTATCCACATGTAATTCCAAATATTTTTTTTCATTTTAAAACAAAAATATACATTGTCAGAAGAACAAATAGTTTAATTAAGATATGGTTGTAGAAAATATTAATATTTAAATTTTAATAACACTTCTAGTTATCCTTGAGTCTACAAAACAGAAATACTAAAAATCATCAAAAAATTTACGAGGGACTTAGAGAGATGATTGCAGAGGACCCAGGTTGGTTTCCAGTACCCAGTAGAGAGCATCTGACACCCTCTTCTGACATTCACAGATACCAAACACTTATGTGGTACACAGATGTATATGCAGGCAAAACACGCATATACACAAAATAAATAAATCTTAAAAAGAGTTGATTAAAAAAATAAAAACTAAAAAATGAGACTTTCTGAAGTTAATGTTTTAAATAGTAGCAAAAATATAATATTTTGAATCATTTCATTTATTTAAATTTTGAAGAAAAATAATGTATAAAATAATCCATCAATAAATAATCAACATTATAAGAAATTCTATATATAATTACATTATATAAATAAAGTACAGCTATTTCCTAAATCGCATTAGTCCTCCAATAACATGAAAAGCAGTTTCTTTGTGTGTGTGTGTGTGTGTGTGTGTGTGTGTGTGTATGTGTGTTCATTAATGTTTTTATTATTCCTGTTGCACAGGTGTAGGTAGAGAGGCCTCAGGTCAGTGTGCTTACAGCTGCCAAACCTTATACATTCCACAAATACTGGAGTTGGGCAATCTTTTTATTTTTTTTTATTTTTTCTCCTTTTTTTATTAGATATTTTCTTTATTTACATCTCAAATGCTATCCTAAAAGTTCCCTATACCCCCCCCCCCCCCGCACACTGCTACCCTACTCACCCATTCCCACTTCTTGGCCCTGGCATTCCCCTGTACTGGGGTATATATAGTTTGCAAGACCAAGGGGCCTCTCTTCCCAATGATGGCCGAATAGATGTAGCTAGAGACACGAGCTCTGGGGGTACTGGTTAGTTCATATTGTTCTACCTTTAGGGTTGCAGACCCCTTCATCTCCTTTGGTACTTTCTCTAGCTCCTTCACTGGGGACCCTGTGTTCCATCCAATAGCTGACTGTGAGTGTCCACTTCTTTCATGGGTATTTTGTAACCTATTCTAAAGAGGAATGAAGTATCCACACATTGGTCTTCTTGGTTTTTCTTGTGTTTTGCAAATTTTATTCTTAGTTTCTGGACTAATATCCACTTATCAGTGACTGCAAATCTAGTAACTTCTTTTATGATTGGGTTACCTCACTAAGGATGATATCCTCCAGATACATCCATTTGCCCAAGAATTTCATNAATTCATTGTTTTTAATNGCTGAGTAGTACTCCATTGTGTAAATGTACCACATTTTCTGTATCCATTCCTCTATTGAGGGACATCTGAGTTCTTTTCAGCTTCTGGATATTATAAATAAGGCTGCGATGAACATAGTGGAGCATGTGTCCTTATTACCAGTTGGAAGATCTTCTGGGTATATGCCCAAGAGAGGTATTGCTGGATCTATGCCCAGTTTTCTGAAGAACAGCCAGACTGATTTCTAAAGTGATTGTACAAGCTTGCAATCCCACCAGCAATGGAGGAGTGTTCCTCTTTTGTCACATCCTCGCCAGCATCTGCTGTCACCTGAATTTTTGATCTTAGCCATTCTGACTGGTATAAGATGGAATCTCAAGGTTGGTTTGATTTGCATTTCCCTGATGATTAAGGATGTTGAACATTTTTTCAGGTGTTTCTCAGCCATTCGGTATTCTTCAGTTGAGAATTCTTTGTTTAGCTCTGTACCCCATTTTTTAATGGGGTAATTTGAATTTCTGGAGTCCAGCTTCTTGAGCTCTTTGTATATATTGGATATTAGTCCTCTATCAGATTTGAAAAGCACTTTCAATGAAATGTTTTCAGTGGGCACACTTAGAACTCTGAAGGATGGTGCTACCCAATGCTAATTCAAATCTCTCAAATATGAAGTCACAGAAATACCATTGCAAATCGTAATATTTTCATAAACATTTAACCGATGAAAGAGTCCCTGATAAACAACTTAATGTCATAATCAGACAAAACTGAGTATGTTCATAGTGGTGTGGCCTTAGACCTAATGCCATAATCAAGGAAGAAGGAGTAGAAACTAAATCTAAAAGGTTTTCCCTAGAAATAAAGCATAGTAGATCAGAAGTAATATGGCAGACAGCAAAGCAGAAGAAAGATCAACAATAATTTCTTGAAAAGATAAAACTAAAACCTTAAAAAAAGCCCTTAGTAAGATCAATAAGAAAGAGAGAGAAAATATAAATTAAATATAAATTAAATGTATTATATAGATTGCTCAGAAAAGAAAGGAAAAAAGAAAAAAACTAAGGGACTATTTTAAGTAATTACATGGCAACAAACTAAAGAATAAACTGGAAACTGAAAGAAATGGATAAATTCACACACACACACACACACACACACACACACACCTATTAAAACTGAATCAAAAGGCAATAATAAAATAGTTGTAGTGGCAATATCTTGCAATCCTAACATGCAGGTGAATCATGAGCTCCTATGTAGCACACAGTAAGACTCTGTCTGGAAGAAAAAAAAAACAGGAAGAGGAAGAAAGTATAGAGGAAGAGGAAGATGAGAAGGAAAGAGGAGAGAAGGAGAAAAATGGATATCTGAACAGGAAGGAAGTTAAATCATTAATTAAAAATTTTGCAATTATAGAAGCCCATGACCAGGTATCTCATGCTTGAATTCAAAGCAGAATTTTTACCAAGCCATCTAAACCTCTTTCCAAACGGTATAAGAGGGCTGGAGAGATAACTCAATGGTTAAGAGCACAGGCTACTCTACCAGAGGACATGGGTTCAATTCCCAGCACCCATCTGGCAGCTCACAACTGCCTGTAACTGGAGTTCCAGGGGATCTGATATCCTCACACAGACATATATGTAGATAAAACACTAATGCAACATTAAAAGTAATAAAAAATAAACCAAAAAGTAACAAGAAATACTTCTATCCTTGTTTATAAAACCTAGCTTCTCCTAGATACCAAAGCTAGACAAAGAGTTTGCAAGAAAGGAAGCTAAAATAACGAACACAGACCTGAAAGTCTCAGTTCAATACTATCAAACTGAATTCAACTGCATTTTCAAAGAATTAGTCAATACAATCAAGTGAGGACTGTTACGGAGATGCAAGGATGGGTCATCAAAACACATGGATCTACCATAGTTGACAGAGGGATTCAGTGTTTCAGAATAAGTACTTGTATCGTAGAAAAGGAAACACCAGCTCAGTCCCTGGCATGAGTAGTTTATGGCAGAGTATGTTCACATAGTATGGACTAGGTTACAGAGAAAGTAGCCAGAAACAAAAATGGTTAGTGTCTGTCCAGGCCAGCCACGCCCTATCTTCAAAATCTTGCCACAAACTAGAGATTAAGTGTTCAAGACAGAAGCTAGTGGGTGACAGTTTAGATTCAGGCGTAACATACATATCCTAAAAAGACAAAACCCATATGATTATTTCAAAAGGAATATTTACAATATTTACTGTACATATTATGATAACTCTATGAAGCAAGGCTAGAGGAAAACTTCCCCAATTCAATTAAGGTCAAATGTGAAAATAGAATAACTAATAGACTAATAATAAAATAAAATAGCCAATAAAATAATTATGAGTGACTATGATCAAAATACATTGTATGAAATCTCACAGAATTAATAAAGATATTATTTTTTAAGAAAATTTAAATGTAGTCGGGTAGTGGTAGCATGCACCTTTAATCCCAGCACTTGGGAGGTAGAGACAGGCAAATGTCTCTGAGTTCAAGGCTAGCCTGGTCTACAGAGCAAGTTTCAGGACAGCAAGGCAATAGAGATAAACACTTTTTTCAAACAAACAAATAAAAGTAAATGTAATAATAATAATAAAATGTATAAAAATTTATCTAAGCAGAAAGGCTGAGAGATTTTCCTTTAAGATATAGTACATAACTTTACTCTCATCATCCTTTGACCTTTTTACTGGGGGCCTGCATGGGTCTGTACCAGGTTCTTGTGTTGTGTGTATGTTGTGGCTGTTAGCTTGGTGTTATTGTGAAAATTCCAACAATAGGTGTGAGTCTGTCTTTGAGACTTCTGCCTGTTCTTGAGAATCCTTGCCTCCGACCTATTTGCCTTGTCCAGCCTTGATATGAAGTCTTTGCCCTGTCTAATTGTATCTGAGAGGCCTGCTCTCTCTGAAGGGAGATGGAGGGAGATTGGATCTAGGGAAGAAATGAAACAGGGGAGCTGAAAGGAGTGGAAAGGAAAGGAAACTGTGGTTGGGCTGTACTGTGTGAGAGAAGAACCTACTTACATGTCTCTTCTGTTATTTCTACTCACCACAACGGTGGAAATCTTGGCAGAAAAAAAATTTAAGTAATAAAGTACCAGGAAAGGTAAATTCATCTCTGAGGAGAGCAAAGTAATATCTACAGAAAACTGGAGCGCTTAAACTACAATAAAACATTAGGACTAATAAATGAGTTTACTAAGGGCTCAACATATACAACTATGGAATACAAAAAAAAAGTGGCATTTCTATGGGCTAACAGTGAAGTATCAGGAAAATTTTGACTAGTCTTTGTTATATTAGCAAAATACAAAGCACACAGGGATAAATTGGAGGAGAGAGGCAAAGAACTTGGACTCTAAAAATTATAAAGCACTGAGGACAAAAATTAGCAGAAGACATGAGTAGCTTGGAGAGATAGCTTTTGCTCATGCACTAGAAGAATTAATAGTGTTAAAATGTACTGAGTGTTCAAAATGTTCTACAGACCAAATGCAATCCCTATCAAATTTCCAATAACATTTTTCAGAGATAAGAAGACAATCTTAGAATTCATTTGAAAACACAAAGGGGCAAAGGATAAGTAGTTTCAGATATGCAAGATGAATGAGTCCTGGATATCAGATCTGCAGCACAGTGGCTGCAGTTAATACTGTTTTCTACACATAGAAATTGGGTATGAGGGTAGATAATAAATGTCTCAAAATAAAAAATGTGGTAAGTGGAAGAAGCCCTGATTGCATATGCATTATGGACAAAGCACCCCAATACTTTAGACCTATGTACTTGGAATACGGAGTCCTTGCCCTGGTTCAGGTACAAATGATAACAGTGGTGTGTGCAGAAAGTATAACTGTGGTGTGTGCAGAAAATACCTCCCTAGATAACTGAGACAAGAGACTGATCCCCTCCTCCTAAATGCCTGAAACAGGAGACTGACCCCCATAAGGATAGTCTCCTACAGAGGTTAACTAACACACCTGTTTATTCAGCTGAATATAATGCACATATGTATATAATAATCACACCGAGTTTCCAATCTGCAAGTGCATCTCCACCAGAGAGCATCACTGCTCAGAGTGCATAGCTAACCTAATGATAGCTATACTGCACATGTGTCTATTGCAGTGGTTCTCAACCTTTAATGCTATGACCCTTTAATATAGTTCTTCATGTTGTGATGATCCCCCAACCATAAAATTACTCATTACTACTTAATAACTGTAATTTTGCTAATTTTATATATTGTAATGTATCTGACATGCAGTATATCTGATATGTGACCCTTAAAAGGGTCTTGACCCACAGGTTGAGAACTGCTGATCTATTGTTTCTTCATTCTCCACAACTCCATTTCGGTTGGTCCCAAAGCTTTAAATTAGTAGAAATAATAAATAGAATGGTAGTTACAAGAAGCCAGAGGAGGGAGCAATGTGGAGTAGTTTAATGAATCTAGAATTTCATTTATACAATACAAAAAAGTTCTAGAATTTTGTTTAACAATGTTTGCTAACTACATTTTATATCAAATTAATAAGTTTGATACTACAAATTGTACACTCAAAAATGTTTAAAGTGGTATGGTGGTTTGAATATGCTTGGCCCAGGGAGTGGGACTATTAGGACCTGTGGCCTTGTTGGAGGAAGTGCGTCACTGTAGGGGTAAAACTTGAGAACCTCCTCCTAGCTGCCTGAAAATTCTGCTCCTTTCTTCCTTTGAATGGAGATATAGAACTCTCAGCTCCAGCACCATGCCTACCTGGATGCTACCATGTTTCCTGCCATGATGATAACAGACTGAACCTTTGAACCTGTAAGCCAGTCCCAATTAAATGGTCTTATAAGAATTGCTTTGGTCATGGTATCTCTTCACAGCAACGGAAATCCTAAGACAGGTGACAAATTTTATTTGTTCTTTTTACAACAAAAAATTAAAAACAAATTACTAAAACATTGAGCTGTTTTGAGTATTTACAGTCATTCTAGTGACTATGTCTGAATTGGTTAATTTAAACTTTACAAAACTTGCACCCAGGGCAGTCCAGGACCAAGGGAGGAGAATTCCTGCTGCTCTCAACTGTGGTCCAGGAAGCCTCTCTCTTTGGTGAGTAACAGCTAATGCAGAGTCTTGGATGGAACTTGACAAAGTACTGAGTATAAAGTAACTGAGTTCTCATCTGTGAGTGGATCACCTCACATTTTAATAAAGACACCAGGAAACAAATGGGAAAGCCAGCAAAGGGAGAGGGAAGCCATGAAATGTCCACTTCTGAGTATGACTGGCTGTTACTGATATTAACTCACAGCAGCTGTAGTTACCTGAACATGATCAAGTCAGGCCAAAATTCCTGCATGCAAAGGAGTGGGGTTCTTAAAGCCCCATACCTATTGGAGGAGTTATTGACAGCTGATAGTGAATGAGGGAGAGAGAGACATTCTCCTTTCAGGATATGGCACTGGTAAGTTGCTCATCTCCCATTGGATAGCCACACTCCTGTGTATGCATAAGCAGCACTGATTGGTCTGGGATGGGGGTAGGGGTATGGTATTTACAGCAAAACAATAAAAATAAAAAGAGGTCACAGAGCAGGAAGGAAGTGTGGATAAATCAGTATAGTGAGATGGGGGAGGTAATAGATAAGATCAATATACACTGTATAATTATATGGTATTTTTATCCTTTGAAAACAAAGGATAAAAATATTATATAAAAATATATAAGTGAACAAAAATATAACCTAAAAATTGAATTTTATGACAACTAATACTATTACCTTGATTTTACAGAGAGAGGAGAAAAAAAAAGGCCTAACATTCAGAAAGTTTAACTAACAACTACTAACTAGCTTTTTGACTTGTAAGTGAGTCACTAGCTTATTTCTAGAATCTGTGTCTCAAATTGCAAGGCTAGACTCCTTTGTCTACTCAAAACCAATCTGAGGATAAATGGATGTCTCAGCTAGATCAAGGCTGTAGAAATAGCTGAGCATTAGGAAAGATGTGGAATTTTGAGAAACGGTTTCCTTGGAGAGACATGATTCACTGGTGTAAAGGGGGCTTAAAGGATGGACCTCCTCTGACCCCAAGAAGAATCAAACACACATGAAATGTAATATTGCCACATTTGAGGCTAGAAATATTGCTGTTGTGTACATTCATGTGGGCATATTTGGGTAGATATATTCACATTTTTATTGAGTATATCAATGACAACTATAAAGTAATTATTAGATGCTTATGCAGGCCTAGGGAAAAGGAAGGGGGATGGGGAAGTATTTGCTTATAGGAGAGATTTTCTGAGATTTATTTGTTTTCTATTTTTACATATATGAATGAATGTCTTGCTTGCATGTATGTCTGTGCACTGTATGCATGCAGTGCAATAGCCATGAAAGCCAGAGAGGGGCTCAGACTGTTGTGAACTGCCATGTGGTTGCTGGTGACCAAACCTGGGCCCTCTGGAAGAGCAGCAAGTGTTCTTTGCCATTGAGCAATCTGTCTTCCCCTGCTAATATTTTGTTTAATGGGTTTATTAAAATGGTCTAATTGTTGAGCCAATGTCTTAGTCAGGGTTTCTAATCCTGGACAAAACATCATGACCAAGAAGCAAGTTGGAGAGGAAAGGGTTTATTCATCTTACATTTCCACATCACTGTTCATCACCAAAGGAATTCAGGACTGGAACTCAAGCACATCAGAAAGCAGGAGCTGATGCAGAAGCCATGGAGGGATGTTCTTGACTGGCTTGCTTCCCCTGGCTTGCTCAGCCTGCTCTCTTATAGAACCCAAGACTACCAGCCCAGAGATGGTCCCACCCACAAGGGGACCTCCCCCTTTGATCACTAATTGAGAAAATCCTTACAGCTGGATCTTGTGGAGGCATTTCCCCAACTGAAACTCCAGGCTGTGTCAAGTTGACACAAAACTAGCGAGTATAGCCAGCAAGATGGCTCAAGAGGTATGCGTGCTTTCAGATGGGCAGGTCCAGGTTTGATGCCCCAGGTTTGATCCTCTTAGAAACCAAATACTGGAAGAAAAACACAGACTCCTGCAGGTTGTTATCTGACCTACACACATATAGCATGAAATACTTATGTAAGTAGATAAATAAATTTAGAAATTTAAAAGAAAAAGAAAGGGAAACATATCCTTGAGGGCTAATGGGATAGCTCAGTGGATAAAGACCTACATTTCACCCTTGGGATCAACATGGTAAAAGGAGAGAACTAACGATGCTGAGTTGTCCTCTGACCTTTACATGCATGTTGCAGCATATCCTAGGTGATAGATACATATATGATTGATATAAAAGTAGACAACGATGTAGGGTAGATAGACCATCAAACTGATAGATAGATAGATAGATAGATAGATAGATAGATAGATAGATAGATAGATAGATAGAGTAATAAGATTCTGATGGGTAAAATTCACAAACCATACTAAAAGTTAATTGAACACTTTCAATAGCTGAGTTCTATGATGTCTGAGTTATATCTCAGTAAAGCAGTAAATTGCAAAAATTTAAGGAGGTACCCTAAATGTATGAATCAAGATAAGTAATACTTTAATGCAAGAATCATAAAAATAAAAAAATGTACACATAAATCACATTGAATGAAATAGCCATAGCTTAAATAAAAACAGTCTAGCTTATGTTTAGACTTTACCTGCCTTGCTGAACAATAGGAAAATCATTTCCTTATAGTCCTGTTTTCAAGTCAATGCTCAACATTTTGTCACTATGCCAAACCACCTGATTAAAAACAGATTAGGAGGAAAGAATTGTTTAGCTTGTGCTTTCAGACTGTTCGGGCCATCACGGCAGATGGAGTTTAAGTAAGTTTCTTGCCTCATGACAGTCGAAGAGAGGCAGAGAGGAATAAGAGACTGGGGACAATACAAGAACTTCCAAGTCATATCTCAGTGGCCCAGTTTCTATAAACAGTTACTGTCTCCTGTTTACCACCACTGCCCAATGATGCCATCAACTTATGAACAAATTCTTCTGTGCTGAGAGAGGCCAGCATTCTGTAGATTCTAGGGTGAAAGATTTGAATCCATGGAACAGTACCCACTGAATAGAAAGACCCTAATACTTCTCCCCATTGGTCTAAGATGCTTGAAACCCATCAATGAACCTGAGCACTGATGTATTTAGAGGCCCAGGCTCCAGGCACTTTAAACCTCAGCAGCTGGCAACCAAGCTCTCAGTGCAGGAATCTTGGACAAACTGCATATAAAAAGCATGGTGGCTATGTGTCTTTCCTACAGTCCATGGTTATGTAGACTGACAAAGTCATGTGAAGAGATTGACAGTGTGCCTTTGTATATAGTCATTTGTTGAAATATTTTGACATTTATCTTTATAGTTTGAAATATGAGAAACTGATTTTAGTTTTGTTTGGGGTTGATTTTTGTACGTGTATCTGGGTATGCACATTTTCCTTCTCTCTGGGGTGTTAACACTGCTCATGGGAACACTAAGAAGGAGTTTTCACTGGGAACTCTGAGAGAGTTTGAACTGTTCTCTGCAGAGCAACCTTGCTCTGGATGATACTAAGTTACCAGGGGAGAAAAAGAATAAATGCATGGATAGTAAACCTTAAAAAATTTCTTCTGTGCTGAGAGAAGTCAGCATTCTGTAGATTGTAGGGCACAAGATTTGAATCCATGGAACAGTGCAAACTGAACAGAGAGGCCCATTGTCCTTGGAGGCTTAAGAGCAACTGGCAAACGATGAAAGGACTCACCACTAAGTCTCTTCCTAGACCTCATGTCTGGGGAGAGGTAAGATGAAATGAAGCAGAAAGGAGCTTACTAATGGAAAATCTGGATGCTGGTTATGTGTGGTAAGACTGTGGAAGGGATCTCCAAGAAACCCACTAGGGGGAGTCCACTTTAAACATATCAGCTCTACCGTGCAGGAAGGCATGCCTCTTAAAAGTGATAAGGCAAGAGAATCAAGAATTTTAGACCAGCCTGAGGTATATACATGATATATGCCTCAAAAGGGATGGGGTGGTATAGGATTAGGGACACTAGCCTAAATGTCTTGTTTTGCTTCATCCTACTATGACACTGGAGGACACTGGTGCATTCTAATGGGGTGCAGAGATGAGGAGCTTCACACCAGAATGTTTTCTCTTCCCTCAACAGAGTTCCAGGTTAGTTGGAGAGAAGATAAGATTGTGTGTCAAGTCTACTTCAAATGGCTAATGTCCTGACTTTGAATAACTTCTGGCATGGGAATTCCCATTTCTGAACTGAGTCTATGTTGATGACAAAGTGACTATTGCTTCTTGTTTCCTCAAAAGGCTTAGAAAAGTCACAGAAGTATTATTCCCTATGGACAGACTATTCCACCTAGGGACAGAATAACATACCAATAAGTAAATTTTAAAGGAACAGAAGGGAGAAGTAGATGGTATTTTTAGTATGTCTCATGAGTCAGAATTACATATTTACATACTGATATAAAATGAAATATTAAGCATGCTTTTTAAATGTAGCAGTTGAATATGTATTTATATGGAATTACATTCAAACACAGTATCTTTCATATTGTAAAACTGTATATGCTGATGATACAATTTACATTAAAACTAAAAAGTGATCTGAAAGTGGATCTGGGTGGTAGAATTTGCCCAGCATAAGCAAAGACAATGGATTTCTCACTTTCCAGCCAGTGTGTGTGTATGTGTGTGTGTGTGTGTGTGTGTGTGTGTGTGTGTGTGTGTGTGAGAGAGAGAGAGAGAGA
>NC_034595.1:43111805-43176509 GCF_900095145.1 Mus pahari | reverse complement strand
AAAATGCAATATTCTATCACTAACACCAGACAACACCTAACCATCTGTAATACCAGCTTCAGAAGATCCAGTGCCTTCTTCTGGCTTCTATGGGTTCCTGAACTATGAACACACACACACACACACACACACACACACACACACACACACACACTTCAAAAATAAAAATAAAACAACTTGACCCAAACCTAAGGAAAAAAGCATAATATGAGTAAGGGAATCATTTCTCTACAAGTGTCTTACCTTTTAAAGAATAGTAATTTAAGAAAAACAAAAAAAAAATTCAAAGATGAGTTACAAAGCTAGAAATGGGTTTTAAAAGGTTTATGACCGGGTGTGGTGGCACACGCCTTTAATCCCAGCACTTGGGAGGCAGAGGCAGGCAAGTTTCTGAGTTGAGGCCAGCCTGGTCTACAGAGTGAGTTCCAGGACAGCCAGGGCTACACAGAGAAACCCTGTCTTGAAAAACTAAACAAACAAACAAAAAAAGGTTTATGGAGTGAAGGAACTAGAGTCCTGGCAGAATATCATTAACGAACTAATAATAAACTCCACATGCAAAACCCTGGTGAGCTCACCAGAGCAGGAACAGATTTAGAAATAAAAGAATACGCTCATAAATGGAGAATGGAAAAATCCTGTGCAGCATAGCAGTGTCTTTAGGTGGAAAACCCAGAGGAACATAGCCATGTGTTCAGAGAAACTCCTTTTAAATAAACGTACTCTAGTTGGAATGTAAATGTAATGTTCATATTGAATGTGAGAATTCAAGGTCATCTGATTGTAAATACCCATTCTTGAAATCAGTCTTTATCAGGCCTTCATTCTCAGTAACACAAAGTGATAGAAGCCACTAGAAAACATCTCAAAATATATTTTTAAAAAAGGAAATACTATCCCATATTATGATCTCAAAAGATATGCCAAGTGTTGTTGCACACCAGGCTTGTGACCTGAATGGGACAGGCAGATGTCTTCACGCTTGAAAGAAGCCTCAAGGACACACTACCCTTGCATTCTTCCTTCACTACAGCCAAACCAGACCAAACCAGACCAAACCAGAGCAAACCAGAGCAAAAGCAAGCAGATGCATACTGACTATTTGGTTAAGAAGTCCCATGGGGAAAAATGTACAAAAGCTCTTGGTTTAACAATAATATTGATATTTTTGTATTCTTAATAGCTATATAATAAATGTTGGTGATGTAGAAATACTGCTAAATATAAGAGATGGGAGGAATCAAAGGAGGCTAGGGTCTTTAGTAGGGTGGAGCTATTACTGACATATCTTTTGATGTCAAGACCAAATTATAATTGCAATATTAATAAATATTCACATTTTTAATAGTCTTTTCTTAACTGTAGATGAGTCTACTAGGAAAATAATATACCTGTTCTGAATATAACATTCATTTGAAGTTTAACAATACATTCCAATTCATGCCTTCTCCTTTTGTTTTCTTTCTACTTCAATACTTATTTATAAAAATAACATGTATAATATATTAATAGTGGTTAAAAATAATTTTTGGTGATTTTTATAACTTTTCTTCATGACTTTAAATCATATGAGCAAGTGTATTTATAAAGATCAATAAAGTAATTTTCATTTAAAAATGAGCGAGAAAGATAAAAACAGACATTTAATTTTTTCAACAAACTGATTTTGAGTCTAATAAACACAAAGTTATAATTTAATTATATCTCAGACTTAAGGGTTTTCTCTGCTCTTGGATAGATCTCATCTCCAAATTCTAGACAAGAGCCTCTATTTGAAAATCCTTTGATTCTGTAAACAGATTTTAGCATGCAGAATAAGTCCCAGCATTTAAATTACTGACTTGGCTGCTAAATCAACAGCAGAGATGGAATCCAGGGTTGGAGCCAGAGAAAAATAATGAAGGTTTAAGACTGAGAATTATTATATTATCATAAGAGATTGTTTAAAAAACTGCTTTAACTCTCATAAACCAATCTTTTATTCTGTTTCTTCTGCTTAGTCTCACACCTTTTCATTTGAGTTGGTCCCAATTTCTTTTGGAGGTAAACAGACTAGCATTTAACCAATGCTTTCCCTATACATGTATGTGTGCTGATGCCTATAGATAAAACCCAGTATCTATAGAATACAGGCTACTGAACCACATATGCTTTTAAAGTGGCATGCTCATACAGGCTATTGCATAGCTACCTCCCTGCAAGCTCCTCAGAGCCTTGGTATAGTGCATATAGTGCACAGATTTCCTAAGGGCACAAGACCAGGCACATTTTTATGGACACTTTATACTCACTGAGCTTGGGAATGGGTTTCCTTGCTATGACAAACGTGGGAAACAAATGCTCCTCCCAGCAATGTCCACTTCATAATCTCACTTCTTTGTAGATGCATTTTATAAATAAGAGTAATTTCAGTCTCAGGAGGAATTAAAGTTGAAGATTGATGAGATAACCTTGAGACACAAAGATCACTGGATTATCTGTGTGGGATAATCAATACTATCACCAGGGTCCTATAAGTATAGAAGGAAGGTTGTCACAGTGATGCAATAAAAGAGACTCAAGCCCTCACTTCTAGCTTTGAAGAAGGAACTAGGTACTAGCCCAGCTGCCCATTTCTAGAAGACATGTAATGTCTCATCTAAAGATACCAAGAGAGTCTTATCCCTAGTGAGAGTGTCATGTCTTGAATGAGTGGGGCCCCATAAGCTCATGTTTGAATGCTTAGTCCCTAGTTGATGAAATTGTTTGGGAAAATTTAGGAGATGTAGCCTTGTTAGAGGAGGTGTGTCAATGGGGTGGACTTTGAGGTTTCAAAAACCTACACTATTCCAGTTGGTTTTCTCTCTGTCTTGTGGCTGTCTGAGCATACGAGTTCTCAGCTACTGCTCCAGCACCATACCTGCTACTACACTCACCACCAGGATAGCTGTGAACTAAGCCCCTAAAACTGTTCAAGCTCCCAATGAACTCTTGCTTCAATAAGTGAGTTGCCTTAGTCATAGTGTCTCGTCAGGGCACTAGAAAAGTAACCGAGTATATATTTATGAGAGGATGAATTCCATTGGTTCACAGTGCCTGGTCTAAGTAGTCCAGCAACGGCTGTCTGGTGATGGAATGACCAGAGACTCAGCAGCTGTTCAGTGCACAGACTGTCTATCTCAGCCATCCCAGTCTGACGCTGGGGGCCCACAGAAGCTCTAGAGAGCCGCCAGTCTTCAGTGTACATTGGAATCCCGAAGACATAGGTTCAAAGGCCAGGGAAGGACTGCCTCAGCCACAGGATGGATGAGCTCATCAGCAAAAGCAGGGACAAGCAGGCAAAAGGCAAAAGCATCCTTCTCCCATGTTCCTTTCACATGGGTTACTATCAGACGCTGTGGTCCAAATGGAAGGTGGCTCTTCTCACCCCAACTGAGCCAATCCAGAAGAATCTTTCACAACTGTGCCTACCTGCTTGGGATTTAGTTGGTTCCAGATGTAGTCAAGTTGACAACCTGGACTAGTCATCACTGCCACTTATCCAGTTCTTTATGGAAATGCTCTCAAAGATATCCTAAGAGCTGTGCACTTTAGTAATTTCGTTGACATCTCTTCAAGCTTGTAATCCTCCTGCTTCAGCTTCTAAAGTGCTTGGATTAGAAGCCATCACCACCTGCCCAGTCCAACTGTTGTTCTGGTTTTGTTGTTTATAGTTCCTACACAGAAAGACTGGACAAAATGCCATAAACTTTTAAATAATAGTGTTTCACTCTAGCAAATGTTCTCATCTGAAACTTTTATGGAATGGATTTTCCTTGAAGTGTGGTTTGGAAAAAAAAAAATCCCTGGGTGACTCTGTCACATGCTGACTCCTGCACACATTGTACTACCAGATGGAATAGTGCACCCCTCTATATGCTGAACCCACTTATACAAAAAGAACTCTGAGCACCCAGTGTGACAGGAACCAGGAAAAGATGGTTCATACTCCCGGAAACCAAAATCAGAGATTGAACAGAGAAGCCAGAAAGTGAAAAAGAGCATAGACATTTGTTAGAAAATGGATACAGAATCTGAACTGTTTAGACATGTTCAGTGCCCACCACCTTCCTTCCCCACTAATGCTTGGAGAGGCAGGCAATGATACAACCCGGAAGACACTGCAGAAGCTGAATCTAACAGAGAAAAGCAGCTCAACCTGTGGACACAGCTCCAGAGAAGCAATGCAGGACCTTAAAATTGAAGACTATAGAATGCTCATCATTTCCCACTCTGACCTTTGCCCCTGGAAGTGCTGAGCAGGATGTGGGAAATTGTACATCATACAGCTCCCAAGCAGAACCAACTGTGGAGGTAGCAGCAGATGTCTGTTAAAAGGATGTAAAGGGGAAATTCCTCAACACAAGCCCTGACCTGCTCACAGAAAGTTTGTGATGGGAACAGGTGTATTCCCTTGTGTATTAAACTTATAAAGAACATAAGTGAAGTGTGCAAGGATCCACTCTTGCAGCTAACACTGGGAATGCTGGCTGATCATCCCAGTTGTTACAGACATCAGTTCTCCTCCTGAATGTATATTCAACTAAAGAAAACCTCCCAACCTGCCTGAGATAAAATGTAAAAAATAGATGGTGGGGGGTGAATATAAACTAGAAGACACATTTGCTGCATCAGATGCACAAGAGATATCAGAGAAACATGAAAACTAGGAGACAGCATTCCTCCACTGTGGGAAGCCACGTAACGCCATTACAAGATGGTGCTGGCTACCACTGGCCACCACCAGTGTATTTTGGGTAAACAACCAATGGGCGCAGGTGTGAATGGGTTTCACGCCAAGTCACAGCCCGTCCTGGGGCATGTAAATTAAGGACTGAAAGCAGAACCAATCAGACATGGTCACACCAGTCCTAGGCCTATAAAAGCAGCGCTAGTTCTAGGGCTCCGGGTCTTTGGTCACAGCAATCAAGCTCTCGCACAAAAACGTGTGCAGAAGAATCCTGTTGTGCGGCGTCTTCCTTCCTGGCGAGGCGGGCGTCTACAAGTGGTGCTGAAACCCGGGAACGAACATCTTCAGGCACGAGCGAGGACCCCCTAGTATAGGGAGGATTCAGAACTGCATTACAGGGAGCGGATAAGGTAAGTCTCTGAGAGGTATGCTTAGCATCAGGATAGCATGTCAGAAACAGAGAAAAATGCAAGAACAGGAACGCGCAGAACAAGGATAAAACAAGATAGTAGATAGATGATAGATAGATAGATAGATAATAGATAGCTAAATATGATAGATAGGCTAGATAGACCAAGTTTAAAAAGTTTTCCAAAGTAAAAAAGTTTTCCTGTGGCCAGTCTGGGTATTTTAAAAGAGATTGTTTTCAAATGCAAGAACAGGAGCACGCAGAAAACAAAAAAGGGATAAAGAAAAGAAAAGTCACAAGGATAAAACAGAAAAGGAGACCGGAGTTGAAAATAAGAGAGGTGTTGGTGCAACTGTTAGTAATTTTGAATTTAATTAAATTTTGCCTGGTGGACGAAAAAAGTCTTTCTGTGGCCAGGCTGAGCATTTTAAAAGAGATTGTTTTCCCAATCGCCCAAGGCCAACTACTGCAGATCCCGTGAGACAACGGTGTTCTGGGGGCTCATGCAGTGGAGGCAGAAGGGTGCGGGCAAGAAGTCAGTGGAGGAGAAGAGAGGCTGGAGAACAGGAGAGTGAGGAGGGAAGTTCGGATGGGTCGTCTGATGGTGGAAACCCTGACCCATGTTTGGGCCAGCTGCCCTCATTACCACTTAAATCAAAGCAGCTGGCTCAACTCCCTTGTTAACTCTCAGCTGAAAACTGGATTCTTACTGTAGGTATTCTGGAGCAATTAGTCTTTGTGTCAGGTGTAAATTGTACTTCCAAAATACTGCCTTCCATATATTCAAATAATGGTGATAAGTGTAACCTCTGTGCAGTTTCAGAGTTTTTCACGTGCAGCTAATTTGTCCCGTGAAACAGGAACATCCGTGTGGAGATTGCCATCACTCAGCAGTAGTTGAAGATGATCCAGAGGACCTTCAGCTTCCTAAGGGTTGGGGAGGGATGGTCTTCTGGGGAACCCGAGTGGAACCTATTACCTCTGCCTTTTCCTACTTTAAAGAGTGGGTGGGAGTGGTTCTTTTTGGCACGGCTATGTGCTGTGGATTGGTGTTCATGCTCTGGTTGGTCTGCAAATTCAGATCTCAACCAAAACGTGACAAGGTGGTTATAACCCAAGCACTAATGGCCATTGAACAGGGGGCCTCCTCTGAGGTATGGTTAAGGCATTTGAGTCCTCAGCTCTTGCACCCCAGGGGTTTTTGATTACCCATTGCACTGGGATGAGTGAGGCTCGGCTACTCAGGACAGCCTTTGCACATCGCTGAGTCTTATCTCATTGCACACGATAAGGTGTCCTAAGGAGGTCTATCTTTATTCCATCTTGATTTCTGTGGATTGATGAAATTCATACCTGGATTGATGGATTAGGATTAATCAAACAAAAAAGGGGAAGTTGTGGGAAGCCACATAACGCCATTACAAGATGGTGCTGGCTAACACTGGCCACCACCCATGTATTTCGGGTAAACAACCAATGTGCACAGGTGCAAATGGGTTTCACACCAAGTCACAGCCCGTCCCGGGCATGTAAATTAAGGACTGAAAGCAGAACCAATCAGACATGGCCATGCCAGACCTAGGCCTATAAAAGCAGCGCTAGTTCTAGGGCTTGGGGTCTTTGGTCACAGCAATCAAGCTCTCCCAATAAACGTTTGCAGAAGAATCTTGTTGTGTGGCATCTTCCTTGCTGGCAAGGTGGGCGTCTACACTCCACCACACCCCATAAGCTTATCACAAGAAAACAAAGATAAAAGAAATGACTGGAGAGTCAGAGAAATGTTTCATAGTCCTACATTTTAAAAGTATCAAAGTCAAGACATGAATGTATCATTTAATTCAAAATCTAGACAAGAAAGTTACCAAAGTGAGTGGAGGAGGCAATAAGTCATAGAAACACAAATACACACACACGCTTCATCAGAAAAGTCAGCAATGAAATTGACATGCTAGAGCAGAATGAAACATGTTTTAGAAACTAGACTGGAAAGATAGCTCAGCAGTTGAGAGCACTTGCATTTGAAAGAGCTGAAATAAAAATCAAGTGGCTCAAATAATCTTTTCAATAAAATCACAAAATCTATAATCATGCAGAATTTCCCACCTATAAGAAGAAATATACATAAAAACACAGAAGGCATTAAGTACCCTAAACCAGGGAAGACTCTCCACAACATATTGTCAAAATAACAAAACCAGGAGCCAACGAGGTGCTCTACAAAATGTTCATACCATTGCTACTCTCCCAGAGTGGGAGTTCAGTTCCCAGCATCCACATGATGCAACAACCACCCTCAATTCCAGTTCCAGAGACTTTGACTCTCTCTTCCAGCTTCCGTAGGCACTGCAGTCACATGGTATACAGATACAGGAAGGCAAAACACCCATACACGTAAAAATAAAATCTTAAAAAAAAATAGATCAAAAATATAACAAGCTGGAGAGATGGCTCAGTGGTTAAGAGAACCAGTTGCTTTTGCAAAGAACCCAGATTCTATTCCTAGCATACTGATTTATAATCACCTGTAATTCAAGTTCCAGGGAATCTGGTGCCCACTTTTGGTCTCTGAGGACACCAGGTACACATGGTACACATACATACAAACATACAGATAAAAAATTCATGCCAGACGGTGGTGGCACATGCCTTTAATCTCAGCACTTGGGAGGCAGAGGCAGGCAGATTTCTGAGTTCAAGGCCAGCCTGGTCTACAGAGTGAGTTCCAGGACAGCCAGAACTACACAGAGAAACTCTGTCTCGAAAAACCAAAAAATATAAAAAAATAAAAAAATAAAAAAATCATACATGTACAATAAAAACTTTTTTTAAAAATTCATACACACACATGAAGCAAAGAAACAATAAATACAAGCTGTAAGAGAAAAAATACTAAGTACTATACCGTCTTAATTGTTCTGTTGCTCTAGAGAACCTTGACTAATACATATACAGAGGTAGAAACATTAGAATAAAATCAGCTCTGCCATCAGCAATCCTGAGAGACCAGAAATCTTGGCTCATAGAGCTAATACCCTGAACATAAGTAACTATCAACCAAAGTCACAGAAGTTATCTGTTAAACATATGGAGAAATAAGAGTGTTTCAAGACAAACACAAGTGTGATGGATAATCAGGGTTTGTCAACTTGACTATATCTGGAATCAACTAAAACTGAACAGCCAGTCTCACGTGTGAGGACTTTTCTTGATTGGATTATTTGAATTGAGATGACCCACCCTAAATCTGGGCCACACCTTCTGGTGGCAGCCTATGTAAAAGAACATAGAAAAAGGAAGCTTTTTCTTTTTACCTGCTTGTCCTCACTCTTGCTGATAAGTCCATGTGTCCTCTTGCTAACACATTCTTTTGCCAGTATTCGAACTTGCTTCTTGGAATTTCCAATGTCACACATAGACTAAAGACTAGTTGAGAAAAAATATATATCCTGTATGTGTGTATATATAATATAGATACTATATATTATATGATATGTGTAGTAAATAATATATATTAGAGTATCACACACACACACACACACACACACATATTTGGCTGTCAGTTCTGTTCTTTTAGAGAACTCTGACTAATGCAATAAGTAAAAACAATTTCTGGCATCTAAGTCAGCCTGCTGCAAAATTCTTAAAGGAATGCTGTACCCAGAAGAAGAAGAAAACGGTTTCATCCATGCGAACCCATGGTGCATTAGATAAACACAGGAGATGTGGAGAGGCAAGAAAAGCAAAGTGAGCAAGTCTGAAAGCACACATTACACCAGGAGTTGTGCTCAGCCACCACCCGTAAGTAAAAAAAAAATAAAGTCTAAAAGAAGGAACCAACTTAATGTCACATTTAACCATTCATTTCTAAGCTTCAAATAAAATCCTAAATGACAAAAAAAAAAAAGGTAAATGATTAAATAACCATTCAAACACTCAGCTAGTTAGTACCAAAGCTGGAGTTCAAATAAGATTCTGTTTGATTCAAAGCTTTACTGCCTTATTTTGGGCACTAGCTGGTCTTACGACTATAATCACCTATTACAAAGTGGCAATCCTATATAAATGTCTTTGACCAGCCAAACTCTTGGTGTATTACAGGCTAAGGCCAAATAGCAGGGGAAAGGAAAAAAAAAATAGAACATGTGGTTTATTCAAAGAAATTGTAACTGAAAGTAGCTACAAGCTTGTCATAGTTGCCTAACACATATGAAGGAATGTGGGGCCATCCCAGTAGTCATTGTGGGGAGACTTGCTCAGCTGAGTGACATCATCGTTGGCTCAACACATGCTCCATCTCTGACCATTCCATGTACACATGCAATTGTTTTATTTTAGTAAAATACAGGAAAAATAATTCAACTCACCTAGGGGTTTCTGTGTGTGTGTGATTGCTCTCTTAGCTTAACAGATTGGTCTGTAGTCAACTTTTTGACATTTCCTCCATCAAATCTAAGCTCAGAGTACGTATTTGTGAACATTGCTATAATGCTACCATTTCCTAAAATTGTGATTTTAGTTCTGAGCATATCTTATCAAGAGAATGTTAGAATTTGTCTGGTACTATAGTAGTAAAGTGGGGGGTAATCAATGACCTAAATAAACACTATTAGTCTTTCATAGTGGATGTTTTTCATATTCCAGTATGAATACACTTTCAAGTGTATACACATCTGCACTCAGTCTGCTTGCTTAAGAAAAAAAAAAAAAAAAAAAGCAAAGCTATGCATGACGGTCCATATCTATAATCCTAACATTCTGGAGGCCTGGGGGTAGGAAGATCAAAAGTTCAAGGCCAGCCTGGGGTATTAGAGGAGAGAAAAGGGGGAAAGGTACTTGGGTTCCTTTTGGACGTAATTTTGGATTTGCATTTTTATTTCAATTTTAGCAAAATTAGTTCATATGAGTTCACTTCCTAGTTCTATCTTTTGAGCAGGCCATCTAACCCTCGCTAGCTACCTGCCTATGGCTAACGTTCCAGGTCATACAAATAGTCAAGGCAGATTGCATTTACAAGCCAAAAACCCCTCAGCAGCAACAGACAAGCTTCAAGCTGCAGACTGTACAGCTAACTGTCGTGAGTAAAGAAACCGAAGGAACGGGCCATGCAAACACTGTCTGCCCACGTAGATATCAGATACCCAGACAGTGTCTCCCTTTCCTTGCTGTCCCATAGGAAGGCACTTTCCTCTTATTCGAGTGCTTTATAATTGCAAGATGGCTGCCCCTCCTTCAGACAGCACATCACAGTCCAGATAGGAAGATGGGAGGAGGGCAAACAGAGACTTAGTAGAAACAGCTATGTTTGTTCTTTCACCAGGAAGGCAAAAGTATTTCTAGATGACCCTAGTAAATATATATTAACAGACTATACTAAACAGCTACTGCAAGCTGAATTTAAAAAAAAAAAAAAAAAAAACCTTGGGAAATTAAATATTCAATTTTCTAGTTACTGAATGAGAGGGAGATGAGGAAGGAGAAAGTTGAGAATTCATGTTGAGTTAGCCAAATTACAATGTCTGTCTCAACAGGCTGACGTTTTACTAGGCAGCGTGTTTTCACACTTCGAATCATTAAATCATCACAACTGTGGGAGTTGGTCTTTGTTCTTTTAATTTTATCAAATCGGCAAGTGTAATCTAGAGTGGTTAAGAAAATTGCTCAGGAAACCCAGCTTATGAGAGCATCGACATCAGTTTCAATAGGCCTCAAGAAACACTGCAGGCTAATGTGGGTGGAGGAAACAGAACAGCATGCAAACAAGTGCTTTCCCAGGGGCTGAGCACTGAGCTCCCCAGAGGTAGCCAGCATGCAGGCCTATCTTTACATCCTTACAAACTGGTTCTGTCCTTACTTGGAGACAAACAAGGTCACTTGGGATTAACCACACTATTCCATTAGTCACCGAAGCTCTCTCATGACTCTCAACATTCCCCTATTGGTGAGAGATTTATAGACAGTAAATTATTGACTTAATACCTAGCCTATATATGTTCCAGATTTGATTTGCTTTTATTGATCATAATGTAGCCATTGATATTTACCAAAGAAACTAGTTTGCCATCTGTTTTTTCCCTGCCATAGATAGAGAAGTGACTTAAATAAATACCACCAATCATGTTAGTATAAAGAGAAAATAAAACACAGGTATTAAATAGCTTCTTTTCAAAGTTGTTGTAATATCACAATATATATATTATAGAATGAGGCTGGTTCTTTGGTTAGGATAAAGAATTTCACAGGATTATAGGGGTGCTTGTTTTAAAGACAAGATTCTCTGTTTTAATGTATGTGTGCTCTTTCTTTGGACTCAATATCACTTTTACCTAATGGAAAACTTTCAACTTACATTCAGATGTATGATTCTCACAACCAAGCTCATACCATGCTCACCGTCTCCTGGTAATGTGGAGTGAGTTCATAAATCTGAATACTCTCCAATTGTGTTAACACTGCCCAGGTGCATCCTTAAGTTTCACAAAGTTACCATATTTAGTATGTAGATTCAGTGAGGTTTCTTTTTTAATGCAATTTAAAATTATTTGATTAAAAATTCTACATCCATTGTTCTTCTCTTTAGTCTACTAATCAAAATATCAAAAGAAAAAAAATACCATTCTTCCAGTAATTCCCATCCCTTCCCCCTCTGTCTGTCTCTCTGTCTGTCTCTCTGTCTGTCTCTCTATCTCTCTCTCTACCTCTATCTCTGGCTGCCCTGGAACTCACTGTGTAGAGTAGACTGGTTTTGAATTCACAGAGGTCTGCCTTCCTTGTCTCTGGAGTGAAGAGATTAAAGGTCTGCACAACCACACCTAGCTATTTTCTCTCTCTTAGTACCCCAAAGTTCTAGATTTAAAGAACTGGGAATGCAGATAGAACAAAATGAACTTATCAAAGAGAGAACGTTCCAGGAGAGCTTCAAAAATGTTGAAAAGCCAATTGCAAAATGGACAACAAAAATCACTAGCCAAAACTTGATGGAACTTGAGAATATCATCATGTGTGAGATAACACAGAACCCAGAAAGACTCACATGGTATGCACTTACTTATAATTGGACATTAGCCATAATGTGCAGCATAGCCTGCTACAATCCACAGAACCAAAGAAACTGAGTAATAAGGAGGGCCCAAGGGATGATGTGGGAATCTCACTCAGGGGAAAACAAAATAGTCATCAGAAGTGGATGGAGTTGGGTGGGAGAAAGGGTGAGGAAGTGGATGGAGAGAGGGAACTGGGTGGGAGAGATGATAAGGAAGGGAATGGAGATGGTGATCATGTGGGGAGAGGTGGAGAGGGTTAGGAGGGAGATTGGAAATCTGTGGGGGGCATCTCTGGGACTACCTGGAGACCTAGGATGGGGGAGGCTATTTGTAGTCTATGGGGGTGATCCTATCTGAGATCCCTATGGGGGGGGTGAATATGGAGACTGAAGTGGCTACCTCTTGTGGCCAGGAAGGACTTCCACTGGATAGAGGGGTACATCAACCCACCCACAAAACCTTCAACCCAATTTTGTCCTACCTATAAGATATGCAGAGATAAAGATGGAGCAGAGATTGAGGGAACTGGCCAATTAGTGACTGGCCCAACTTGAGGGTCATCCCATGGGAGAGAGCCCATGACACTACTAATGATACTCTGTTATGCTTGCAGACAGGAGCCTACCATAACTGTCTCCCAAGAGGCTTCATTCAGCAGCTGATGGAAACAGATGCAGAGACCACAACCAAACAGAACTCTGGGAGTCTTATGGAAGAGTGGGAGACAGGACTGAGCCAGACAGAAGTGTCAAGGACACCACTTGAAGATGTTCAGAATCTGGGCACACACAGAGGCTGAACCATTAACCAAAGAGCATGCAGGAGCTGGACCCACCCCACCCCACCCCCCACATTTGTAGCAGATGTGCAAGCTTGCTCTTCATGTGGGTTCCCTAACAATTGGAGCATGGGCTGTGTCTGATTCTGTTGCCTGCCATTGGATCCCTTTCCCTTACCTGGACTGCCTGGTAAGAGAAGGTGCTTAATTCTATGGGGAATAGACGTCCCAGGGTGAGATGGTACCCAAGGGAGGCTTCCCGTTCTCTGAGGAGAAGGGAAGAGAATAATGAGGGGAGGGATCTGTAAGGGTCAGATTGGGAAGAAAGAATTGGGATGTAAAATGTGAAATATATATATATATATATATATATATATATATATATATATATATTCACTTGCAGAGTCAGCTAATGGTCAACGTTCCAAAATTTTCCTTATAGTTTTTTTCTTCAGGAGACTTTGGTCTGAGAAAAATATTTTGTGTCTTGCCTAAGTAGGTTTCAAGGAAATAGAAACCTTTGCTAATAACAAACCTTTTTAAAAAAAACTTTAATTATTGCAATTAATAACATCCATCCAAGCTAGGCGTGGTGGCACACGCCTTTAATCCCAGCACTCGGGAGGCAGAGGCAGGCAGATCTCTGAGTTTGAGGCCAGCCTGGTCTACAGAGTGAGTTCCAGGACAGCCAGGGCTATACAGAGAAACCCTGTCTCGAAAAAACAAAAAAATAAAAAATAAAAATAACATCCATCCAATTTCTAGCTCTACTCTCAATTATTGTATAAATAGATGTAAATAAAATGTGAACAATGCAAAAGGAGATGTTTGAAAATAAGAATTCACATATGCTCTTAAGAGATGCAAGTTGGGGCTAGAGAGATGGCTTGGCAGTTAAAGAGTACTTACTAGCTGTTTGGTAGAGGACCCGAGGCCTGTTTCCTGGCACCCATGATTGAGAAAGGAGCACTCACAACCACCTGTAACTCCAACTCTAGGGGATCAGCTCCCCTCTTCTGGCCTTTGAATGCTCCCACATGCATGGGCAAATGCAAATGACCATGGGGACACACACACACATACAAATACAGATAAGTCAACAAATTTTATGGGCAATTTAGTTAGGACCAGTAGCACCAACCTGAAGTTTAAGCACTTGGAAGGTAGAGGCTGGAAGATCTGGAGTTCAAGACCCACTTGGACTCCATGAAAGTTTGCCTCAAAGATAAAGAACAATTTACATAAAATAATTATTTTGAAAATTCCATATATTCTTATTCACTAAGGTATATCTCTAAGGATTTCTTCTAGGCAAGCGTTATTAAGTTTGTGTTACTGTTAATCAATAAATTAATTGGGTAATTTGTTTTTATTTCTCAATAATTACCACTGATCCTCTTTTTCCTCCTCAACCCTCTACTTCTCTGTTCCTGCCATGATGTTTAATTATTAGAAATACCGAAGTCTGCCACTAGTTTCAAAGCAACATACTGGGGCCCAAAAAGCTGTGAAAGTAATTGGTATCCAAAAGGAGGAGGGGCCTAGCTTTAGAGATGGGTGCCTGCAGGTAATACCAGCATTTGAGAAGCAGAAACTCATGAGTTCAAAATCATCTTGAGCTACAATGTAAAGTCTGAGGCCAGCCCCAGCTGTGTGAGACACTGCCAGTGAATGAATGAATGAATGAATGACTTTTAAAAGGGAAAGGCTTCTATGGTCTTATAGAGATGGGACCTGAGGAAATCACCTGCATTCGATATGGCACCATTTCTGGAACTATGTCAGGATTTCTCGTTTCTGTTTTTAAAGGTGGTTTCATAGATGGGGTTACGTATCTGTAATCAGGAGGCTGAGACAGGCAAATCACAAGTTTGAGGCCAGCCTGGACTACTGATTGAGTCTGAGGCTAGTCTAAACAATACAGGGATCTCTTGTTTCAAAATAAGTTTGTTTTTTAAGTTTATGTTTGAAGTATTCAATGCTGTTTTCTCTTTCTGGGTGGATCAGAGGCCTTTTGGGGAGTGGCATAAACTTTTCAACGTTTTTCCTGTGATCTTGAATTGACCAAACAACCCAGGTACACAAACTTTAAATGGTTAATAAATAAATACCTGACATAAATGAAAGGGGAGCCACTTCGTTAGCCCTGTATGCTGTTTTCTCTCTGCTTCTTGCCTTCTCTTGGCCCCGGTAAAGGCATCTGCCATACAAAGTCCTATACTCAGAGGCAGAGAAGTGGCAGGGCTCCCTAAACTCTAATAACCAAGAATAGATTTTCTTCATGCGTTCCTGTAGAAGGTGCTCAGGGTGCTTGGGAGGTGCTCGGAAGCCTCACCAGGAGCGTGCAGCTTCACAGTAAGTTAGAAATGGAAAGTTGAGTGTAAAACAGAAGTCTATTTGTTCACACAAGAAAATCAAAGTAAAGGTACAGCCTTTCCAGTGAGTGACAGCAGGTGTCTATGGACAGGGTCCTTGGGACCATTTACAAAACTGAACTTAGCCGGGATGGTTTCCACGTGGCGGGGGCAGATGGGAGGCTCCAGACCGCCCTGCCCGCGCGTCCTCACCTGGCCACAGTGCCAGCAGCACACCTGCGGGCCAGGGCGGCGCCCCAGGACGCACTCCCCAGCAGGCTGCCTGGGTTCCGCTTGGGAGGTCGGCGAGCGGGGTGCACTGCAGAAGCACCTTCTGTACACACACCCCCCCCCCTCCTCCGAGAGTCTCTAGGAGGCCCGGGGCGCCTGAGTACCTTAGCGCGCAGCCAGCGCGGGCCGGTGCCTCCCGGAGGCGCGCGGAGTGGACCGAGCGCCGCGAGGACAGGTGCAAAGATTGGCCGGCTAACTCCGGCTATCTCCTCCAGCAGTGCCCCCCAACTCTACCCCCAGGCCACCCTCCTTTCAATTTTAGGCTCTTCTTAGTGTTTGGATGGGGTCTTTCTTCGTTGTGTTGCGCTGAAAAAGACCCGATGGGTTTTGTGGGTTTTTTTTTTTTTTCTTTTTCGGTTTTCTTTTGAACCTAACTGCAGAAAATGCAGTATAGGGACTTGGATTAGTAGGGCGGACAGACAAGACAGACAGACAGACAGACGAGAGAGAGAGAGAGAGAGAGAGAGAGAGAGAGAGAGAGAGAGAGAGAGAGAGAGAAAGGGGGCTTCTATCTCCAGGACAGACAGAATGATACATACTGTCATTAACAGTTTTGACCCACCCAGACCCCACCCTTCGGTTGCATCCATCACAGTCATTACAAAGGGGCCGCTCTGTCTCGCAGCCTGCCTGTTCCTGGGGCTCTCGGACTGGCTTAATGAGGTGCACCCAGCCGGGGCTATTGTGCAGCGCGACCGAGACAGGAGCGAGACTGCAAGGATCTTAGCAGCTGCTAGCAGCAGCCGGGGCTGCAGCAGCTACTAAGCCCAGACCTCAAGTGGATGGATGACTCTGGAAGTGTTTCTCTGAAGGAACCCGCCAGACTTTGGAAGACCGTGGCAGGGCTAGAGAACTTAGATGGGGCTTTCCTGATGTGCACTTGAACTGGCTGGAGGCAAGTGCCTGTCGCTCGCTCGGGTAATCGCAGGGTGCTGGGGGCGGGGGTGGTGGTGCTGGCGGTTTAAAGCCAGTCTTTGGTCAAAAGGCGGCTAGGATCAATTTCCCCTCCAACCACTCAACTCTCCCTCTTACCTTTTGTTAGCTTGGCTTTCTCACCTCCCACCCCCCTCCTCCACCCTGATGTGGTCTGAACCCGGCATCTTGCTCAGGGGTTTGATTGTGCCATTTAAATGTAAGTCTAATTGGTGAATGCTCTCTCCTTTTTTTGTTGTGATTACTAGAGATACCTTAGTCCTGCCTTCCCAGTTCTGCGCCCTGCCAAAGCAGTTTTGAAAAATTAAGTGCAAAAAAGCATGACAAAGCAATATGAGGTTGCTGTGGTAAGTGAACTTTTAAACCAAAAATTATCATTCTTCTGGTATGCTCTGTCTGTGGGTGGTGTAAAGGGATCCACACACAAAGGGTTGGGGGCTGGGAAGAGGGGTGACTAAACCGACAGACATAACCACTATTTCTGATTTGTTTGTTTTCTTTTTCCTTATTTTCTATCTTTGCAATTGTCAGCAAACAAGTTCTGTGCTTTCTTTGATACTATTAGGCTGGCAATGGCCTTGATGCATTTAAAGTGGGTGAGAGTTGACAGTCAGTAGGGGAGGGGACCCAGGGAACTAGGATATTGT
The DNA here is from genome assembly GCF_900095145.1 of Mus pahari. Taxonomy (NCBI): domain Eukaryota; kingdom Metazoa; phylum Chordata; class Mammalia; order Rodentia; family Muridae; genus Mus; species Mus pahari. The sequence goes on along the minus strand of NC_034595.1, from coordinate 43,159,349 downwards.
CTGTTTTTAAAAGACCCCTGAAACTTATTGGAGTGTCTGAGGCATTCCCGATGATTCTAACAGAGAAAAGGACAATGGGGTCTTCCAAAGTCCCTGAAGCTACCTCAGCCCCCTCCCTGGAGTGTACCCCCCTTTCTTCCCCAGGTAGCATCATTAGAGGCCACCATTCTTAGATTTTAAATCCTGAATGAGAACCAAATACTGCATATAGGAAGTTGGGAACCTCGGAGGTAAGATGAAGGTATTTCTTACTCTCCTTGCCTTAGTAGTTTTCCCATTCCACTCCCATTAATGGGGGAACAAAGTACAGATCCTTTCTATGTACTAGGTTGCTTTATCTGTTTTAAAAGTGGAAGTGTATTCCAGGAAACAGTTCCTCAGTTCTACTTTTTGATCTCATTCATTTTCTGATCATGGCTAGTCAATACAGTGTTTGTGGTATGGCAAAGTTAACAATTCTAAGTTCGGTGAAGGGCTCTACTTCTGTTTTGGGGGAATATAAACTCTGGCTACATCTTCTCGTATGGGAAAAAAATATAGCTCTCAGTAGTCTTGACCTATCCTATTATTATTGTTGTTGTTGGTGGTGGTGTCGTTGTTATTTTGTGGAGCTAGTTGTTTGTTTGTTTGTTTTTAACTTATCTAGGACTGCTTTTGCCATAGGAATTCCTATATTGGAGTAGACCTAAACACTGTTTGATAAGGGAAAGCCATATAGATGTGTTTTCAAATCTGAATGATACCATAGAAACAAAGATGCCCCTTGAAAGGAATTTGTTCTTGTTTTGTTGAGTCTCTCAACTTTAATTTCTGTGTGTGCCGATATGATTATTTCTATGATTCTCAAGATCCATTCGAAAGTGGTTTTTTTCAGTAATTATAAAAAAAATACTTTTAGAGTATCTTGTGGTATCGATGAATGAATTTTTACACAGGTCTTTAATAACTATTTTAACAAATGACGTTTTCACTATTTTACACAAAGTTGCAGTTACTTCACAGAAACTCTCACAGCAAAGCACTTCCTTCCAAAGTCAGCTTTCCAAGTGTCAATGCTACTGTTTTCAGTTAGAGCTTCCAAACTCAGTAGCCAAGGAAACTACTTCCTGTGTCAATAAAAAACTCAGTGCAGTAAATTATGTGGGGGAAAACATCTCAGAAGTTTAGAATTCAGTATTATATGTTTGAAGTAGCAGGACCTCAATAAGGAAGTTTGCTTTTCTGTGGAGCTGGTATTATACCATAGATAACCAACTAGTAGTGTTCTTAAGAGCACAGGCAGTCAGCTAGTGGTATTCTACAGACATAATTCATTTTGGCCCTTACTACTCCATTTCCTTAGCTATTTAACTATATGATTAATCTCAAACAGTATCAGCATTATCTGGGGAGTTTAAATAAATATATTGAACTGTATGTACACAATATTAAAGTAAGAATCTATTATTTCTTACTGTATAGGTAATTGTAATTAAATATGCCTCCTGTACATAGATAAAAATAGATTCCTTTGAGACTCTAATTTAGAAAAATACCCTTAATTAACAGTCCTTTTAACCACATTCCATTGCAAATCAGTCTCCAGCTTTACTGTGGCTTTCCATCTGCACATTGAAAATAATGTTTCAGTTAAAGACACTCACAAAAAATACTATTTTAAAAATTTAGGTAAATTGATATTTTCCCTCAATAATTCTGTAGTTCCATGCCAATATTAAGGCTGATGAGTATACATGGAAATTTCTTCACAGCAGAATATAATATTGTGACTTTTTTCTAAAACATTAAAACAGTTAAATTATATATAAAAAATATAAATATATTTTAGTAAAATATAATGTTCTTTTTAGGCATTATTAGCATATTAGCTATATTGAGATCATACTCTGATATTTTTCTTCAACCTTAATCTATGCAAATATATTTCAAAGTAGCAGAAACATTATCTCTAATAAGCAGAAACAATGTTCATAAGTAAAAAAATCCTTTATTTTTTTAGATTTGTTTATTTTATATATGTGAGTGTTTTCCCTGCATGCATGTGTGTATGCTACATTTATGACTTGTGACCACAGAAGTCAGAAGAGGGTGCTGGATCTCCTGCAACTGGATTTATGGATGATATAAACCATTCTGAGGGTGCTAGGAACTGAACCTCAGCCCACTGTAAGAGCCACAAGTGCTCTTCACTGCTGAGCCATCTCTTTAGCCGCAAGAAGAAAACTCTTAAAAGTCTGACAAATAGTCATTGCTTCTTGTAATATGGTTATATACATGATTATTTATATACTAAGAAGTAGCTAAGATGTAAGAAGTAGTTATGGGGCAGGCAAGACAGACTACCTCATGGTATGTCAAATACATAGAAGATTTGACTTTATGATATCGAGGGCATGAAATGTACCAATGATCAAGGAACTACAATAGAACTGATTCAAGTAATGCTATCAGTGTTATGATGCCAGGGATTGAACCTAAGAATTCATGCATGCTAGGCAAGAGTTCTACCACTAAGCTGTTTTTCCAGCAACACCAACATTTTTCAAACATTTACTTTTTTCAACTTATTTACTTGTGTGTGTATGTGTATAGGCACATTCAGGAGAAAGGCACAGTGTACATGTGGATGGTGAAAGGACAGCATGTATGAATCAGTTCTTTCCTTTCACCATGTGGGGTCTGGGCTCGAACTCAGGTAGACAGGTTTGGCTGCAAGCACCTTTATCCACTGAGCCATATCTTGGACTCCAACATTTACATTTTATTAAGGTACACAAGTAATCCTTATTATTATTTTCTTTTTTTATTAGATGTTTTCTTTATTTACATTTCCTAGTTTCCCCTCTGAAAATCCCCTATTCCCTCTCCCCTCCCCCTGCTCCCCAACCCACCCAATCCCACTTCCTGGCCCTGGCATTCCCCTACACTGGGGCATAGAACCTTCACAGGACCAAGGGCCTCTCCTCCTATTCCTTATTATTTTATTAGCATTACATTCAACATTTATTTTATATATTAACTATGTAGATTAGCTGTGAGGGTTTAATCATATGGGTAAGTGCTTTGTATATATGATCTCAGTTAATGAACAATACTCTGGGTAGCAGCAGGTTTATGTAGCCTCGACACTTGCATATATAATGTCAGACAGGTAATTAAAAATATGAGAAGATTTGAATTAAAAGCTGTTATACTCTAAATTTAGGTTCCAAATGAAACAAATTGTGAGTCAAACAGAAAAATATGAAATAGTCTACTAGACTTAAAAGATACTTAAATAAAAATGGCATAATCTCCAATAATTTTTGTAGTTTGCATGAGAAGAATATTTTTTTCAAAAAAATATTTTCAACAACATCCTCCAGTTGGCTTTAGATGCAGAAACTTGGTTTTATTGGTGGTTTCTTCTCTGGGATATTAATTATGGAGAATTTGTTGTATCCTCTGTCCACCATCAAAACAAGCCAAAACCAAACCAAAACATGAGAATATTAACTTATCTATAGTGGCAAAATATTTTAAAATAAATTTCCAAAATTCCTATTTAAATAAAAGGAAAATATAACTGAAAACTTAATTTTCCTTAAACTGAAACCTAAAACTAAATGAAGGTATTTTTGTTTTGCTAGCAACGTAAACAGGATGTAGTTTTTATTTTAAGACTTGAGAATTGAATTATGATCCTATATGGTTTTATAAGTAGTAGATCAATGATTATCTTCCCTCAGCCAGACTTCCTAAACTAAGCATTCACCTTGACATTGTCAGTCTCTACCTCAGTTATTCAGTGACTCAGCATCCTCCATTTTATAAACTGTCATTATTTGGTGAACTAAGAGAACCATCAAAGCAGAAAGTTGCACAAAATGTTAAAAATTTTCAAATGAAACCCTAGTTAATAGTTCCTTTTTAAACAATAAAAGATAATAGATTTTAGCCCAACATACTGGATTTCAAACCAGCCTGAGCTAAAACAGTGTATGTTTGATTCTGCCTCAGTGTACCCCAGGGTCCTCTGTGATGAAAAACTCTTTAACAGAGGCTTGAATATGTATAATATTTAGAATTCAGTTCTATTGGTCCTGGAGCACATATCTTGAAAGACTGGTCAAATTTTAGCCCCCAAAATTAAATTTAATTGTTTGTGACTAGATAAGAAACAAACAAACAAAAACAGTGAAACAACAAAAACAAAAACCCCACAAAGGCAAAACAACAACAACAAAATAAAAACAAAACCCTCAATAAAATTTTTTCTGTTTTAAATGTTAAAATGTTTTCATGATTTTTGTATTATATCCATAATTTGGAAATTTGTATTATGTACTAAAATAAAAACTCTGTGACTAGGCATATTTTCTGTCTGCTCAAATTCATCAAAATTAAAAAAAAATCTGTCCATATAAATAATAAATACCTATAGCTGTGCATATAAAAGGCTGTGGTTATAGAAATGTATTGTAAAAGAGAAAAATTAAGTTATTAAAACTTTTTTTTTCAACTTTAAACATAAGGGAAAATAGGTATCATGAAAATTAGTTTTATTAACTAATAAGGCTATTTACTGTACTTAGTACTAACGAAAGACTGAGAGTGTTTTAGAGCAAGTCTATGGGACATCTTTTTCTTAACCTCTCTCTACTGCATTCTCATAACTTCATCCAAAGTTATAATGCCCTGAAATCATTCAATATCTTTAAAGTAAGGAGAAGAAAAGCCAGAAGCACCTTGAAGTCCTCGCTTAGGTCCTTCAGTTCTGCACCTCAGTTATCGCTGTAACTTCTTTGAAGAGGAAGCCATTACACATTGTCTTAGATGATTTACATGTTGTGGATTTTCAATACCACGGAGACTATGAACATTCTACCAGGACCTCATGAAATAATGCAAACTAGATACCACCACCCTTGAAGGCCACTGTGAAGGCTTGTAAAGGAAGCGGCGGTGGTGTGCATGCCTTGAGATAGAGATTATAAGGTTAATACGGCTGGAGGTCATTTCCATTAAGAAGCAAGAATCTAGCTTTTTGAATGTTTCCAGAAAAAGTCATTTAAAGGACTGATTAATATTATAAATGTTTAATACAATCTTAAAAATTAATGTTATCCTTTGGTAAAGATAATGAGAGCTAAGATTGCTGTAGACATTTAGGCTTGCATTTCGAACACCTCAGGGCTTAATCTATCAGCACTGAACCTGATTTTGTGGCATTGATTTTTTTTTTTTTTTTTTTTATATGTTGAGGCCACATTGGAGGCCACTGTATCTGAGAATACAAATGAATGAAAGACTTAGCTCAACAAAAATCAAGGTATGTTGTCTAGTTATGCTACAGCTTCCATGGGAATGTCCCACTGGAAAATAGGGCCATGTTGTCAAGCAGTGGGCATCCCATCTCTAAAGTAGATATGTGACCTAATGTTTATATGCAATAAAACCAACAACATCAGAAGTTAGGTACCGATTTCCTTTCGGGAGGTAGAGGGTGGTCCCACTAGTATTCCTATACTTGGTATTACCTTGGCACTTCTGGAGGCTTCTCAGTTTTGCACATGAACTTTGTGTCTTCTTTCCACTAAAAAAGTAGACTAATGGATTTTCAAATGACATTCAGAAAGATGGAAGTATACATTTCTTTTGCCGTTACATAGTTATGCACTTATGAAGGAGAGCAAGCTTCCTGCATCGGATGTTGACTGTTCCAAGATTCATTAGTGTAATTCCTCAGACACACTGCTTTTGACAAATGTGCACAGCCAGGAAAGCCTTTAATATATTGATTATGTTAGTGTTTTGTTGCTAGTGGCATAATGGATTCAGCGCAAGCTCCATTTTTATTCTTCTACGCTCAAGCAAAAAAAAAAAAATAGATCTTGCAAACTGTACAAGAGACTCACAAGCGAAAGTAATTAAATAACGGAAGTGCTGAGGGAGATTGTCTGTGAACAGGGCTCTGTAACAGGGGGTGTAATAAAGAGGGTATGTGAGAGTGATTGATCTAAACAATGCTTTCAACCAGTTTTGGTTTCTTTGTATTACTGCATATCTGCCTGATGAAAAGGAGGTGATACTAACGTGAAAGTTGCCTTCCTTGAGATTAATTTTCACTGTTGGTCAAGTTCAAACTATCCTGCTTCTTTCTGAAGCTCGAAGATGTGTGTGGCTTTACTGTGGAAACTCAGACTTTGTGTGTATAACATCTCACAGTTGCTCTCTGATACTGTCCTAACACACTGTAGCCCTTCTAGGATTTTCTCCTGGCAATTATCCTTTTTTTTTTTTTTTTTTTTTTTTTTTTTTTTTTTATGTATTTCCCTGTGTTCCTTTTTAGGAAACCCCTTTCATCATTGCTACATGTATTATTTTATAGGAAGGAAGTATGTAAAATACTCTTGCCTCTCATCATTGTTACATGTATTATTTCATAGGAAGGAAGTATGGAAAAATACTCTCAAACTCGTTTTACTTGTGAGCTTGAATAGCATTCAGAGTAGACCGATTTCCCCAGAATTTTGTAGGCTTGCCCAATCCAGCTGTATATTTTATATGCTAATGTAAATTCTATCTTTGTTCCCCTTGGGGGTTTAAGTGATTATAATTGTTGCTCTTCAAAAGCCAAACAGATGATGATTGCTGCTTCAGGAGTGTACCAAAAGAAACTGGCTTTCATTAAACCTGCTCATCCACTTCATAATTATCTCCATTTTATCTAGCTAAGAAGCAGGGAAAAAAAAAATGGCAAGTACAGTTCATTGAAGCCAGTTCAGTTATTTAAACATCGCTTTATTGAACTAGCAGGAGGTGTTAAAAGTAGGGGGAATGCTTTCGTTCTAACACTGATAATGTAGCCAGTGGCTCAACTCAAGAGTTAGTTCAGCACCAAATGCCAGAGGCCACAGAGAGTGAGAGGAGTCCTCTAGTGGATACATTAAAGAGTACTGCAATGACAGCTTTTCTGAAATAATCTTTCACTTGCTCATCTCCGAATATGTTCAAAATGAAGTTATCTATTTACTACCCAGTAAAAAAAGGGTCCTAAAATTCATTCTAAGTAATAGGAAAATATCCTATATGATATGTTAAAAAAAAAAAAAAACAACAAATTGACAGAATCTAAGAAGATGACAAGTCCTGAGCCCGACATCAATAATCTTGCACAGAATTCTTATGATTTCAGATCTGATAATAGGTCGGAAAAGGTTGTCATCCAGGGAGGGCGGTCCCCTCAGTAGGGAGGCACAGTGGCTATACATTATCTGCTCTCCAGACCTAGGGTGGCCTAGGGGTTGGGTTGCACTGGTTAATGTTTCTAACCACACTTGGCTGCTTTCCCCATGGGACAGTGTCAGCATGTATATAGAGCTGCTCAAAGCTTCCATCTGTGAGAAAACAACTCATTGCTGGTAACCCAGGAATTATTTCATTTCATATGTAGTAACTGGAATATGGGCCCATCCGCCCCTCTCATCTACAACTTAATCAGCATCTTCTTCATCTACCACGGCTTGTCAATGCATGATGCTAAATTATTTCTAGACTGCAGAGTCATTCTTAAAGCCTGAAGGTAGATTGCCCTCAGGGAACGAAGATTTTCACAGTGTGCTCCTAGGCAATCTATGCAATTTGCATTCTTAAATCCACGGCTAGTATATCAATGGCCTGTTCCCTACAAATTTTGAATTAAAAACTGGTAGCGTGACTGCCCTGGAATTTTCCTGAATTCCTACATGTAGGTCTGCTTTAAAAGACTGGAATCTGAGAATGCCTCAGCTGTACCCAAAGCAGCCCTGACAACAAGGGAAGGTCTTCTCACTTCCTTTCTGCCTGGTCATTGACTTTTGGGACCTGAGTATCCTTTGTTCCCTTAGGCTGTTTCCACCTTTATTAACATTGTTAAAGCTCAAAATCTACTAGGAAAATATTTCCCTTTCTTCTAAGGTGACAGGCAAGTTGCTAATACATTTTAAACTACTGAAAAAGTGTTAAGGATAGTCTTGCCATGTTTAATAAAAAGTCACTGGAAGTCAAAAGTTACTGATAGAAAATTCATGTCAGGCTAGCATACCGTGTGTGTGTGTGTGTGTGTGTGTGTGTGTGTGTGTGTGTGTGTGTGTGTGTGTGTGTGTGTGTGTGTGTGTGTGTCTCTGTCTGTCTGTCTGTCTGTCTGTCTGTCTGTCTGTGTTTGTATATTTGCTTTTCTTAACTGAAAGTCACCTTTACTCTACATCCAGAAGACCACTCACTTATCTTGAGGTAAAACAGTTATAAATGAACTAAGTAAACTAACTGAACAGAAAAATATGACTCTGAAAAAAAAATAATTTGGTAGTGTTGACTCATCTGCTTATGTTTATTAAATAAAGCTACAAACATAGCTGACACTAAAATAGATCTTTGCCAGGAATGATTCTGTAATTTCCTGGGGTTATCTCTCATATGTGTTCATTTTACTAGCAGGAAATAGTGCTTATTTCATACAGTCATATGATATAAATAAGACCTTAAGATATACCAACTAAATATCTTTCAGCATCGTTAATAGCATCATAGAGTGAGCAGAGCCAAAACTGTTCAAGCAACAGTTTACAATCTCTGTAATAAGGGGCCAAGGAGTTGAAATCTGTATTGATTTTTTGAAAATTCTGTGGTTTATTTTTCCTCTAAACCAATGTTTAATCAGATTTTTTTATGAAGTTTTTTTTCCTCTCCCCTTCTCTCCTCTCTCCTTTCCTCTCCTTTCTTCTCTTCTCCCATCTCTTATCTCCTCTCCTGTCCTCTCCTCTCCCCTCCCCACCTTTCCCTTCCCTTCCCCTCCCCTCTCCTTTCATCTCTCTCTCTCCCCCTTCCTTCCTTCCTTCCTTCCTTCCTTCCTTCCTTCCTTCCTTCCTTCCTTCCTTCCTTCTCTCTAAATAAGCAGGTGTGCTTAGAACTCACCTCACAATTACTCAATGGAGTCTCCTAGCATCAAGATCAGAAAAAAGGAAAAAACCCTCCTCAGGTAGCAAGAGGCATGGATGCACAGACCTGGGAGACCTTGTTAGGCACCTTCATAAAACAAAGACTTTTTTTCCTTCCCTTCCCTTCCCTTCCCTCCCCTCCCCTCCCCTCCCCTCCCCTTCCTTTCCCTTCCTTCCTTTATTTATTGAGACAGGGTTTCTCCATGTAGCCCTGGCTATCTTGGAACTTGCTCCATGGACCAGTCTGTCCCCCAGCTCAGAGATCCACTTGCCTCTGCCTCCCAAGTGCTGGGATTAAAGGCATGTGCCACCATATCTGGCAAGGGAACAAGGACTTTTTTCATTCAGTATGTTCACTGCATGTCTAAAACGGTGACACTTTTATTTATTTATTTATTTATTTATTTATTTAGAGACAGGGTTTCTCTGTATAGCCCTGGTTGTCCTGGAACTCACTCTGTAGACCAGGCTGGCCTCGAACTCAGAAATCCACCTGCCTCTGCCTCCCAAGTGCTGGGATTAAAGGCATGCACCACCACTGCCTGGCTTAAAAACGGTGACTCTTATTTTCAATACCCATTTTACCAATGAACAAAGCTGAGGCTTCGAACGTTTAGGTAACTCGGGTCATAAAACCAGAACTCGGGAAATGCAGGACCAGGATTCAGGTCTGCTTGAGCACTTAACCGCCACAACCCTGAACCTGAAAAGTCCTTTTAATATACAGATGGAAAATGCATCCTTCTGTTTTATAGCTGCAATTTCACACCCAGGAGCTTCAATTTTGGTGCTTTGATTATCCTAAAAATATCCAGATCCTATAGGATTGCCTTGTTTTATAGCTTTAAAAGAAAGCCACTGTATTCACGTGAAAGATGGCCAGGTCTAATAGGTAAAAGATGCCTTAAAATTATTCTCAAAGTGTTTTGCTTTCTTTGTATAAAGGTCACTTCTTATCTCAGCTTTTAATTCACAAATTCGAGGACCTGCTGTAATTTCACTGTTGACTTTACTCAGATGGGAGGCAAGGCTGGAAGTGCGTGAGCTTTCTTCCAGGTCAATTCCTCATTAAAATATGAACAATTCTCTAACAATCATTTCTCGTAGATGCAGCTTCTAGAGTGGACTGTACAGCATTAGGATCTTCCTACTTTATTTTCTGATTTTGGGTTGACACCAGTGTTTTAAAGAGTGATGACTCATGTCTAGGACTGAAATTTGTTTTTCATGAGTTTATACATTTTTTCCCCTTGAATTGCACCAAAAATGGTTTTTTAATTGGCTTTAACTCATGCCCAATAAATTGGATGAGAATTGATTGCTGCAGTCCTGTTTGGTTGAAAATTATTCAAGTCTGTGCTTTACGAAATGAGTGCATGAATGAAGGCCAGGCCAGGGCACTTCCCATCCTCCGTTATGACAAACATCATTTTACAAAGACTTATAATTTATATTTTAAAATTAATATAGATGTAGTTTATAAAACTTAGTACAGTAACAAGCCACCTTAAAATACATCATATTACAAAAATTGTTTTTGTTAATTAGGAATTGTTTCTTGATATTATTTTCCCCAGGCTGAATGATATTAGTTGACCTTCCTTAAAGCTTTTGTGGCTTTTGTTCAGAACCCTGCCATGGTTTTAGGATACTTCTAAATAGTGCAATGAAATAAGAGATAAAGCAGAGATTGTGTCAGAGATACTGCGTCATCCCACAGAGAAAGGTTGTGAGTCACTTTTTCTTTCTTTGAAGAGTGATTTTAAAGACAACAACAACAAAAAAATTAAACAGTACAAAAATTGAATTAACTTAGGTGACTGTTTAGGGCATTGAAATAGCAATTCACTAAATGGTCCCTGTCAGCAAGCCAGTCTCTGTTCAATCTCATAATTATTTAGGGTAATATGATTTTCATTTACTTATACGCTGTAGAAAAATAAGCAAGTCATTCTATGGATTTTTTTCTGGTCGGTAAAGGTTTGTTTTATAATATTATTTACCTATGGTAGGAGAGTGCATAATGGATAGAAGAAATGATTAATTAATGAGAAAAGATATTTCCCTTGGCCATAATTTAGATAGACAGTAAATGAAGGAAATCTGTTTTTCTTTCTCCAGTTAGTGCCGGTAAATTCTAACTGGGCAGGATAATTATACGTAATGTAGACTGCAGAAAACTAGGAGAACACTTTCATATACTGTGATTATATTTCTCTGTCATATTTGTTTCTCACCTGCATTAGATTTAAACATTGTTTTTGTCAATAAATGTTATTTTAAGTATAAAGCTCAGAGCTGCAGGTCTGATGTCTCTCAGAATCAAAATCCTAAAGGACTTTACTGTACCTCACCACTCCATCTATAGCAGCTGCCCCCACCTGGTGGCTATAAGGGCAGACGCTTGAGTGGTTGACTTTTTCATTTTTTTCCTGTCAAACTCCCAAGCTATCTGTTTGTCTGCTCTGTGAAAGATAATGCCTACTTAGATTTTTTTTTCCCCCGGCACAACAATTCAGAAAATGTAATGAAAGAATTAACTGTAAATATAGTACCTCTTGTTCAAAGTAGCTCTTTTTAAAAATGTTTTACTGAATATCTTCTGTTTAAAATGTAATAAGGTTAGTATTTCAAGGAAATCCTCATATATAATTAAGCAATAGATATATATCATCCTTTCAATGGCCTTATAAGTTAGGAAGAAGACTCTTTAAAATTAAAACAAACAAACAAACAAACAAAACCACCAAACATTCCTTAGATTTCAAAACAATATTACCTGAGGTTCAGAACATCCTAGGACAGCTTATAGTTTTTAAAATTCTAGTAATTTCTCTGACTCACATTTTAAAAACAGTTATCAATTTTTGTTTCTTTCCGTTTGTCAGGAATCGACAAATTATCACGACTCTAAGACATATGAGTGTAATTACTTTTAGTATAAAATAGCTTTTGTCTGTTCATGTTAATTAAATATTACCTATTCCTTATAGTTTGCTCTTTCAAGTGTTATGTCATCTGTAATTTGTGCTATCGTTAAAGATGTTGAATTTCATGTATAAACTGTAAAGTAGGGGTATTGTATTTAACAGCACAAAAGGATTTAGGTTCTAGAGACAGTCTTTCTGTTTCTACTTGTATATCTTTGACAAACTGTGTAACTTCTTCAATGTCTTCAACTACAGCCACCTAGCACTCACACATAGCTCATGTTATCGCTGCCACTATTGCTTAGTATGGGAATCTGAGGTTTAAGTGGAAGACCTTGCTGAAAGAAAGAAGATAGTAGGAAAAACAATGCTAATACTCATGTTTCCTTTTTCTAAGTCCAGGAGTTTTTGATAAACACCACAATCTGTGTTTTTATAGCCGAGTTTTTAATGACCTTCACAGGCACATAGGTTTCTTAAGGACATCCAAAGTGAAGCTGGTCAGCAGCCATGCAGGCTGCAGCTCTGTTTCTCTTTCATACAGCCACCTTTGGCTCTTTGCAAACACATTCTTGGTTCAGAGTCTTGTCACTTTCCCGGTAGGCTTATTGTGACCATCAGAACACAGATTCTTAGTAGTGCTATGCACCCCTCTTCCATACCTGTCACTCTTCACTTGTCCTCTGTCCTTCTCTCATCCGACCTCTTCATTCCAAGAAGTTCTGAATTTCAGATGACCCTTAACATAGGCAATGGATCTCCTTCCTTCCCTTCCTGTTCTGCACTTCCCAAATTTGCTGTACTCGATGGCATCTAACTTGTCTGGGTCCTTTTGTACCTGTTGAATTTCATAGCCAGCATTTGATGTAGGCATATAAAAACAACCCGATAGCTGTGCCTTCCAGCCCTTTGCAAACACTGTAGGTTGTAGCCTGGTCTTCACCACAGTGCTTTCATTGTTACCTCGAAACATCTTCCATTTGTCCTGAGTTACATTCCCAGTCCCCTGCACATATATGGTAGATTTGTATAAAGATTCTTCAAATTGAGGCTGAACCTCGTGATGTCTATAAATGTTGTCCTCTTTATACAGACCTTATAAAGATACTCAAACATTCATGAATCCTTTTGATATGATTAAAACAGAGACACGCCTCTGTTAGTATTCCTTCTGCATCTAGAAAATATTAGTATTCCAGAAAACACCAGTGCTCTATGAGTTAAATAATGAGCACTGACATAAAAGAAAGGCTTTTCTTTTTTATTGTCTGTGCAAGGAATCCAGAAATATCAGCAAGAGGAAAAAAAAAAACTCATGGTAAATTGTGTCAAAATAATTCAAGGAAACGTCTATTTGTTACTCAAAAACCTTAAACAGTCTGTACATCATCCATTTATGTTATAATTTCCAGTGTATGTTTATAAAATTTGATATTTTAAACAACCATGTTCTCTAATTCCCAATGTCGGGATGACAGTGACCAAGGGAATGAGACTTTACTTCTATTGCAACAGCATCCTTGGCCCCAAAATATTGCTTGTTCAAAAAAAGCAGATTTTTTTTTTTTATCCATCAAAGCAATGTGAATCTTTAAGAAGAATTGGTATGAAAGAGCAGGAAGCAAGAGCATTGGCTCCCCGGTGTCTATACGCATGTATGTTTCTTCTGTGTGTTAATCACACCACTGGGAAGTCAGGTAGTCACATGAAGAGGCTTGGTCTCGAGTGGGTCAGTCTTACCAAGGTAGACTGAAGCAGGTACCCACCAAAGGGTAAAGTGCTGCTTCTGTTCTCTGTGACCCAGAGTGAAGGAAGATCTGCAGACAGACATTTACATCTATTCTTATGATCAGGCTGCAAAATTTTGCTTCCTTCTAATTAATGACTCAAAGTCCACATCTGTAGCTGTATCTTTATCAATCCATAGAAAAGTAAGCTGGAAGGAATCTGAGAAGCCATGAATCCTAAGCCAGTTTTCTTGTTCTTCTGACAGTCTGGTTTACCGTATCAACTTGATATTAACTCTTTACTTTGTTTTATTCAAAACAAACAAAACCTTATTATTCAAAGCTCCTTATCCAGTCTGCCTTTATATTCCTTTGGATATTTATTTGATATATTTTAAGAGCACAGGCAACCTAAGAAATCGTATACTAGAGTAAAAGTCCTATTAGTCCCTGTAAATGGAAAAAATATAACAGCATATAAAAATAAACGTGGAATGAGAGAGAGTCTAGAGGCAGGCTAGGGCAAGGGCATTGAATCCAATCTCTTCCCATGCCATAAACAACTATTAACCTTTAAAATCATATTTTAGAATTAACAAAGAATATAAACTAAGCATAGATCATATATGCATATACATATATGTATATATTATTGAATAATCAAGTGTTTCCACATTAAATCAAAATATTTTAATTTGGCTAAACTTCAGTGGTGTATATTTGATTAAATGTGATTCCATCGAGTAATTACCTGAATTATAAGCTATACTGAATGCCAAACACTAACATGTGAGCCTAACTAAAGTAACAATGGCCATAATTAATGCCAAAGAGAGAATAAACTGCAGGAAGATCAGCATTCAGGAAACCCGCAATCTGTTTCTATTAACCTTAGAAATGTTACCTAAATTCCTCATGCCTCTGCAGTGCTCCTGAAAATGAGACATAATTTATTTCCCTCTCACCTCCAGGGGTTACCATGATAAATATGTAAAAGTGCATTGAGTTTTTTTGTGTGTGTGATAAAAGATACTATAAAAATCTAAGGTGTTTTTATTATTATATCAGTCAAATGGGATCTCAGACTCAGTTCCTTTTTGAAGACCCACAACTTTTTATGGGTGAATCATGAAATTGTATTGGGAAATATATTGGAGTCACATAACAGAGCAGACAGAAGATTTTTATATCTTCTGGGGCCTTTAAAACTTGGTTACAATTAGAAATATGAGAAGATATTTATCATAAAATATATCAAGTAAGACACTAATGAGAGCAAATGAAAAGTATTTAAGAGACCACATGGAAGGTAGGGATTCTAATTCTGGCTTTATGAAAATAAATGTGCCCATGGTTGTAGTTACTATGTATTGACCACTTCTTTCATGCAGGAATTTTGATTGTTCTATGCTTATGATTATATTTAACCTCACAGTGCTGTACATTGATCCTTGCTATCATTGCTTTAGAGATCAGGAAACCAAGGCTTAAAGGTGATACGTGGATGTAAGACTCCAGAGTGGCAGAGTCAAGTATAAATTGTCATGTGCTGAAGCCATGGCTAAAGCGCTTAACAGTTTGTAAAAGTATCTCCTAAAAGGGTACTGTTAATGATACCTATCTCAAGGAGAAAATGTGGGCAATTGTATAATAAAAAGTTAGAGTGCACAAACATTTCGATGACTTAATAGCACTAGCAAAGCCCAAGCAGGCATACTGTGACTATGTTTTATAGAACACATTTACTGAGCTCGTTAGATTTTCTAATTTTCTCTTTTCCTAGGGTTTCCTAAAAGCGTAATCTGATTTCCATTAGACACTTACAGTCTGTAACCTTGTTCTGTTACTCTGGCACATGGTGGCCACTCAAAAAATGCTTGAATCAAATTGAAAAGAGCCTTTTGTTAAAGAGGACAGATAAATATTTAGGAACAGGATGGATTGTGATTTAGTTGGCACTTACTGTATGATAAATGGTATAACCAGAAAGCTGTAATAGCTCCATCTGATATTGTTGGTAACAAATTCGTGATCAGTTATTATAAACTAAAGTTTTGGATATTTTAAAAGCTTCATGGAGTTCTGCTTCTGGAGTCGAAGAAAGACTCTCAGCCATAGCTGTGCATTATTTTCTACAAAGAGTTGATTCTAGAAAATCCTTAAAAAACAAATTTCATACTCTTGGCTATTTGGCTATTTTTTCATCACTGATAATGAATTGCTAGCTCTTCAGAAACAACAGCAACAATAACACAGACATATATACACACTATTATTATTAT
Organism: Mus pahari; assembly: GCF_900095145.1. Classification (NCBI taxonomy): domain Eukaryota; kingdom Metazoa; phylum Chordata; class Mammalia; order Rodentia; family Muridae; genus Mus; species Mus pahari. The sequence goes on along the minus strand of NC_034595.1, from coordinate 43,143,453 downwards.
TATTATTATTATTAATTATTATTAACCAGTGAGAAAAATGAGGCAGGAATGTTTCTCATACTAATTTCAATACTAAAACATTTTTCTATTCAATAAAAAAATAAAGTTATCTTTTAGTTCTAAAATGTATAATAATTTAAATTCATGGAATGTCTCACCTCACAAACTTGAAATGCATCTTTTAGCTTTGATGCAAATTCTTATTTCTAAAAAGTTTTACTTATATCAATAAACAATAGTTAAAAACCTCTGCTGTGTGTATGTTTTCAATTTGCTTAAGAAAAACAACAAAAATAACTGTAGCTTAAATGCTCACTAAATCTGGTAATTCAAAATTGTCTTTTTGTGACAAATAAGGCACTATGTTGTTCATATGAATATTGAAGTTAATACCATAATGCAGAAATGTGGGGATTTATTAAAAGAATTTTTCTTAGCCTGTTTATACATTGCCATTATATAAACTTCTATAAGTTTACAGAAAAACATAATATGAAAAGAATTATTTACATAACTATACATTTCAAATCTTTTAATTATTCATGCACAGACTTGGCTTCTTAAAAAAACCCAAATATCTGGTTTTTGTGTTACATGATATAAAGGAATTATGTACATAGTCATTCAATAGAAATGACTATGAGATCCCAAGACTGATAATGTATTTATTTGCTTCTGACTCAGGAATCATATCACCTCAAAGTTTAGAAGAACTCTTTTTCATATAGCAAAAGAGTTTAATAATTACCAACACATATAATAAAATCTTAAGATTTTTCCTAACAAATTTACCTGTTTTTCTTCACCTCAAAAGTGGTTAAAACATACTTTATATTTTCAGTGATCTGTATTCTGGCATTGATCTAAATCTGAGGGTTTTACAAAATAAAAACAGATTGACTTTTCTGAATCTGGAATTAGCTATGTGTTGTAGCTTGAAGGTACTTTACATAATGTGTCTATAACAGAATATAAATACTGTGGGAAATGTGCCCTCTTGTAGACATCGTAATTGGACACCTATGATGGGCTTACAGTTAAGACACTTAAGAAACAAAGCACAAGGTCCAGTGCCAGGCTGTTATTGAATCAAGACAATACATTAGGGTTTTTATGTTGGTCTTTATGCATATTAAATTGTGGGGTAGCATTTATTCAAATAATAACTTTCAAAACTCATAAGCAGGCAGAGGAGTGTAGAAATAAAGTGTGCCCTCTGAAAAGCTGGAATCTGTTGCAACTTATACCTGGAATGGAGCTCCCCCAACTATCCTATTGTAATGAGCTGTGTAAAAGGGGAGGGGTGCAAATACAACTGTTTTTATTTCCACAGATAATAAGTGGATTCTTTACTGTAGTTGATGACTTCTCAAGCTATTCTAAAAGCGAGGCAGATTTTCTCTAGAGCAGGGAGGAGGCCCTTTCACGTTGAGACCGAAGGCCAAGTTACCAGCTGGCTGTAGAAAGCCCTGTATCTAAGTTGATGTGTTTTGCTCACTATGGAAGAAAAACTTGGGAGCCTATTTTGGAAGCCAGTCCCTCTGCCCTCTGTTCCCTGCTGTGAGCTAGAGTCCCCTTTCATATCAGGTTGGCTTCAATTGTTACTTAAGCTCTTGCTCACCAACTTCATGCCTGTACACCGAGTCCCCTTTCCACTATCCACCACATCCTTTCCCAGATAATTTTAAAACCTGTTGGGCTTTTCCCTCCCATCGCCCCCTACACGGCATAAAGCAAAAAGCAAGAAGAAGAAGAAGAAGAAAAAGCAAACCACAATATCCCACTCTAGGCGCCCCCTCTCTGCCTGCCGAAAGCATTTTAATGTCAGTTTGCCTTCGGAGTCTACCAGCAGCCGTCTGCCTCTGCCACCTGAATTTCAATTTCTTAATTCACAGCCCAGATGAAACAGAATGGAGCAGGATCCGGGCTGCCCTCTACATTGGGCTGGGCTTATCAAGCGTGAAGTTTGGCGCTTTGCAAACCTATTCAAGCGATTATCTGTTGAGGACCTCTCCAGCCATCTCCATCTCTGCAGCAGGCTGATAAGACAGCTGTTTCACTAGCCTTGGTCTCTCCGGGCCTCAGTCTTCAGATACAAACACTGCCTTTGTCACTGTGCCCCGGTGCTGTCGCTTGCTCTGTGGGGCAAGGGTTGATCTGAACACACGTGGGGGAAAAATGTGAGTGTGTGTGAGAGAGAAGGAGAGGAAAGAAAAAAGGAGGGAGTGGGAAGGGGTGGGGGTTGGAGACCTGAGGGAGCTGGGGGGCAGGGCCCTCGCTGGGCACAGTTGATGGCTGTGATTGACTGGTTGGTCAGCCCGGCTTTATTATTTCAAATTAGACGTGGATCGCACACAAGTGGAAACATAAATCTTCAATATAAGAAAGAGCCTCTGAGCATCGGAGGCAGAGCAACCGTTTCTTCCCAGGTCCGGGTAAAGGGGCGGATGAAAAGACTGATTGCTACCATCTGAGACAGATGGTTTCCTTTAACTTTGGAAACTGCTATTTTTAATTACTTGTATTAATTTTGCATGAGCTGTATCGGCTGCAAGAGGAAGCTTAGAGAAGGCTGTTAGCATCACTGAAAGAAACGGACACCAGGCTCTGATTTGCCCTGTATCACCTCTAGTTTTTTTTTTTTCTTTCTTTCTTTCTTTCTTTCTTTCTTTCTTTCTTTTTTTTTTTAACCCTCGCCTGTTTGCGTGGATGTTCCCCTTCCGGTTAGCAGAGACGCGAGTTTATCCTCCTAAAAGTTCCCACAGAGTGAACGACGGAAGAAAATCTGAGGATATTCGTGGGAGCGTTTCCGCAAATGATCTTTGATCGCAGGCTGAAACACAGAGGGGCACGTGCGACAGATCTTGGTCTGAAACCCGCAGCAAGGGGCTTAAAGGAGAATGTGACTCAATACAAGAATTTTTCCTGGCAGAGGGAGACAAGTGGGGGGGGGGTCACAATGTAAGGTCATCTCCCAAGATTTACTGGAAAAAATATGACATAATTCACAATTCACATATCTCTTCAGGTAAATCAGAAACCCGAGGAGTTCCCCTTGAGTATATTGTATTTTGTAGCCTTTCCCTTTGTAGATGAATTTTAAGATGAGAAAAGGCTGTTTGTGGTCTTGCTTTCTGCCTCACTAAACACTGTTCCTGCTCCAGCGTTTGCAATATAAAGGGTCCTTTGCAAAACAGTCTTGAGGTAGTACTCAAGGGCTAAAGACATTGCCAGGGAGAGAAACCATCCCAGAAAAGAACTAGGTAGTCAAGGATGAGTTCTTGCTGCTATTCCCACTGGAAAATTTCAAGATGAAAAACTCTGAGGTAGGCTTGCCAGACTTTTCCAAGATTACTGGGATTTGCATTTATTTTGCAAGAACACCTTGATGAAAGGGTTGCTCCTCCAGGCAGTGGGGGAAGGGAGTGGAGTAGAGGAAGAGGACACGCATCCAGGCTCTAATTCTGGCGTTTGTCACAATGGCCCGGCTATAACAAAAGGAAGCTTAATTCCAAACAAACCTGTTTCGGTGGAGGATAGTCTCTGCCTCAAATCCGTGGTATAAAAGCTTTCACCAATGAGCTCTAAACCGAATCTCAACGGGAGGAACCGAAAATACTTCGCCAATCTTGCTCTGCAAACTTTACTCTGTCCGCTAGGCTGGTCTCTGTCCATGGTACTAACTCCTGACTCATTCTTCTGTGTGCTCTCAGGACCTAAAGTCTCAGAAGTGTCCAATACTTCCATAACTTTTTCTGGTTTTCAAGCTGTAAAAAGAAAGCTCGTATACTCCTTTCAGAAGGGAAAGTAAATAAGGTAGTGGGCAGGTTATATAATATCAACACCTCGTATGCAGGATTTAAATAGCATATTTCCAATATTATGAACACAAAACCTCCCCAAAGCTAAACCATCAGAAAATAGTGTTTCAATTCCCTTAGAAGGAACACTACTTAGAATTTTCAAGCCAAGTTAAATAGTAATTCACACATATCTGAGCTACCTTATTCACTGTTCTAAAAAAGTTATGAGTAGTTTGTAGAGCCTTTAATTATGCTCAAGTCACCCCTTCTCCTCCTGTAGAATGGCTTGTATAAGGGAGTTATTTATCTTAACAAAACTGTCCACAATGCCTTTAAGTATTCCTGGGAGGGACATGTTCTTTTATGAGAAAACTTCAGTAAAATAGCCAATTGAATTCTTTAAATATCAGTTTTGAAAAGCACCACTTTGCAATTTTATCAACACCCAACTTGTCTCCATGCTTTTGGAAGCTCCCCAAACTCTCGTCCCTTTCTGTCTCAAGTCAAAATACTGCTGAGGCTTCAGAGAGGACGTCAGACTTAACATGACTTAATCAGAATTTGAATTATCATGAAAAGATTGTTTATCTAATGCAAGTTCAGGTGCTGAGGATAATTCTTTTTCTTAACTATGAATCAAGAGTTGTTGATTAAAATTTGTGCTTAATTTAGGTGGGGTGTTTGCACATAGTCTTCATTAATCGCTAAAAGCAAAGTGCACCTTAATGTTTCGAGTTTGGCGTATGAATTTCACAGTGAGATCCACATCCAGATATCACTTGCTATTTTATTTTTAAAAGTCAGAAAAGCAAATGTTGCTTACCTATTTAAAGGTTTTAAAATTTAACAACTGTATTATTTAAGGAGTAAACCACCATTTAAAGATATTTTCAACTTCCCAAGTAATCTGTGCTATCTACAAAGAAAAGACAACATGTTGAATATAGCAATGTTTTGAAAATATTTCCTCCTCTGCCAAACTGAGAAAAAGCATATATACCGAATGTACAGAATTAAGTAATTTTTGCATTTGAATGAACAGCGTTATTACTTTCCATGTAATGTCTTTATTACTTTCCACCCATAAAAAGGTATTTGTGCCTTTGCCAGTGTAAGAATCCCCTTCAAATTGCTACTATTTTATGAATGTATGGAACTAATGCAATATCAGGGTGTGAACATGATCACAAGGAGAAAGTACGGTTCATCTCATGCATAAATGAATAAATCAAACAGTGGTGTAGTTTTGTCAATTTTTTTCCATGCACAGAGGTGGTAGGTAAGAGGAGTTGAAGGTATTTGACAAGAAACCCAGTTTGCTGTTATTCATATTTCGATTGTAAACAGATGCAGTCTTCCTTATATTTTGGTCTCCTGGCTTTTCTTCAAGCTGCTGTTTTTTTCCTTAATTTGTCTGTAGTTTCACTGGAGACTAGTTAATAGTTTTAAGTTGAAATTAAGCCCCAAGGAGCTATTGTTATATAAAAAGTAGGAGGTGGGAGCTCCGAAATGATAATTATAAATGGTAATTATACACATAGATTCAGGCCCTCTTTTCCAACCCCAGTTGTTGTTATGCAAAATAATATAACTTAGATACTGTTACACAGGTTAAACGGGAGATAAACAGGTCCCCAGTTCTTTACATTAATCATTTATCAAACTCAAGGACACACTCAAGGAACACCAATTTCCTTTCCACTTCCAAGTCCCTTGCTCTCAGACCATCTTTCTCTTTCCCTCTGACATTCCATCTTCCTGCAATCTTTAATTTTTACCGTTGCCTTTGCTCTCTTACATTATCAAGGACAGTGACTACTAGCAAATAAACATAGTAGTAAAATAATTTTTGAGAGAAGATAGATTATGTAAGAAATGTATGTACTGTTTAGGAAGTTGAAGCTATCTGAAAAATTCCCTCTGGAAATGAACTAAGTTAGGTGGATATTGTGTCTCATTATAAATAAGTCTAGGTAAATTTAGTAATCTCACTTTCACTTAACAGAAGAAATAAGTATGAATGAACCTGAACTTCAGCCTCTTGAATATTCTTCAAACATGGGGTTGGAATAAAGAAATCTTCATCTATAAATCAAAGACACAGACAGCACTTGGTCTACTGATCAAACTTTTGAATTCTCAAAATAACCTGGTAAAGGTTGAACTATCTTTACTGTCAGCAATCCATGCGTGGTCCAAGATCTGTACTGCCAGCAGATGCAAAGGAGTGGCTTGTTTTAATTTTATATATAGCTGCTCTTTTTACCTCCAAGTGAAGGACCTTATTTCAATTCATTACCTGTTTTTTTTTGTGTGTGTTTTCATTAAATACGATGTTTTTGCTACCCCCCTTTTACACTGACATACATTGAAAGCTAGTTCAAACTGTACAGATTCAGTTGAAACCATTTTTTATTTCATTCTTATTCTAAAAGGAGAGAGAGAGAGAGAGAGAGAGAGAGAGAGAGAGAGAGAGAGAGAGAGAGGAGGTGGACATATTAAAATAGAGAAACATACACACAGTTACCCAATATCTAATACAGATGTAAAGATTACTGGAACACAAACCAAAAAAGGCATGCGGACAAGTAATGGGTGTATGATCCCTCTCAAATCAAAGAGAGGCGCTCTCAATGACTCATACATACCGGACAGTTTACTATTACAAAGAAATATGCCAAAGATGCAGCCGTGAGGGCAAATAAAACGAATCTTTTGGTAGCAGAAAGACTTAAGAGGAAAATAGATGGTGCCATATCGCAAACTCTCATAGTACAGTTCCCTCCCACGTTGCTCTCTCTCCCATCTCTTTTTGCTTCTTGCATTTCCCTTCGCCGCCAGTGTTAAGTGTGTACCTCCCGGCACAACTTACCTTGAAACGGGACTCCATTGAGCTCTCAAGAGTGACATAAGTCCCTAGCCAATCACCTAATAGAGCTTCGCCTGGGCGGCCTCAATAGAAGCATCTCGCCCAATCAGGAACCTGGGGCGATGAGCATGTTGCGTTGTGGCGCAACTCGGCGTATACTTCCGCGCGTGCTGCCCGGGATAGGACTCTGGCAGAGCAGCTGCACACACGGCAGTGCGGAGGCAGAGAAGGGGTTGGTGATACGGTGCTATAAATCTGTGGTCCAGTCCACCTCCCTTTTAAGACGTCCTCCCCCCTTATTTCTGTTCTCACTTAGAGATGCAGCAGCTTACTCCTGTAGCGACCTACTAAAAAGCAACAAGGAGAAAGACATCGTCTTTTTGAAAAAACGTTCTTTCGTCTCTTTTCTTTGTTCCTTGGTTTGTTTTTCTTGCACCTTTTTGTTTAGTTGAACGGCAATAGGAGTAGTCTCTCCGTCTTTTTAAACTCTCTTTTTTAAGTTTCCCCTCCCCTTTCATATTTTTTTCATCATTTCTTTTAGCATTGGACTTTGGGGTCGAAAGCATTTCTTTTTATTTGCTTCTTTTAAGCCGAGCACAGTTTAGGTTTCGTGCTGTCTTAAGAGAACTATCCGGCAGCTTCTTGCTCATCCTTATTGGGAGAACTGCACCGTTACTTTAAAAATACACATACACAAAAACCTTAAGGGAGAAAGGTAAGTTTCGGTTTGGTTTCTTTAATCATTAGTTGCAGCGATGCGCTGGCAAACCCAGAAAACCTGTAAGTGAGCGGAATACAGAATGTGAAGTTAATTGCACATGTTTGCCTCATTTCAAAGCGACCGCTTTGCTTTTTTTTTTTTTTTAAATTTAATTTAATTTTATTTTTTATCCTTGAGAGCCAGACTAGAAGACAGTGGACGCATGCTTAACGTACTGAATTTTCGAAAATGTCACTGATAGAAACTTAAGTGGTAAATGTGGTCAGGATACAGCAGGCTACAATGGGAGGCTACATGTTCAGTGAGCTTCGGGGTTGAGGTTGGAAGTTCATTTCGTGGGAAGAGAGGGCTAACTTGAATGTTGGGGGGAATGCATGCCTCTACTTTCGCAAAGGAATCGGAGGACTGGGGAAATCGGAAGCCTGGACTTACTTGCAGATTAGACCAGTGGGGAAAATCCTCAGCTTAATTGCATTAACCAGATAGCATGTGCTGGGGAGATGGGATTGCCAGATGGAATTTAGATGCTGCACCAGCCAGCGAGTTGTAGTTGCCTGGAAAAAGTACATACAGCCTGAGGGCTGGGGCTGGGCTGGGGCTGGGGTGGTTAGAAGCTGTCAAAACTCATCATTGCCAGAATTGAGGACTCTGATTCACGGATTCCAATGATCGTAATTCAGATTTATAAGAATTCTGCCAATTTGGGGCCGAATCTTTGAGCCTATACCGGATATGAGATTCCCTTTGTTCAGAAAAGCGTAAATAAGATCCTTGGAGCCGTGAGTGTGAAGTGGCAGCTGCTTGGGAGCCTCGCGGTGCTGGGCGCTGGGCAGTGGATTCCAAGCCCTGTCCTTGGTCCTACGCAGCGGAGCCCGCCTTCCGGGAAAGGGGGACTCACTGGCAGCCGCAAGGCATCGTAGCTACCCAGGGAGCTGAGTCGGCTGTATAGCCCTCAGCCCCTCCTCGCAGCTCCCCTTCCTCGAGTTGCTATTGTTAAAACTGACGCCGGGAGAAAGATGGTTGGGGACGAGACGCTGGGCAGACAGGCACACGCTTCATTTTAACTTTTGTGATTTCTCCGGGTGCAGGGGAAACCAGCCGGCTTTCTACTGCGAAAGAGCGAATCCGGGTAGACGTGGGAAAGGGGGAGGATGCTCGCTGGGCGGCGAGGGCGGGGGAGGTGGTGGCGGACCTAGGTTCTGGTTTTGCCTCATAGAAGTTTAAATTATCGGCACGAGGGGGTGTGGGCGAAATGTGTGCGTGCGAGCGCCGAGTGGTGCTTGAGACGCAAAGTATGGGGGCAAGCTACAAAGCTGGCCCGGGCGGTTCATCTCTCGCAGCTCCCTACCCCACCCACAGGCTGGTTCCAAAAGCTAGCGCTCTGCCACCCCCCTTCCCCCGACTCTGCCTAGGGCGTGTGTATGGGGGGGCAAGTAGGGATGGCAAGGTGGCAGTGCCCACCCTGTACCTCTGTAGCAGTCAGGACTTCTCGTGGCCATTGTTGCTTAATTTATGCCCAGCACGTTGCTACGTGCCCACCTATTTCACGTCTATAAAGAATTAATAGGAAAGCTGTACAACTGTGGCAGATTGGAGGGTGGATACGTTCCCCATTTTCCATTTTCAAGTGTCTGTTACCAAAACAGACGTGGAGATTGGTTATCTTCTCTACCTCCTAACTACAGCTCCAGGTCTGGCTTTATTGTGGTGAGGGTGAGAGAAATAATCAGCCATTAGTGTTTACGCTAACACTGATGGATGGAGAATTATGTCCGAGCTCTTCTTCCCTTAAATGAACGGATTCTGCCCCTTCCCCCACTCAAGTACACACATTCCGTTTGGCTAAGATTCTAAACCTGCAACCTTTCTCCACATCCTTGTTTATTAGAGCTTTTCCCAAGATAGTGGGGTAGGACGTGCATATGATTTATTTTTCTGGGCCTACTATTAATTGCAACCTAAAAAGATAGGCTTAAAATGAAGGGGAATCGGAGGGGTTATAAGGTAGATAATAGTAACCCAACAGATTATCTTCCTAAATGATAATCACTTTCTAAAGGTCAGGAAAGGGAACTTGTGTTTTGTGGGGAAAGGAAGGTCAGGGATGTTTGATAATCCTTGTAAAATGGCTTCTTAAATGGGACATCTGAGAGATTTGTCAAAACTGAGCAAACAAGTCTGTGAAAAAGAAAAATGTTGAATGTTTCAAAGTCATCATTTAAGAGTTTAATTAAAAAGCAGTTTCCCCCAGTTATCTCTGCCATTCCACGAACCTATCTTAACAGACCCTTGAAGCCCCCCTTCCATCTTTCAACCAAGGGCTTGGGCATTCCTTTTATAAAGCCAACCTGTTTTGCAGTTCTGTAGGAGAACGAAGATTGTAGACCGATGTGGTTTAGCCTACTTGGAAAGTATCTGTTGAGAGAGGTATAACTTCAAGCAGACATCTTCAGAAAGTAGAGTGAAGGGCATTGGAAGGGTTTCAGGTCTAGATTAACAAATTGGGTAGGCCCATTTCTCTCCAACATTTCAAAACTGGTATTCTTAGCAATAATGCATGCCTGGGATGGGAATATTATAACTGTTTAGAGGGAGGTCAAAGAGGCACAGGCGCTTTGAGCAGTTTTCCCAGGAACCCGCACAAAGTCAGTTAAGGTCATTTAATTCCAAGTCTGATTTGGGGTGACACAGAAATGCTGGTGTTGAATCAATTAGCTATTTCTGGTGTCCCTAACCAGGGTCTCCCAAATTGAGGATGGCCTGTCTCCATTTTGACCATAATTGTTTTCCCTAATTTACTATGCCTGATTTCACTTCCCTCTAGAGGGTAAAATTGCACCCCCCTCTTCATCCCTGGGATAGAGGAGTCCTCCCTCCCCGCCCGTCGCGTGGGGGCGGGGATCTCTGGGCGCCCTTAGCGAACCTTGCTGCATCAAACCCGCATCATGTCCTTGAAGCTGTAACCTCCATCACGTTCTTGCGGCGACTCGATCGCCCACTGTTCAGTTCTTTCCTCCTGCCTCCTGCAATTTCAGGTAGGTATGACAGGTGATGTTTTTAAATGTAGTTTTCTAGAGGGAAGGGTTAAAACCAAAATCTTTTCATTAATAGAAAAAAAAAATCCCTGTACGACAGGTGCTCTGGTAATTAAGCCGCCAAGCAGGTGTAAAAAAACGTGTGCGGCTCTGTCTCCAGATCTTGGGTCTGGGTCCAGAGCAGGCGCAGGTTTTTTTGGGTAAAAGAGATTGAGCTGAGTGAGGGAGCAGGCTGGGGATGGTCTGCACTCGGACGCCCCCTCGGAACTGGGCCTGTGCGGGGCTGGCATGAGGGCACTGGGAGGATGTGTTTCACATCAGGTGCATGCAGGGTCGAGTGCAGGATTTCCAACTTCACATGTGAAGCAGGGTATAGCACCTCGCACAGGTACTTGGGAGCTTATTTAGCTCTCACATTCTATCTAGGGAGGTGGAAAGGCGCAGCGGGACTAAGCTTTTAGTTTTCCGTCGAGGGACAGGACCTTTGGGCTTTGGGCGAGGGGGAAAAAAGAGCCTTTACATTTTTCTTGAAAAACAGGCATTCTGTGTGCATATCTAGACTTACACTTGGCGCACGCATATCAGTCCAAAGTGACCCCTGTTTGTGCCTGGGTCACTGGTCACTGCCCCAATCCCTCAGTGTGCATGCAAACTTGCCCCGGCCGCCCCGGGAAGCCCAATGGAGGAGCCTGGTGGGAGCATGTGTCCCTGAGGGTGGCGGAGCTGGGCACACGCGGGCCGGCGGGCGGCGTGGCGAGCTCTCCTGGGCCCCGCCTCCTGGCGCGCTGCCAGGCAAGCCCCGCCTCCCCGCCCTGCTACAAACGGCGGGACCGCGGCGCCCCAGCGTCACTGAGGCAGCAGCCGGTCGGTAGGGCGGGGTTCCGTCGTGTTCCAGTCCGCCTTCCCGCCGCCGCCAGCGTGACTCCTCTGAGCGGTGCTGTCGGCCGGCGGCGCGAGCCGTGGGAGCTGCAGCCGAGCCGCAGCAGGCAAGTGTAGGGGGGCGTGGGTGGGGGCGGGGACGGCCGCTCCTCCGTGGGCTCCAGCCAGGACTCCGGGGGCCCGGACTCGGTGTCCGCCGCAGCGCTAGGCAGCGTCCGGCTTGCCTCCACCCGAGCGCTGGTCGGGCACGCGACAACGCCACTGGCGACAGTGGAGGTAGCGCCCGCGAAGTTCCTGCCGGGGACCGGGTACCCGGCACCGCCCCTCCTGTGGGCACCGGGCGGCAGGGGGGCGGTGGGAGTCGAGTGGGCCTGGGAGCGGAGCGGGGCTGGTGGCACCAGCCGCGTGCACGGGCGTGGACGTACTCTGCACCGCGGTGTGTAGCGCCACCGGGAAAACTGCGCCCAGACGCAGGTGAGTGCATTGGAGGGGGCGTGGGGGAGGGGGCTTCCCGCCCCAGCGCCGGCTTCCTGTGGAGCCTTCGGCCACCTTGTGGGAGGACACGCAGCTGCTCTTCGTGCGGGAGCGCGGCGGTGGTGTCTGGCGGGTGCCCACCTGGGACGGCGCCTGGAGACTTGGAGAGGCCACGCGGTGTGCCGGGGTAGCGTGAGGCCGTGGGCGCTCGGGGCGGGAGCCGTGGTGATCCCTTTTGCGTGGTAGGCGCAGCCGTGCGAGGTTGCAGCCGGTGGCGGTCGCATCCCGGGTCTGCCCGCGCGCCAGTGGCGCGAAGCGCGGATGCTCTGCTTCGCAGGCTTCGGGTTCAGCTAGCTCGCCAGGCTTAGGTAGCTCACTGTGGTTCTGCTGCATACTCATACGTTTGCCTGGCCAAAATCTCTGAGGCCTTGGTGCAAGACTGGTGAGCACACTAGGGAGACTGGAGGAGCCAGGCAGACCAACCTAACAGGATTTACCAGCAGGTGCAGAGGTGACAATGACCAGCAGTCATCCCATGGAAAAGCCTACCTAGTTATACAGGGCCTGAACGCAAACACCACAAACACCGTACCTCTAGGTGTGAGCTGAGCCTGAAGTTTTACCTGTCCAGACCGTCATTTAAATTTGTGTGCATATTTAATTTGCCATCTTTATGATGAAAACTTCCAACTTCTATCTTCTCTTTACATTTTCTGAAATTGTGGGAAAAGGAGGAATTACTACCAGTTATGTGCTTTCTTTTAATTCCTTTCCCCAAAGAGCGGCACTTAGCAGTGCCTAGATATAATACCTTCTGAAAGGATAAAAGAGCCTTAAAAAACAGTTTTTCTTTCCATTTTATTCTTAACCTTAATAACTCTGTTTTAAAAAAAAAAAACCAAAAAACCAAAAACCAAAAAAAAACATAGCCCAGTGTCAAAACTTAACGCTAAAAGTCCGGTATTCCCCTAAATGAAACCTTTTTGAAATACTGTTTAGTTGCGTTAGAAGGCAGCCTTTTCTAGAACCTTTTGTCCAGATTCCTCAAGTTTCATATGTTGTGCTAGGTGATGTTCTTTTGGTGGAAGCTGACGTGGAGTCTCCATTTTGGAGTGCAGGATAGAAAGCTCTCCAGGATCTATATCATCTTTCTCATCCGCCACTCTGGGTATGCAGATGGAGACGGGTTGCTGGATGGCTCTGAGAATTCTAGTCTTTATTTTTCCAGCTTTTGGGGAGGTGGGCAAATCCACAAAGAAACACATTCTCACCATCTCCCTCAACTGTCTTTTGTGTTTCCGTGATTAAAACCGACTCCTTGTTACCTGTCTGGGTGACTGTGTTGTCACAAGGCATGAGGGATTCTTTTGTTTGTGTTTCCCTTTAAAAGAGTGATTCTAGGTGTTTAAGCCTCTATTTCCCAGCCAGGTCTGTACGGTTTCCTCCACCGTGTAGTGCATGGCGTTGGGAATTAAGCCAGGCCACACTGTTCCGACTGCTCACACTACTCCTGTGGACCGAATACTCAGTTCTGGCAGCATTAGCCTGTCCACCTGTTTCCCAGATCGCTGCAGACCCTTTGTCACTTACTAAGATATTCTAGTCCTTGAAAGTCTGACTTGATTGTGAGTTTTGGTTAGTTGTTTATAGTTTTTCTTCAGGAAAAGAAACAAAGTTCAATCTCTGGTTTTGTGATTTTAATTAAGACTGTGTGCATAGTAGGTTAAGGGAGAATTGTGGCTTCCGCTGGGAAGCCATAATACCTCTACCCGAATCCTTGATATAGTCTCCATTTTTTTGTATGGACAGGTGATTTTGACAGAACCCTTCAAACTATCCTCAGCTATTGGTGCTTTTCTTTTCAACATAATAATTTTTTTTCTTTCCCATTTCTCTTCTAGAAGCAAGTCCCAAGTTTTCTTAAAGGACACAGCAGAGCTGTCCAGAATACTCTGACTGCTAAACTATAATCAAGTGTTTCTCTTGACTCGAAAAAAATTTTTTTTAAATCAGTGATACTTTTCTGGCATTATTAATATGGTATAAGAACACCAGCAGCACAGTGGGGGATTGTTCCTAGGCTTTTTGTTTCCCTGCCTCTGTAAAGGACCGTATACTCTAAAAAGTACAGTGTTTGTCAGACTCTAGGGTCGGTTCCTGTACTCTCATTTGAAGTCTGAAGTCTACCACTTTGTCACATTCTCATTAGCGCCTTTATCTCCCATGATATTTATATGGAGGGACGGGGAGGACGAGGGAGGGAGGGAGGGAGGGAGGAAGGAAGGGATGCTGGAGAGCTGTCAGCCTTTAAGTGAGGTGGGGTGCCTCTGTATTGGCAGGGTTACCTGGGGCCTGACTTACTACTCTCCTCCACCTCAGTTCTTCCTGTCGCCTTGGCTCTTTGCTGGGCAGACCGCCTTGCACATCTCTAATGGTTTTGTTTATAATTTAGCATGGTGCTATCTTAGAGTCCGAACTGCTTCCTGCGCTCTGGAATCTGAACAGTTTTATGACTCTCCCTATTTGCCGCATAAATTTTGAAACTAAGAAGTTTTGAACAAAGGCACCCTGTTTTTATTTAGTATTGGACCCTACAGATTAGTCTATCCTGGTTAGGTACTTACTTATTTGGTCATTTTGTTGATAACCAATTGCAGGCTTCATGTTCTTATTGGGGGCCACACCCTGCTCTGAACAGAAGACACAAAATACATAGACCATTCACTCGTTTGGGCCAGTTTCACTTACTGAGGATACTCACAGAATCCACATGTTGTAGTTTATTGACAAATCTGCTATTGCATATTATTCTAATTTTGGAAGAACAGTTGTGCATATACTTTCTTTAAGATGCTAACTGGCTTATGGCTATTTGTTTATTATTTTTAGATTTTAAGCAGTATACATTGATGGAGACAAGAGAAGATATATAAATTTGAAAAACAGTACTTGAAGAATTTTGCACATGAAAAGCTATGTTTTAATATAAGCATAAATAACAACTTTCACAATCAGTAGTACAAATTATATATTATAAAATCCCGAGTCTTAACTAGTGTTTAGGAAAAATTTTTGTTAGAAATTAACTTGATATTTACCCTGGTCATGTACTTCATTGCTGTCACTGTAGTAAGGTCACTAAGAAAATTTCTCATTTCAAGGGAAAATTCTGTGTGTCTTTGAGCCTGTAAGGCAATTCTTGTGTGGCAACACTGTCTTAGGTGTATTTTCAACCCACCTCAGATACTGATCCTACATTTCTGGACAATGGTGTTTATACAAATAATCTGCTTTGACAGGGCGCTAATTTCTGAAACTGTGCGGGAGGCTTGGAATGCATCTGTTTTACTGACGCTCTTAACTCTGTGTTTCCTTTTTGACTGTTGCTGAATAGTTTGTGCTATGACAGGTTTCCTGGTAAGATATCTTCATATCTAAGGGATAAGGGTTTTGGGAAGGAATGTGACATGGGAAACAGCCAAGAAGGTCATATGCAGAAGAGTCATGGTATTAAAACAAAATCAGTTTATAATCTAATTAACTGTGTTGTTTTTTTTTTTAAATGTGAAGTTTCCTATTATACATCTATAGTGTTCATTTTCATGGTGTTACTTTCTGACAGTTAATAGCCAATTTGACAATAGGCAGTCCCTATTTCTCACTTTAAAAAAAAAAAAATCTCTTAGTTTGAAAAAAGGAATTTTTCTCCATAAATGTATTTGTGTTTAAAGGGTAAATGATTGTGTGTTTACAAAACGCTGAAGGTTTTGTTTTAATACCGTGTGCAGTTTGAATTTATAAGTGGAGGTATCTATTTTTCCTAGTCCAATGTAATAGTGGTGGATTAATATATGACTTTTTTCCCTAAATTAAAGAGTTTGTTTCAAAAAAGTTAATTTATAAAATTGGAGAAAGGAAGTTTAAAAAAAGATTAGTTCCCCCCCCCCCCCAACCCTCCTGCATCCCTAGACAGGGTTGGTTTCTCTGTAGTCCTGGCAGTCTTGGAGCTTGCTCTGTAGATCATGATGGCATCAAACTCGTAGAGATCCACCTGACTCTGCTAGGATTAAAGGTGTGCACCACCACCATCCAGCCTTTTTACATTTTTAAAAATACCATTTTTTAATAGTGGTGAAGAAAGTCTGTTATTTAAAAATAGGAAATTAATATTCGTATTAACTTTTTTTTCCTCCATAATTCTGTTGCTGTGAGAATTTCATTATTTCAACAACGTTAAAGATGGTATTAGTAGAATATTACCAGTCTCTATTTTTGTAAACACCAGGAGGGTAATAAACTGTTTATTCGGAGTGCTATTTTATTCTATTTTATTTCACGTTCTTTGGCCCACGGTCAAAGTTACTTTAAAGTTTCCTTAGACACTTTCTTGACTGATTTTGCTTAGAGCAAAGGGTGCCGGCTGCTTTGTAATGTTTTGCCTTTCTGTATCTCCTTATTGTGGAGTGTATAAAATAGCATTGTGTAATATTTAGGATCTGAGTGTCTGGGAATATTTGATCAAAGCTTGTAGACCTGTTTTACTAGAGAAATGCACACACAGAGAAGATACCATAGCATTTTTACCTTCCTGACCTCTGGGGCAGATTGTTTGAAATCTGATTATTAAAAAATTTGTAAGAGGGATTATCTAAAATTTAGAAATTGGAATTGTGGTACTCTGACCAGAGCTGAAAGCCCATCTCTAGTTGAGGTATCCCCGTGGGCCTGTAACTTTAAAGTGGCTCGGAGCTTGGCTGTTTTCTTCCTGGTTTGTTTAGGGCCCATCCTATTTGTGTCCATACATATACATAGCACACATGCAAGGCCTCCTCACAGCCAGCTTTCTGCTGAGTTGCTTTGCCTCAGTAGGCTATTGCCACTTAGGTTCAAATTCTTTATTTAGCAGAGGCAGGTGGGAAATACTAGGCTTGAATGCAGACTCTAATTTAAGTGTAGTTGCTTGTCCTGGATCTTTGAAAAAACTCCTCCCCCTGTCCAAACTCACTGTTTTCATCTCAAGGATCAAGGTGAGCATGTCAGTAGTGAATTGCTCTGTGAATTGTACCAGTGGCAGTGGGCAATCACTCTAAATTAGTTTTCTATACTTTTGGCATTCATTTTGCTGTTTATAAATCCTCTTTAAGTCTCTGTTTTTGGTGCTTGGGACTGAACATGGTTTCACATATGTTCGTATTACTTGTAACACTCGCTACATCTGTAGACATATATTACACCTCTATGTTCTTTTTCCACCCTCATGGAAGAAAAGAAAAATCAAAACTCCAGTTTATTTATGCCTTGAATATTTTCAGTATGGAGGGTTTTTTTTGTTTGTTTGTTATTTTGTTTTTGTTTGTTTGTTGTTTTTTCCCAGTAGCACAGAGTTTATTAAGGAAGCCAGATAGGATGCTGGTTACACAGGCACTGCATTTTCCAGACTAGTCAACAGGTTCCTGAACACCCATGGATACTCCACAGAAGAGGTAGATAGAGCTGGACTGGAGCAGCTGAGCTGTGGTTGGTTAGACCTTCCAGAGCGTGGTGGGGTCCAACCGGGACAGTGCCTTCAGCCACCTCTCCTGACCCTAAGAGGAAAGGCTGAACACTGCCACCAGTCCTCAGGGACTGACAGGACTTTACTAGGCTAGTTTGGGGCCTCCTGTTTCAGCTGCACAGTGGATGCCTTCCTCTGGACTAAAGTGCATAGGACTGCAGCTGCGCTCCTTCTCATACCAGTGCTGTTCACTGAAGTCAGGGAAGAAGGCTGCAATCTCTAAACCATGGAGTCTGAGCCATGGGTAGCATTTCAGGTGTCAGCGAGGCCCAAACTCACACGAATTGAGTCTGGGGCTATATGGCATGCTCGAAATACTCTGGTAGGTCCCATCCGTGTCCTCCCAAAGTTGGATGGCATCTTTGTGGGCCAGGATATAGGCTCGGATTGGCCCACTTGTCATGAATTCCACCAGCCACTGATAGAAAAAACATCCTTCATGCTCTAACCTCAGGCAGTCCTCTGGCTTCCACTGCAGTTCTCTCGTTTGTACAGTGAGGAAGTTGTTGCTCAGAATCTGCTGATGAACAGCCTCCAGGATCAGTGGGTGGGCAGCTGCATCAGGCTTGATCAGGGCTAGCGTGAGCTGAAGAGCCTGGGAACTTTACAAGATGGAGGTTGTCTCAGCCATGGCTTTCCACAGAATTCAGCTGGATGAATCAGTGCATCCCAACTTGATCTAACCATCCCAAGGCCAGGCTGCTAAAGGGTCTCCTGGGAAGATAGGCGACAGTCTGTATAGTCCAACCCCAACAATGGTCAGCTGTGAATGGAAAGTCCAAGGATCTAGTAGTTGCTCAGTCCCACAAGGCTAGTAGATTCCAACAGATGTGCTAGCAAGTAAATGCAAGCAGGCAGAGAGGAGTCTTCAGTATGGAGTATAATACAAATATATTGCTGATGAGCATGGAAGAAAAGCTTAAATATGTTCTTCTTGAAAATATATTCCAGGAATATAAATTTTAAAACGTGAATTTCCCTTCTTGCAGTGAGAAATCAAATCCTTAAGCTTGAGCATTTATATTAAAGATGACCAGTGGATGTTTTCTTGGTTTGAATTTGGCTCTCTTTTTAGTAGAGGGGCCAGGATATAGTTCCTACATCACAAAGTGGAGTTTATGGGGTACATTAGCCATGATTCTCTCTCCCCACCCAAATGACAAGCCCTGGATAGATGCCCTATTATGCAAGTTACTGAAACTGCCCACTAGCCCACTTGTTCAAGGATGTTTGACGCTTTTTGTTCTTCAGGCATCATTTGGGTCTATGAAAGAACAAGAGGTATTGCTCAAAGCAAATAAGTCACAGTGTATTTGGAAATAAATTCAGTGAATTGGGTAAGGTAGGGAAAATACTCGTGGAACTGATCACGCTTTGTCTTGTTTCCTTCAAACCGTTTTTCAAAATAGAACTGTGATATTTCTATTTCACTAGCTGCTTTATTGTGGTGGCCTCTGGTGACATGGTGTGGGAGGATCCAGGACTGAACAGTTCGAGATGTGTGACGTACACAATCTATAATTGTGGTCAGCACATTTGATAATTTACACAAGATATGTCTGTGTAAGTTTATTTAGCCCTGTTCTCCCCCAGGTGCTGTTTACTGCGTGTTGCCTCTTTTTTTTTTTTTTTTTTTTGCTTAGAATCTGGGTGTTCTTTTAGGTCCATGTCTGTAAATGACTCATTGTCTGTACATCCCAAATCATCTGAACTTCCTACCATCCCTTCCATTGTAGTAAATCAACATGAAGCAGCCACACCCTTCTGTGCTCTTTGACCCTTGTGCATTAGCACTTGTCCCTTATAATTCTGAGCCTTGTTCTCATTTTCCTCTGAGCTTCTTAATCTCAGCCAGGTTGAGGTGACACTAATTATTTGATCCTTTATTGTCCTCTCCTTCCCGTACCTCATCCTCTCTGATGGACACTCTTAACATTTCACTCACTGAAGAGTATCTTTGACTAAATGAATCGTTGCTGGGAGAAAGAGAAATGCATGTGTATGGATGCTTGTTCCATACATGGCTCACAGGCAGTTATGACCTACAGCTATTTAATCTTGCCTGAGCTCTACTTTTTGTATTTTTTTTTTAATTTTTATTTTTTTATTTGAGATGGGGTTTCTATGTGATCTAGCTGTCCTGGAACTCTTGCTCTGTAGTCCGGCTGGCCTTGATCTCAGAGATTAGCGTGCCCCTGCCTCCTGAGTGCTGGGATTAAAGGTATGTGACACCACTGCCTCATTTTTTTTTTTTTCTTTTTTCATTAAATGTCTCATATATCCCAGGCTGCCTTCAGATATTTTGGGTAGCCAAGGATGACCTTGAACATCTGGTCCTCACTTCTTCACTTCCAGAATGTTGGGATTGTAGTTTATATGATACTGGAGACTCAGCTTCAGGGTGTGTGTGTGTGTGTGTGTGTGTGTGTGTGCTGGACAGACACTCTGCCTGCTGAATTGCACCCCTCACCCATGAGAACTGGGTTTATAAAAGTTCTGAGTCATCGTCTTCGCTACTGTTCGAGTTTGGAAATTTCGTATAAAGATCCATAACCATAGTAATTGCCTCATGGAAAATTGAAGGGACCCAGCCACAGAGTACACAGCTGCCCACTACATCCTGAAGATGAACCATGATTTTGTTGAGTTCGGGGACACTACCTGCCCTTTGCAGATGCTTGTGGTTGTGACAGACACTATAGCTCACAGAGCCATAGAGATTAGAAAGTTGACTCTTTGAAGATTTTTGTATTCTTTTGAATTTTTTTTTTGTGTATGCTTGAAAATAATCTTTGAATTATGTTAGATTCATTAAAAATTTAGATCTTGCCTCTTTTAGTTCACTTAGAGAAATCCAGTTTTATTCTTTTTCGATAACTTTTGGTTGAAAAGCAGTTTCTCTTTTAGAAGACGTGTGCCTCTTTCTCACCATTTCCTTCATTCCTCGAGTGCTTTTAGAACTTCGAATCCTCTTGCCTGATGCTTGCCTCTGTGTATTTTTAAAAATATTTTGGGTTCAGCAGAAGATTCCTGGTGTTGGGAAAACTAATAGGATGTTACAAGCTGTTTAAAAGGCTCCTGGCCTCCTGCTAGTCTCATTGCTGATGGTGTCAGCTTAGAAAAGACATTCTCCTCTCAGATGGCTTCAAAAAGAGCTGATTGGACAGGCTACCAGGTGTGCGGTTTATATATGTTCTCTCCCTTCCTCCCTTAGTCTTTTCAGCCTTCGGCCTTGTCTCCCCCTCTTTAGAAACAGCAGGGCACCTTTAGTGAGCTCTCTCCCTTGTGTGCAGTAGAGCAAGCTGATGCGCCAGCAGAACTAGGAAGAGGCACCACATGTCATGTTTGGACCAATGCTGTAATTTTATTTTACAATAAGGAAGGTGGATATTATTAATCCACTCCTGAGCATAATAGCACGATTTGAATAGCAGAGAGCAACTTTGGTGTGTGTTAATGTCTAGTGAGATGAATGCAGATGAATGCTAAGTAGGTAGAAAATGTCAGTGTAGAGCCTTCCCTTCGGTGACTTTAAGCACTTAGATTTCTAGTTAACTTTTTGTTCAGCCTGGCAAACAGATATGAAGACCTATTCTATCAAGCCAGCATTAATGCAGCTCCTGAGGATGAACAATGCCCACAAAGCCCTGCTCTCCTGGCAGCCACTTGAGCTAGGCCAGTTAGAACGATGAATCAGAGTATGTTCCTGTACTGAGCATCTTAGAAAAACTCTTTGGAATAATAGGAGCTTAATGCTGGCAGTTTTGAAAATTGGCACAGCCTACATGGCCCAGCTAATTTTTTGATGTTATTTTGAGTATGAACAAAAGAATATCTTTATTTTTAAAATAACTTTTGCATTAACTCTACTTATTTTTTGATTAGTACATATACACTCTTAAGCTGACTTTTGAGCAGCATTTAAGTCTTAATTAGCTATATTCCTGATGACCTGATTCTGGAGATGAAAATGTTGTTTGTGTTTGATCTTTTCTGTAGTGTATAGTTGAGATGCCTGCAGGGCGTCTTGGCCATTAGGTGCTGGTGAAGAGTTGAGAATAGGTTTAACACCCTCCCCCAAACAAAAAAACAAAAAGCACCTAGGGTGATTTTTCTCTCTAAAGAAGGTTGGGAGTGAGCCTCAGGGCAGGCAGGAAGTGACTTGGGTCCTTGTGAGTGGTGGTACTCAGTACTTTTATGCAGTGTATCTGAAACTTGTGCCTTTGTTTTTATATTGGCAGAAGCCAGGAAGGTTGTGTAATACCTTGCACCATCACATTACCAAGTCCTTAGATACGACAGTTTTGCAGAAACTCGTACAGTATTTCTTAACTGTCTGTTTAGGAGAATAGACAGAAAATGATAGGTAATATTAATCCCATAAGCATCACCTAAGGCCCCAAGAGTTTAAAAACTGAAGTTGGGAAAAGGGATTTATCTTTGTGTCCTGGGCATCCATAAGCAAGTCAGATTCTTGCACACTTCTCTGGGGACAGAAATGTGGCTTTTTCCAGTCAGTTGTTGATGTGTTTATTTACTGTTTTTGTGCCCCCTTATTCTTCCTTTTCTATGGTTTTTGTTCTTTTGATCCTCTTTTGTGGTATGTGTGACTGTTCCCTGGTTTGCCAAGTACCCAGTCATAGGTGAAAAATATTTACGCAAAATCTGCCAAGTTTTGTGGCTGCAGAGAGATGTTGAGAATGTCTTGATTCTGCTGTTGGCTCAGAACAGGTTCAAAGCTCAGCCTTTCTACAGTTTTAGTCTCAGTAGCATTATGTATATACCAGCAACTTTATTTGGTAAATAAGTTTTCTTTCCTTTTCTTATAAAATATTACTCTTTGTGTGTGTGTGTGTGTGTATCTGTATCTGTGCATATGTACACAACACAGCATCTATGGAGGTTGTACAACTTTGTATATCTGTCCTCTCCATTTTCACATGGGTTTCTAGCTTGTATTCTAATCACCATGCTTACATCATTGGGTGACTGGTTCCTTTCTCTGCTGGTTGAGTTCTCTCACTGGTCCACTGTTATTTTCCCAAAATTTTCATAAAGGTTATGTTTCTTTGGTTCTTTTTTTAGGGCTTTTAGTTTCAAGGTCAAGAGACAATAGGCCAACTGCTCATTTATTTTATGGAGGAGAGATTTGCATATCCTTGTGTCTTTCTCTCATGCTCCATCTTCTGGGAGCAACTGTCTAGGCAGCTTCTTGAAGCCTGTCATCTCTTGTCCTCCAGTCTACAAATGCCCTTTTTGTGGTAGCTACGTTTATATATGCATATTTCATTCTGAAAGGTGATTGAACAGCCTGTATGTCGATCACCTTGATGCATTGTGAAGGTTTATTTCCTCAGTTGGAGCTGGCTGTTTTTACAGTCATCTGAGTTTAGTTGACTTCTCAGAGTGTTGTGTGCATAGTAGGGGGAACCTTAACCTTCACAGAGAACACAGCGTTTAGGGTCTGAAAACAGCGAAGATACCTGGTTTGGTTTTAGTCTTTCCTGCCCACCTCTTAGAGCTCAGAGAAGACTCCATCAAGTTGTCAGTGTGCTGCAGTGTGCTGAGAGATTGGTAGCAGATGACTTGCTGTGTATGCTTGACTTGGTGTGTATCCCAGGAAGGTAGGCACCTGGCAGCAGAATACATGGTTAGTACTTAATTCAGTGACATAGTAACAAAATAAACAAAACAACAAACAAAAACGGATGATAATATTCTGCAAGCAACAATTAAAAGGTAGTAAGCCATTGAAAGTGGGGTTTTTTGACTCAGAAGATGGATGCTTTCAAGCAGTGATGAATGGTATGGTGTGGAGCCTTGTCATTTGCTCCCTTGGCAATCACCTGTGACAAGTGTGAGGCTCCAAGTAAGCAATGTAGGATCAGGGAAGGAAGGTTCTGACTGACTCCCAAATCCTGTGTGCCTTTTTGCCTGCTTGCCCCAGTGAAGTTCTCTCTCCCTCTGGCAGTCCTGCTGGCTCTGATGCCTGAGGCCAGGGGCATCCACTGGCAGCTTTAAAGTCTGGAGAATATTCACTTCTACTGTGAGCATTTGTGATAAAATGGGTCATCCAGCAGCAGTTGTGCCTTATCTTCATCCTAATTGCTGCATTCTTCAGTGGTGGGGCCAGCTGTACCAGCTTATGTTTTCTGGAATCTGCAGCACTTCAAAGGAGAATGACCACAACTTGTTCCTTAGGGCCAGGATTCTGTTAAGTCTGAGACTAGGTGACTGCTCGAAAGGATTCCTTTGCAGGCTGTTCTCTCGTCCTGGTGCCAGCTGGCAATCTTGACTTGCAGAATTACTTTTTGGAACTGTATGAAGTAAGGATATGGCTTGTTTTCTATAAGTGAGGGAATGAAGACATCATCTGCAGACTTATTTTTGGATGCTGTTAAGATCAAGAAAGAAGATTGAAATACTGTATGTTGTGTTCTCAATGACAGTGACATTTGATAACCCCTGTTCCTTGTAGTACAGATTCTTCGAGACCTGATCCTTTTACACTTGCTAATTTTGTGAAACAAATGTGTTCTAAATCTGGTGGGCTTTTAGAAATACCACTTGTTTTATTTCAAGAAAGAAAAAATCAGTTTGTATGTTCAGTAAGATACAGGATGTCCAGACAGGAACCAAGATGACCAGCCCTGGGGTAAGGGACTCCTTGGTTCTGCCCCCTCCAGGAAGGATCAAGGTCAGCTCTGCACTTCTTCAGCTTCATGGTCAGAAAGTTGGTGCCAGTGAATAGGAAAGAATGCAGACTCAACATAACCCATTTTCACACCTTGGTCTGCTTACAGTGTAAGTCCAGGCTCCCTTTGCCAACTCTTGGTTAAGGATGCAGGTAACACAGAGACAGATGATGTGGTTTTTTTCAGGACTTTTATCAAGAATGTTTCAGTTGCATTTTTATCAGAATTTGATTCACTGTGGGGGAATTTTAGGAAAAATAGTACTTGAACTGTAATTAAGCCTTAGTCTAACATCATATTAGAATCAGTGTGATTTTTACCCTCCCCACCCCCTAGAACTGGGAAGCATTAAGTTTGTGTTTAGAACCGAGAAGCAGTAGCTGCAAGCCGGTCTGCCTTTTTATTTCCACCTCAGTGTGGATTGCTTTACGTATGCAGTAGGCATGTTATCCGTGTGTGCTGTGTGAAACTAGTATACACCAAAGTAAATAAGGTCGTCCGGGTCAACAGGGTGCCTCTGGCATAAAGTTGCCCCAATAGGCAGTGTGGGAAGGCAGAGCAGAGCAGAGCCAGCAGGTGGGGTCCTGCTCAGGATACTCCACACTGCTCAGCTGTAACTCAGGGCAGTACCTGATGAAGCACATGTTCAAACAGCTGTTGAGAATTTAAAGCTGGGAAGGGTTTTACATCCAGTTTATAGGACATGGCAGCTTTATTTCTTCAGGTGTCTGAATGTATTGTTTTTAACTAGCATAGACCACCACTGATTTTTGAGAAAAAAAATTTTTTTTTTCATTCTTTTTTGTTGTTTTTTGTTTTTTGTTTTTGAGACAAGTCTCTCATGTGACCCATAGCTGTCCTGGATTTCACTTATATATATCAGGCAGGCCTTGAACTCACAGAGAACCTCCTGCCTTTGTATCTTGCCTGCTGGTGTTAAAGTTGTGTGCCACTCCATCTGGCCTTCCTCTTCCTTAAGGACTTTTAGTTAGCTAGTTTTACTTTGGTTGATATATTTTTCCAGCTTTCTGACACTTTGAAAGATTACTGTGGAGCAAACGGGAAGAAGAGAAGCAAGTCACCTGTGACCTAAGGGTCCCTCTTCCATCTAAGGGTACACTCTTAGCTGCACTTGTGGAAGAAGCAAGCCTTTAATGCAGAACCCCTTGGGCCTCTCTTTCAAGCCACAGCTGTCAGTCATGCTTTGTGTTCCTCATGCTCAGTGTTTGCTGTTGGCTTAAAGAAACAAGGCAGATTGATTGGCATTTTATTTATTATATAGCTTGTGAACATTTGAAAACAGACACTATGCTTTTTGGGCAACTAAAAAATTTACTGGTAGCTTTTAAAATTTTGTATTCTAGACAGAACTTAAAAACCACTTTTCTCTTGGACAGGCAAGATGGCTCAGTTGGTAAAGGCATTTGGGCCTGAATTTGATTGCAAGGGCCCACATGACAGGAGAGATGGTCACAAGTTGTCTTTTTACCACTGTATACATGAGTTTGCTTATGCACCCTGTCTCCATACAAAATAAATTTAAACATCTCTTTTAGGGCTCTATTTTTGTAGGTTTTAAGCTTTATGGTTTTCTTGTGGCTTTATGACTTCTAAGTTTTTTTTTTTTCTTTCTGACTGATAATTAATCAATTCTTTTGATTGTTGATCCAATTTTCTTTTGCTTTGTATTAGTTTAAAAATGATTACATTGCAGCTGAGCGTGGTGGCGCACGCCTTTAATCCCAGCACTCAGGAGGCAGAGGCAGGCGGATTTCTGAGTTCGAGGCCAGCCTGGTCTACAAAGTGAGTTCCAGGACAGGCAGAGCTATACAGAGAAACCCTGTCTTGAAAAACCAAAAAAAAAAAAAAAAAAAAAAAATTACATTGCTACTTTATACATGGTAGTTTTTTTGTTTGTTTGTCCCCTGTGCAGAGTTAATCTTTGTCGTAAGCACTGTGTGCTCTTTATGACCTTAAGTACAGAGGAGGTCGGATCTATGACATAGAACTCAGAATTTATTGCAAGGACATGCATGTAAAAGGTCTGTAATTTATTATTTATAATTATGATGTATGCAGTGAATGAAGAGTCCATGGAACTCCTAACCTGATGAGTGCTGCTCAGCGAAGGTCATTCATTTGTTGGATTTTTTTTTCTTCCCTGATAGCTCGTTTTCTGGCTGTGCACAAAGGCAGGCTTTTGTAAATTTTTTAGGTACTAGGTTATCAGGTGTGGTGGGGATTCTGTAATTTTTATTTTTCTTGGTTAACTGGTAAACTTTTGAGGCTCAGATCTATTCAGCAACACCTGGTTTGTATCCACTGTAGACCTTGAAATCTTTAACAGCTGGGAAACAATTTTCATCTTTCCTTTAAAGACAATACAATCAGGCAGCTGCTGCTCTAACTAACTATACATTGAATGCCAAGCCTAGCAGTCAGGTTTGTGTTCCTGTATCCTTTCTTCCCTTCACTTATGGTTTTGAAAAGAGGCTGACTGTATCTCATTTTGAAGTAAAATAAGTGCTTTTTTTCTTTCTTTTGAGACAGGGTCTCTCTCACGTATATCCCTGGCTGGCCTAGAACTCTCTGTGTAGACCAGGCTTGTCCCCCAATTTACAAGAAATTGGTGTGCTTCTGCTTCTAGAGTGCTGGGATCAAAAGCATCTGTCATCAAACAGTGCTTCTTAATAATTGCTTGTTCAGGGTATTGATTCCGGCAGTAACAATGTAAGTATGTCTGTTGATATTTTTGCTTAGTTTAAAAGACTTCATCAAATAAGCCAGAGTTTGATTTTGCCATTGATGGAATTATTAGTTTATGAAAAAACTTTTCACAATCTCTCTCTTCGACAGATTTTGCTTGGCAGGTCACTTTATTTCTTTAAAAAATTGTGTCCCTGTGTGTGCTGCCATAGTGTCTTAAGAGTTTAGAAGGCCTGGTTTCCTTGATGTCTTCCATCCACAGGCCATATTTCTGCCTCCTCTTTGTAAGAGTCCCCAGGGGAAATAGCTGTCAAGTCCCCAGCCCTAACACAGAAGCTATCTCTAGTTGATGACTTACAAAGGAAATATTAGTTTTCTCCAAATGAAGCATCACTAACTATACAAAAGGGCAGGTCCGTATCCAGCAGTAAACAGCCGACACTTAAGGAACTCAGTAGTTTTTGGAAGTTTCTGTCTCACAGTGCTTTGTCTGGGCTTTTCTTCCCCACTTGTATACATCTTTTGCTTATATCTTACTTTTTTTATTTTGTTTTTTATGGGTTTTTCTCTGTTTGTCAAAGTGTGTGTTTCAGTGTCTGTATGTATTTTTGCACTGTGGCTTGTCCCCCACATTTTATTTTGTTCTATTATAGGTTTTTAATTTTTTTTATTTTATTATTATATGCCTGTTTGTATGCTAATGTGGGAAAAAGAAAGGGTGTGGCTTTGGCTGGGTGGGAAACCCTAAAGATCTGGGGTGAGAAAACCATAATCATAATATATTGTATGGGGAAAATCTATTCTGAATTAAAAGTAAAACACTGTGTCCCACCCAGCATTCATTTAATGTTAAAAGGAGTTACTATATGTTTGTAATTGTCTTTAAATTCATTCTTGCAATGGAGAGACTCAGGCAGGATTGTTTGCAGGACTCTGGTAGGACCCAGTTTTTTTTCTTTCTCTTGAGCACGCATGTGTGCGTTGGATATTGAATCCAGGGCTCATACCTATTAAGGACATTCTTCACTGCTCACGTACAGTCATACATTCGCCTTAAAATGACTAGAGTGATGTTTGTTCACTCTGTGCATCTTAAAGGATTCTTGAAGATGTCTGTCTGTCTGTAAGAGCGTTTCTGAGCAGTCAGAAATGACGTGGAAGAAAGGAGAACCAGAAGGCGAATCCCCATCTGACCTCTGTTCTCC
Source organism: Mus pahari (assembly GCF_900095145.1). NCBI lineage: Eukaryota > Metazoa > Chordata > Mammalia > Rodentia > Muridae > Mus > Mus pahari. Next base: position 43,115,512 of record NC_034595.1, on the reverse strand, counting down.
ACAGAGAGGAGAAGTGAGCAGTGCAGCCAGTGTGTAGCATGCTACGTGAAAGTCGTTTCCTGCTCTGCTTATTGTAGCATCGTATTTACCTGAAATGCTTTTGGTTTCCTCAGAGAAGTTAAAATCCGTTTTGTCTTGTTTTGTTTTAAATATTAGCTGGTTGTTTCTGGAAGGAAATCAAACCTTTGGGTTCCTTTAGTTTATGCTATCTGTAATTGATGTAACATGGCTATGACATTTTTTTTTTTGGATTTTATTCCATCAGTTCCAGGCTTGTTTTCCTTAGGAGTGCAGCAAGAAGCCACTGAAGCTGTACACACTAACCGCTACTCTTCCTGGAATTTTTAGAGAAGGAAAAGAAGTTGAAGTGCTATCTGTGGCCTGAGTAGACAAGGTGGGAATTGGGGAACAGGTGAGGAAGGAGTATCTGGGGGTAACAGGCATTAGCTGCCTTGGGTGTCTGGACTGTTTTTAATGATAAACTAAATTGATTTGAATTTTTAGGACATTCCTTACATGCTAGGCAGGCCCTTCCCCTATATTAAAAGTTTTACCATTAATTCTGCTTTTGGTACTGAGGATTGAACCTATGGTTTTGCTCATGCTGGACAAATAGACAAGGGCTCCACCTTTGAACCACATCCTAAGCCCTTTGCTCTTAATGTTTCTCTTTTGAGATAAAGTTTCATCCGGTTTTCTAGGCTTGTTGCCTCTATCCCGCTGACCTTGTGTATAGAGGCTGAGTAGAGTTGCAGTCCCTGAAATAGCTAGGATTCTGGTTCTTGCGCAGTCTTGTTTCTTGGGCCTAGTATTTCTTTAATATAGTAAGTTCTGTTTAATTTATTGTGTATGGAGATTTTGCCTATATGTCTGTGAACCACATGTATACAGTGCCCATAGAGATCAGGAATGGATAGATCTGGAACTGGAGTTACAGACTATTGTGAGCTGCCATATGGATGCTGTGAATTAAGCCCAGGTCCTCTGAAAGCACAGCCAGAGCTCTTAGTAGCTGAGTCTCTTCCAGCTCCAGTTTCTGTTTCTTAAAGTAAGTAATTAATAAATTAATAAATGTTATAAAGTTGCATAAAGGTAAATATGTCATGTAATTTTTTAAAATGGCATATTCAACCTTGTTATTCTGTTTATTATAAAGCCAGCTTTACAATACATATAATTGATTAATTACAGTTAATAAAGCCCTTGATATTTAAACTACTGATCATTTCTATATTTTAAAGGAACATCATTTATTACCATGTGATAATAATTAAATGCTAGTTTCTGTATAGGTTAATATTTTAAAGTGACTTTTGTGTTAGCAGCACTGTTCATCTTATCCATCCGTGGGAATAATTAAAGCCTTACTCTCTCCATTTGTAATCTCCTAGCTAGACGTGAGTTTTATCAATTTACCTGAGCCACACAGGAAAAGAACTTGTGTAATGGATAAGTAATTTGAAACTTTGCCTTTGACATGAATTGATGACGGTTTATACAGCTTCAAACCATGCTGTATTAAAAAAATATGGACTGCTTCAGGGTTGGACTGTGTTTGCCAGGAATGTGGAGCAGGCTCCAGGGGTGACCTCTGGCTAATCATTTAGTAGCCCTGTGACTTCTAGGCCGATCATTCCTGTGAGTTCCTTTGCTGCTGGAAGAAGGGCGGCTTTCTGAACAGCACTGAGTCTGTGGAAGTAGACGGGAGCAGAGGTCTGAGGGGGTCGCCAGGTTCCCTCGTGCTGTACATCTTGGTACACACATGTGTGCACACACAGTCCACATAGCAGCCACATATGTTGTAGGACTACCCTGTTGTAGAACAGTGTGTTCTAAAGCACCTCATTTTAAAGCTGTAATATGTTACATGGGCAGCCCTTTCTCTGATGCCTCCGGTGTGTTGGCAGTTTATCAGCAGCAGGGTTGTGATCCTGTCACTTCTTGTTAATGAAGGCTTTTATTTAGCTTAGCAAATCATATCTCCTGTTAACATCCACGCTTGCAAACTGTAAACTTGAAAGAGATGTTTGTGACTTTCTATTAATTAGTAGCCACCAGGGTGTTTTGGCCCTTGCTTGTAGCAATTTAGCTATATTTCTTCTGTTCATATGTGGTTAGTCTTAAACCAGAAGTCCCTGAATGCCAATAAATCTTTATTTTTAAATTTTTTTAAAAAGCTTTCCAATTAGGTGGTTGTCTCCTTTCTCAGTTTTACTTCCATTTTATTCTTCTAAGTGGAAATGTTATCATTTTAACGGAGCCTCGACTTGACTCACAGTGCAGCAGCTCAACTTTCTGAGCGTTTGTTTATTCCTCGCCCGGGCATTCCAAAAGTACTCATTCTGTCATGATAGTTAAAGGACATTACATCAGCAAGTTCAAGGACATGGGAGCACATCACAGCTAGAAGGACCCATCCCTGCAGTGTACAGCAGCTTTCACATCCACAGTCAATGCTGAGTATCTCATGTTGCCTAGTGTCTTAGGAGTAATGATGGAGACTTCAGATACGTAGCTATTTATGGACTTTTCTTTCAGTCCTCCAGAGCTTCCTTCCCTCGGTATTCCTGCATGACGACTTCCCTCAAAACGTGGGCTGATGCTCCAGAGGGATTGTTTATTGATAAATTTTAAGCCTTTTTAGTAGCAGTGACTATAATTTAAAAGCAGATTATGGTGGCACATGCCTTTAGTCCTACCATTCCAAGGCTGAGACTTACCTGAGTTGTCATGTCTGGAAAGTGAGTCCCTGTCAAAATAGATAGATAGATAGATAGATAGATAGATAGATAGATAGATAGATAGATAGATAGATAGATGGTACTGTTACTGAAACAATGATAGCTCCAATGTATATTTTCATTCTCTTGTATAAGATGTTTTTATTAAGAGAGTTGTGAGATAGAAAAACATAGTGACTATGAGCTGAGTTGTTAATTAGGGTTTATCCTTGTTGTATAGTCCTCTAGAAAGAAGTGGCTCTCTGAGAGGTAATGTAGAAAACAGAAGGTGCAGCCTTGAGAAAGATCAACATCTCTGTGTGCAAATATTTGTTTTTTCCTCACTCATATACACAGACTTAAAATATAAACAATTTTTTTTAGGAATTAAGCATTTAAGCATGTCATATGTGCCTCATACTTAATCTTATGCTCCTATAACAAAACAAAACTCCATTTACATATAGCCTTCCGGAGTATGTAAAGCATACCATATATGCGTATACTTGCTTTGAAATGCTCAAATCATTCATAAAACCTATTTTCTCAGATATAGGTTAGAAGAGTTCTAAATTCAGCTCTTTCATATAATTTTGTAATTGGGATTTTTATATTAAGTATATATTCCTTAACGTGTAAAATAAAATCATTAATTACTTAAAGAGTAACTTTTCTTGTAATTTTAAGGGCATTTCGGGGGTTTGTTGGTTTTTTTCCTTGAGTAGTGCTTGAATGCCTTTGGTGAGCCTGGGGTTGGTCCAGGTTTAGAAGTGTAGAAGAAGCAGGATGTGGATGCTGCTGAGTGTTGAGTTTAGGCCACAGGGAATGATGGAAATGACTATGGTAGGGGCTTTAAGGATAGCTGCTGAACTAATAGGGAAAGAATCTTAAGACTAGGTGGATGGGAGGTACTTCTAGAAGGCTTTATGTAAATGGAGTTTGTTTTATTGTAGGAGCAGGGCAAATAAAATATACTTTTTTTTTTTT
>NC_034595.1:43022109-43111770 GCF_900095145.1 Mus pahari | reverse complement strand
GGTATATATATATATATATATATATACACACACACACACACACACACACACACACAGATACATATGTCTATATATATTTGGTATATATATATATATATATATACACACACCACATATATATATATATATATATATATATATATATACTTCTTTCTTTTTTCTTTCTTTCTTTCTTTCTTTCTTTCTTTCTTTCTTTCTTTCTTTCTTTCTTTCTTTCTTTCTTTCAATGTGTATCTGTGTACTACATGGATGTAGTGTGCAAGGAAACCAGAAGAAGATGCTGTGTTCACTTGGACTGAAGTTACAGCCCGTTGTAAGCTTCCTTATATGTGGTGAAAATAAAACCTGAGTCCTTCTGAAAAGCTGCCCCGGCTGCTAATTACTTAGGTATCTCCAGTCCTGTCTCCCTTTTCCTTATTTTTTTAGGTAGGGTCTCACTATAAAGTCCTGTCTGGCCTGGAACTCAACTATGTAGACCAGATTTACTTCAAACTCCTGCCTCTGCCTCATCCATGCTGGGATTACAAGTGTGCACCACCACAACACTTCTTGTGTCAGAAGCAGACTGGAAGAGAGTTCTATGGGGTAGCTGGGGTGAGGGAAGCAGAAGAGAAGGAAATGTACTGAAAGGCTCTATACCAAAAAGCTCTGGCGTGTGACTGGGTGTCTGACTGGATCCACCAAATACATATGAAGAAGTTTTTCTAGTCATTTGCACTTACCAGAGACCCACGAGACACCCCGGCATTTTTATAACTGGTGTGTGTAACATGAGAGCTTTTGTGATGGCTCTGTGAAATGCCTTTTTCTTTTCTTCATCGAAGAAGTTGAGACCATTTGGTCAATTTTTATTTTATTTTTGCACGCAAATTAGTTTATTAGTTGCTCAGAAAAGCAACAGTTAGCAGTCAAAGGTTTATGTGTGTTAAAGGAATTCACTATAAACAAAGAGTATTTGGTAACAAGTTATGTAAAGATGCATGAGCCACAGGATTTTTTTTTTAAGATTTATTATTTATTTCATGTATATGAGTACACTGTAGCTGTCTTCAGACACACCGTAAGAAGGCATCAGATCTCATTATAGATGGTTGTGAGCCACCACGTGGTTGCTGGGAATTGAACTCAGGACCTTTCTAAGAGTAGTCAGTGCTCTTAACTGCTGTGCCATCTCTCCAGACCCCCACAGAATTTTTAATATACTTAATTTATGTATATCAAGGACCTTTTGTTTGTGCAGGCTATATTAGTCAGTATTTGCTATACTAGTAATTAAGAAGAAAACTTTTAAAAATATTAGGAAAAAATAAGCTCAGTACTTACTAACAGATTTTTTTTTTTTTTTTAATGAGGGACGTGTGTATATATTTTTTCTTTCCTAAGACAGAAGTGATGAGGATAGCACAGTTTTGCATCTTTAAACCCCTTTAACTCTGGCCATAATAGAACTTCAATCTCCAATGGCAGGAGACTGAATGCAGAAACAAAGGTCACATATCTAGAACCTTCAGAAGCCTCTGTGAAAGAAAAACAACTTTGTTTCTTTTCCTGGACCTATTGAAGATGTCTCAGGAAGGCTGGTCTACACCTTTAGTCTCAGCACCCGAAGAAGCAGGTAGGTATGGAGTTTGAGGGCGGCCAGGTCTATATTAGTGAGATGCTATCTTTCAAAAAACACCATTGCTATCAGATCCTTACCCCGCAAAACTTTAAACCCAGGAATCACAGGGAGGGAGGGGTTCTTGGACTGTATTTTGAGGACTGTTGGGTTAGAGTGATGGCTTGTAAGAAGCAAGGCCAGGCTCCCCTGAACCTTAAATGGAAATTTCAAATCAGTATTGCAGAGCACAGCTCATCTCTCCAAGGAAGAAATTGAAGGATATGGTGTGGGGTCAGGTGGAGCTCAGTGTGGGGCGCCTGCTGGGCACACTCAAGGCTCTGCTGTGCATCTCCATCCCAGCAGAGATGCGTGTGTAAGCTCGGAATTGGAATCCTTGCAGGTGAGAATGCTGGGCTTGGCTCTGCTGCTGGCAGCTTTTACATTGGTCCAAATCTTAGGTATTGCTTTCTTTACCTAAAAATTGAGGCTGTGGGCTAATCTTAAAGTGTGAATGTTCTGTGATTTATGCACATTTTTTATAGTCCTCTCAACACTTTCTTTCTATAAATACACACATGCCCACACACTGGCTTACACATACAAGGAGCACTTTGGAAGGTCACATGAGCTAAAAATGCACCTTGGAGTAGTTCACCTAAGCGTTTTCTTTTTTCCTATATTGGTTTCATTGTCCTATTTTGTTTCTTAAATAGAAATTGACTAAATGGTACTGTAGGTGTATATAGAATCTCCATCTCCGTTGTCAGTCGTTGAGCATGGGTGCAATTTTAAAAAAAAAGCTTTAGTGTGGAACCTCCACACTCTCCCCCCATTAGTCATGGGTCTAGATGGGAAAGGAAGAGAGAAGTGAGGTGTCAGTCATCAAAACTCTGTTGTCAGACATGTGTTGACTCCTGGTGGTTAGAAGAAAAAAATGCCCCCCAAAATCTTTCACTTAAAGCAGAGAGGGGTGGTAGTCAGGGATGTACATTCATTGCTTTTCTGTCTTGTGGTTCAGCGTTTGATATTTTGGTAGAATTCATTTCTTTCAGTTTTTAGAAATGTACTGGTTTAGACATTTCCTGCTTTTTGATCTGGCTAGCAATCTGAACATTATGTTGTTAAGTATTAATACTGTTATGTGCTGGAACCAGATCGAGAAATGTCAATCCCAGTAGCACCCAGCTCCTAATGCTGTTGATTGCTATTTAAAACTGAAGACTCTCAGTGAGGTACCTCTGCTAGCAGGAGGGTGGAGGGAGAATTATTGACAGCCTGGAATTTCAGATTATAAGAAAGTCACTGCCTTCAGAAAAGACACGTTTTTATATTCTGATAGTTTCTTAGTATGTATTGAAGGAATGGCAATAAAAATGGCTTCATAATATAAAATTCAAGGTGACAAACATTCCCACGTTTACTTTCCTTTTAGCTTAAAAGTGAGACCTTTAAACTGAAATTCCTGCCTTGTTTAAAAAAAAATGAGGCAGCACTGGGCTGTTAAGTTTTTAAAATATTAGATTTGATACAATATTCAATCCTGCTGTTCCCCCCCCCCCCCCATTCTCTGCCTGCCTGCCTACTTTTTCATGGGATTCAGGGATTGGACTCAGTCTCCAGACTGCGTGGCAGTGCCTTTTACCCGCTGATTCCCCTGCCTTGGCTCTGTTTTGTATTTTCTTTGGATTTTGTTTATATGTATGCTCATGCATGTAGAAGCCTGAGGTCAGCCTTGAGTGTTGTTCCTCTGCTGTGTTCCACCTTGTCTCCTGAAGGGAACCTGGCACTCTGCTTAGTGAGTGAGCCAGGGTCCTTCACTCACCTTATCTCCAGAGCTGGGATTACAGACGTGTGTTGCTTCTAACAGCTTTTTTCATGGGTGCTAGGGATTGAGCACAGATCCACGATGTTTTAACATTTTGAAGAATAAGGGACTGTCTAGGTAATCTGCAGTCCTTATAAATTGGCTAACTTTCTAAGGTTACATCTTGTGTTTTTTTTATATTTTTAGGTAAATTAGTCATTTTTGGATTTTTGACGGGGTTGAGGACTGGTAGTCTCATAGCCAACCCCAACTGTTTAACATTAAGAAAAATGATATGGATTTGAGAGGATGGTTTAGATGACATACAATCTAAAACCAGGACATAAGTTAGGTGTGAATTATAAGTCTTTTTAAGTTAGGATAGATGGCAGGGTGTTTTATTTAACTGACAAAATTGATGGACTGGGTGTTAAGTGTATCTTATACTATATAAATTGTAGAATGATAATAGTTGTATTCAATTTATATCTGAGGGAAAAGAGCCTTTTAATTGGACGCCAGAGGGAAAATGTTGTAGATTGCCTTGGTGCTGTTTGCATTTTGATGTTAATTCTGCTTTCCTAGGAGGGGGATGCCTAGGAAGAGGGGTGACTTCTGGTGAACCTTCTTCCCGCTTTAACTTGGAAATTAAAGGCTAGAGTCAATGGAAGGGAAGGTAGAGCTAAAAAGTTTTAGGGAAAAGGAGGAGAGGGGAAGAAGAGAGGACTTCCGGAGGAGAAAGAGAAGGTGGAAGGAAAATATAACAAAAGTATTGTGGTCTAGAGAAGCCACAAGTGATAAGAGATGTCATAGATAGAAAATACAATAATATAGTGATAAATCTGCCCAATCTAGTGTGCAGCTTGTATTAATATTAATTAGGTTGTATTTTCTTTACATGGACTTATTTGGGTTGGAAATTTACCGCAACAAATTGGCAAGCACTTTTTTCACTGAGCTATCTTCCCAGCACTGTTTCTGGAATTATATATTTGTTTTATACTTAAGGTTTTCCTGGGTGGTATTTTTAAAGGCATAGAGCTGTTTTAAGAAATGAGGTCTGGGGAGCTGTTGAATCTGTCCTGGAACTCTAAGCCAAGAGGAGGAAAGATCAGAGGAAGGAAGACTGCCTTACATGCAAAAGTGTTTAGGCTGGACTTGGAGTTCTCTGTTGGGTCCAACCTCAAGGGTTGTTGTCATTGAGTGTGCTCTTGATATGAACATAAGGGCTTCTCAGAAAAGCAGGAAGAACATGTCAGTGCTGTTTCTTCATGACTCTTCTTTAATAAATGATAGTGGGTCATCTGAGGAGATTTACAAATCTCCTTATTTACAAATATGGGTCCTGGAAGTTCCCTTATTGACTAAAGACAGATGGAAAGTCAGTATTTGGGTAAAAAATGTCAAATCTTGTATCCTATTCTAAAGTAGATTCAGCTTTTAAGTGTTTAGTGTAAAATGTGGCTTGTCTAAATTTGTAGAATTTTATTGCTGAGGATGATTCTGTACCAACAGTTTCTTCACTGAGATCAAACATTCTGAAATAGTTGTTGCCTCTGATCCTTAAGCTGAAAGCTTTAGTTGCTTTTTGTAAAGGTAGCAACAGTATATGATCCATGCCATTTGAAGGGCTTTCTAAATGTTCATTTTAATTGTAATCAAATAAACCAGACTACTGGGCATGGGCATGGTGTCACACTTCCTGTAATTCTTGTACTCTAGTGATATAGGCAGGATAACTGGGGATTTGAGGCCAGCTGGGCTCTGTCTTGAGAACTTGTGTTTGAACACACTCCCCATCCCCCACCTTTCTACCACCTGTCCCCTCCCCCTGAAGAAAGAGAAAAAATAGCTAGTGGGGCTGTAGTCGACCTGAAGTTATCCTTAGATGAGAAAGGTGGGGGCTGGAGTGGAAGGAGTTCCAAAGGACCATCATGGGACATTGAATCACAGTGTCATTTGTTCATGCTAGCTGCTCTGGGCTCTGCCTTCTTTGTGGGAAGAGGCACTCTTGTGAGCCAATAACCTGACTTTAAGACTTATTTATATTGGATAAGTTGAATGTAAGGGACAGGAAACTCTTGGTATTGCAGAACTAGATGGTTGTTGGGTTCTTATTCTGTTCCTCAGCCTTGCCAAGCCGAGGATCTATTGATACTGCCTGGAAGACTGTCAGTTGAGTTATAACAGTGGTTCTCAACCTATGGCTCTAGACTATTGGAAAAACACATACTTCCATTGCAACCACTGGAAAACACATATTTCTGCTGGTCTTAGGAACTAAGTCACTGTTCAGTAGCAAAATTACAGTTATAAAGTAGCAAGAAAAATAAATTTATGGGTTGGGGGTTCCTAAGATCATTGGAAATTTGTTTTCTGATGGTTGAGACCCACAGGTTAAGAACTGCTTTATTGAAAAGCTCTCAGAGGCAGTGCTATGTATCCTCATTCCCGAGTGGGAATGTTTTAGAAGACTGAATATATATTTCTTCAATGAGATTACTTATAGCAGGAGACATTGCTAACTTCAGGAACTTGATTTATATAATAGAATTCTTGGAACTCTGCATATACAAAGCAAGGTCTGTCTTTTGCATCCACAGAGCCCTGGGACAATTACATTTTAAAAGCAAGTGCTTAGTTTCCACTTGCTAAAATACTAACTTTTGGGAAAGGAAAAAAACAGATTGAGAAAAATGCAAGGCTTAACTTTTCTCTTTGCAATGGTAAGAGATGCTTCAGGATTTTCTAATTGGTAATAGTTCCTCCACTCCCAGCTGTGTGTGTCTTGTTTGGTGTATCAAGTCTGTAAAGAATCTTGGTCTGACCGGAAGGGACTTGGGTGTGGTAAGTCAATTAAAGGCTCTCAAAAGAAGATGCTCTAATTAGTGAGAGCTGCATCTCTTTCAAAGAAGAGTGTTGGCTGCTGGGAGTAGCAGGAGTTACTATTAAGGATCAGTGACTAAGAATTAATCTTATTTAGCTGCATGTGGTGATAGATATTGTAATTAGATGTGAGAGAGGAGACATGGTAACCAGACTTGAAAATATAGGCTATGAAAATTCTATTTCTCCTTGCCGGTGGGTAGGTCTGCTTGCCATATTGTTGGGCACAGGATGCTTGGGTTCTGGTTGTGGTTTTGACCTAGCGTGTCTTGGGAGAGCATTTCCCTTCTCAGGGTGCTTTTCTCTCTGGAACAGGATGGGAACAGCATAACCCTAAGGGATACACTTCTGATTCTGCTGATAGAGCCAAAAGGTGATGGATCCCCCCCATCTTACTTTCTTATCCCGTGAGTCATCCTCCATTCCATTTGTTTTAGTGATAGGTAGGAGTTTGGAAAATTATAACGGAAAAGAAAGGGCTGTGAATAAGATCATATTAGGTTTTGTTAGGCTCTGCATGCTCAGGTTATGTCTGTCATAATTGGGTAATAATTAGTACTTTAGGAAGGCTATTAAGATAAGGATTTATTAGTTTTTCTGCTCTTCACATTATATGACCACCACCTGGGAGAAAATTTTGTGCACTGATAAGGAATAAAATGTTCAAGTTTTGGATTAAGAATCTAATTGTTAAATCTTGATTAAATGACGCCTATTACGTTGTAATTATATCTATCTATAAAAACGGGTGATATTAGATTTGATTGCTGGGTTTCCTAAAGCAGCATTTTAAGATAATGAATTTTAATTATATGTGTGCCTGGGAACCATTTTAAGCCATCTAGAGAGGAAAAATGGGCAAGGCTGACTGAGAAAGTGCTCATCTAGGTGTACAGCTTTCAGCTTGTGGCTTGGCAAGGTGAAAGCAGGAAAATAGGACTCTCCTCACAGTCCTTCCTACAGGAGACTTCCTTACCAAGCCTCCTGAACCAACAGAGTTAATTTTATTCAGAATATCCAAGTGACATTTACTCGATGTCAGTGCTACATGGAAATGCTTATGTCAGCATCATTTAAAGGCTGCTTCTTTGTGTTGGAAGACTTTAAGAATGGAGGCAAAGTCTGTCCTGAAATTTTCATCCTGAGCAACCTGGCTGCATTTGCTCATGCTCTCACCTTTTCCTGTGTACAGACGAGCAGCCTGCAGCATGGCAGACCCATTGCAGGCCCAAAGGTGCAAGGATGACAGGGCTAGAGCCAGAAGTCAGGAGATCTGTCGAGTTCTGGTGTACCAGCTTGAAACTCTTCTAGAATTCTCTGTGCCCCTATACAGTAGTGTAATTATAGATTAATTAGTACTATTGCGCTTTTGTAGTCTTGTGCAGTGGATTTATGAATTACTTCCTAAGGTAAATATGACCTTGCAGTAATTAAAGGAGACACAGGCTGCTCACTCTTGTCTGAAGCTTTCAGTGCTCCCTTTTGCCCATAGAGCAATTTCAAGCACTTTCAGGTGTTCACAGTTCCCCATTTTTGGCTAGATATAGCATTTTACCTTATGAAATAGCCAAATAATTTTCCCTATAGTAAGCCAGTCAGGTCTTACCTCATACCCTATGATTTGTCTAGTATTTGGTTATGTCAGCCCTATATTGTGATTTTTTTTTTCCCTGTCTTTTCTCAGTCTCTTATCTCTCGATTCCCCACTGTCAAGCACTCCTCACTCCAGCATACTGTTTTCATTTAACTTATTTAAATTTTTTAAGTTATGATTATGTGTGTGAGAATCTTTGTGTGAGCACAGGTGTACATGAAGATGGCATTGGATACCCTGCAGCTGGAGTCACTTTATATGGGTCCTGAGATTCAAACTCAGGTCTGGGAAGGTAGTAACTTTTTTTTTTAAACAGCTAAGCCACCTTTCCAGCTCCCCATTTAAAATATTTGGAATTTCCAGTAGTATTTGAAGGTCATATAAATGTGTTACATGTGTTTTATAACAGATGACATTGCCATTTGTGGTTGTATTTATGTATTTATGTATTCTTCCTAGAGAGCATGCATATACTTAAGGGGTGATTATATTTTATAATCAAAGAAGTTTTAGAAAATGCTTCTTTTAGTAATACTCTTCTTGTTACAAATTTTGGAAAACATTTATCATTTGTTTCTTTGACAAAGGGATTTAAATTCACTTTTGTCCATTAAGTTAAAAGTAGACTCCATTCTGGATTTTGTTTCATTTTTGTTGAGTATCCTTTGTCCTTTTGTTCCTATTGTTAGTTGCTTAGGACTTGCCTGGGCAGGTGGTAGCTTTTGTACATATCAGAGTTTGAAGCATAGAGGTCAGGTTAATTCGGCCCATTTCCACTTACCATGTCACTCATACTTGTGAGTTGGGTTCTACATCAACCAACTTTGCAGACTTCGTCCTGTTCACATTTGTTAGCAACAGCTACCTCCCAGATAACCCCAAACCATTGGTCATGTGTTAGTTGCTGTTAAATTGAGTGATAGATAAGCAAGCCAAAATTCATTCTCCTTGAATCACATAATCATTGGTACTGGATTGGTCTGCTACTAAGAGCAATAGGCAAGTGTGCTAGAATCTCCATTGCATGTTTGGGGTAGTATTCTTTGTTTTGGAGAGGCTCAGTTACAGGGCTATAATAAGTAGCTTCTTGTGCAGGCAAGCAAATCTCTTAGTATTTATTTGCCATTGTTAGTTGGGGCTTCCTATAAGGCTGGTCAACCCTGGATCCCTTAAAGCAAGTCACTGCCCTCCTGTGGTAATCACACCTCTTTGAGCCACAGTGAGTAAGCAGCAGAGTTATAGCCTGGCAACTTTGTGGGTTTACTGTTAGGAGTGTGAAGCTGTGTTTGCCTTTTGGCAGCACTTTGCCTTCATCAAGATGATCTCAGCTTTCATTAAGTTTTCATCTAATTGAAAAGATTGATTTTTGAGTCGGTGAGAGTCCTTTTATGTAATGTCTCAAAGGACAGAGTGTGGGACAAATCACTCTTCCAGTGGATGGTAATTGTGAGGAAGAGGCTTTTCAAATGGAGATAGCAAGTTACCCAGAGTGAGTTGGAACTAAGAGCTTTTATATGTAACAAGCATCCACGTTTGTAAATAACAGGGACTGAAATCAGCTAGCGAAGCCCCGGAGTCCATGGGTGGAACCATAGTTATATGATGGCATTGGTCATCATTGTAACCCTTGTGCTCAGGGCAGGACCTGGACATTGGTCATTTGAGGTTTGGCTTTTTGGGTCATTCCTTCTTTAGATCTCTGAATTGATTTGCTCTTCTAAGTTTTGTGCCCTTTAAAAATGAGGCTTAGAAGAGAATCCAAGAACTAAATGGGTTCTTTGTTTTTGTATGGTACTCCAAAATCTGGTGGAGGGAAATATTGAGATGAAGGAAGTCATTTAAGCATCCTTTTCAGTGTTTCCCCAGTTTGTAAGGAGGTGGTAACACCACAGAGCAGGCTGTGAAGAGGAGTCGATATTGAAACGATCACTTAACTCTTGGAAATACTTTCTTGGAAACACTAAATAGCAGTAAATCAGCTTTCCAGAAGAAAACACATTGACATTAAACACCCTGTTTTTCTCTTCAGGTTTGTAATGAACAAAGGGATATTCTTCTTCAGTAGGAGGAATCTAGGGATTTTTAAATTCTACTTACTGCCAACAACTTAGTTTTGTCTTGGCTGAAAGCTATACGGTCTTCTAAGGGTTATTTTATGTGATAACTAATGACTGGATGTTTTATTTCCTGTTCTTAAAATACTTTTCTGTTTCTCATAAGTTGTTAGGATCTTGTGCTCTTAGAAAACATTTATATAAAATGTAGAGAAAGAAATGACCCACTTAATACATGTTGTCAATGATGAATGTAAGGGTTGTGTTTTTCATTGTTGACATACTGCTTAGAAATGTTTTACAATCTAAACATACTAATTTCTGGTAGCTAGATAGTTGACTTGCTATGTGTGAGTACGTGTGTGTTTTTTCATTATATATATATTTTTAAGGAGCAATGTACATTGATAAAATGCAGCTCTCTTTTCTATGTATCATTGAAATGACAGGTGAGAAGTTAAAGCCTCTTTTGACATGTTTGTATTTCATTTGGTCAGGGCTGTTTCCTAGACTTTAGGGCGTGAGTAGGTGGTACTCTAATAAGATTACATTTTAACTGCACTGATTTAAAAATTATTTTCTTGAACAGTAGGCTTTGCCCATACAAGCTTTTTAAAATTTTAATAATTACTCTTTTATGACTAATGTTCTTATTTGAAGATGGCTGATATTTCAGAATTCTAGGAAATTTTAAAACGGAAAGCATGGTTTTCAGCCTTACATTTGTGATAAAGGGCTATCTGGTGTGCATTGGAATGCATCTCTCTACCCCTTAAGTATTATTGTCCTCAGAAGCTTTCAAGAACTCTGGCAGGACAGCTTGCCTTTCCTCCCGAGAGGTCTGCTGCTGTACATGTGTTTAGCAATCAATCTGTCACAGAAGCGGGTGGTTCTTTCTCCTCCTTGATGAGAAGCTGATGGCCCAGCCCTCTTGGGCACTTAATGTTCCAGGAAATAGTCACAGAAGTCTCTGAATGTTATACTATCGGTTTGTGCCAGATTCTGGGCCCTGATGTAGATCTGCTAGCCATCATTCTCAGTTCTGTCTTACCTACAGTAGATGAGATACATGCATCAGACAACTTGAATGCCTTTGGCTATTCTCCATGGACCTTGGGCTACTTCTTGGTGCTACTTTTGAGAGCACTGTTTTATATGAATCAGAGGACAGAAGAGCTAAGGCTCTTTTAAAATTCAACTCTCCATACCTGGTTGTCTTTCATCACAAAATTTAAGTCATTGGCAAGGTCTTACAGGTGCGTAATTGCCATAGAAAGAGCTCTTGGAGGACTCTGCCATTTGTTACAATGATGTGTGTTTAAGTATGCATGGGAACTAGTGGAGAGAAGATGTCAACTGGAGAAAGCAGTTACAAAAGTATGAATGAAGCAAAGTCCAGAGAGCAGGGCCGAGGCTCTTTTGTTAACATGTAAACTTAGAGCCCAGTGTTGCTTGCTGGATACTGTGGTATCTTACTGTGTTCTGCTACCACATGGTTTAAATAGGTAGCATCCAGTATAGGTTATGAAACCCTGTTCCCGGCTCATTAAAAGGGTTGGAGAGGTTTGTTGTGATGTTCTTTGCAGAACTGATAGGGAAGCGATAGTGGAAAACTGGAAGACGCAGGCTCTGTCAGTAGGAAGTCTTATTGCTAGGATTGAGGTGATAGGGTTAGAGAGAAAACAGAGTTTGGGGGAACAAAGGTGTGGCCTTCAGACCTTAGGCAGAGCTTATGGTGGGCTTAGGGGATAACAAAGCCTGTGAAGTCCTTTACATTTATTTAAGGTCACATCTCCCCAGTTTTCTGAAAACATGGAGCTGAAATTTTTCTCTGCTGTCATAAGTGGGCATTCTTTGCCCTAAGGTATAGCATGTGGTCTCTTTTCAAAAGTCAGCTAGCCAAACCCTCATGGCTTTTTTCTTTTTTCCTTTAAGAAATCATGGTTATTCTATGAAATTTATGATTTTCTAATTCTTTTTATTATTGTCATTTTGATTTTTTTTTTTTTTTTTTTTTAAAGACAGAGTTTCTCTGTAGAACATACCTGTCTGTCTTTGAACTCACTTTCTAGACCAGGTTAGCCTTAAGCTCCAGAGATCTGCCTTCCTCTGCCTCCAGAGTTTTGGGATGAAAGGTATGAGCCACCACCACCCAGCTGATGTTCTAGTTTTTAAGATAATGTATAAATTTTTTTTGCTAGATGCTTCCCTGTTTCTGCTCATCTGTAAGCAAATGGAAGTATGAATTGGATGGAGTCAAAAACTTATTTGAATAAAATCAGCAATGTGTCAGAGAAGCCCCTGGGGAGAGTTTGCTATGGCCTCTTGTCACAGTTTAACACTCCTCAGTAATGCATCTCTTCCATCCACCGTATATAAGGAAAGTAAGCAGACCGGCCATTCTAAATCATGTCCCCATGAGAATAAAGCACGGATGGAGAAAATGTGTGAGATTGATAGGATGGCTAGCGGCCATCTGACCTGTTCAGAGTGTTTGCCTGAGAAGCTGGGAGAAGAATACTAGGGTGAAAAGTTAGAGTAGAAAAAGCCCCATGTATCTGGAAAGATGACTCAACTGTTAGAGCATTTGCTTCTCTTCTAGAGTACCCAGCTTCAACTCTCAGCATGCACACGGTGGCTCACAATCATCTATAACTCCAACTGCAGAGGATCCATTGCCCTCTTCTGGCCTCCAGAAATGCAGGGCACTCATGAACTGCACATGTGTACACATACACACAAACACTCATGTATTAACCAAAACTTAAAAAATATTGGAAAAATGTACATATATCCTTCTAGTAGTTTTAAAGTAGTGGTAACCTGAGGCACTTGGGGAGCATTGACATGTAGTCAGTACAAATAAACTGAAAAGAAGAGTGGGTAAACGAACAGTCAGCTAGCTACGTAATATTTTTTTTAACCTGGAGCAAGAATTGGGTGGTAACAATAGGAAGCAAATGGCAACTGAGAGCATTTGGGATTCTACTGGTCAGCTTGGGCTTCTATAACTGAACACCAATAGTTAGGTTCTCTAAACCATAAAAGGTCATCTTATTGCAGTTATAGAGGGTGAAAATCCAAACTCTGCATGCTTGGGCACTGGTAGTGAGTCTACTCTGTCTTTTCCCTCTGTCATGTGTCTGTGTGTCTGTGTCTGTGTGTGTGTGTGTGTGTGTGTGTGTGTGTGTGGCTGCATATGAGGTCTCTTGTGGGACATAACTTAATTTTCCTCTACGTTTTAAATTACCCTCTTCTTTTTAAAGCTTCTGCATATATAGTCAACTTGAGACAGAGGCTTCAGCATAGGGATTTTGTAAAATACAGTTCATCCATATATGGATATTTTATTTCTTTAAAGATGAACAGAAATGGGCTGCAGAGATGGCTCAGCGTGTAAGAGCACTGATGCTCTTCTGAAGGTCCTGAGTTCAAATCCCAGCAACCACATGGTGGCTCACAACCACCCCTAATGAGATCTGATGCCCTCTTCTGGTATGTCTGAAGTCAGCTACATTGTACTTATGTGTAGTAATAAATAAATCTTTGGGCGGGAGCAAGCAGGGACTGAGCAGGGCCGACTGGGGCGAGCAGAGGTCCTAAAAATTCAATTCCCAACAACTACGTGAAGGCTCACAACCATCTGTACAGCTACAGTGTACTCACATACATAAAATAAATAAATAAACCTTAAAAAAAAAAAAAAGATGAACAGAAATGATCTTCTTTTTCCCGAGTTTCTGGTCTCCAGTCTGTCTTTCAGTCTCAAAGAGAAATGCT
Source organism: Mus pahari (assembly GCF_900095145.1). NCBI lineage: Eukaryota > Metazoa > Chordata > Mammalia > Rodentia > Muridae > Mus > Mus pahari. The sequence continues at coordinate 43,098,052 of NC_034595.1, read as the reverse complement.
TTTGTAATTCATCTCCCACCCAGCAGTTTGGTGTTTCCAACCTGCAGGTGGGTTTTTGTTGTTGTTTTTCAGTGTGTACAACAGTTTCTGCCCAACTCTTTCATTCAGAATTGAGTTTTGATGGTTGGTTTACAATTGATTTCTTCTCTAGCATCTTCAGTTTTATAGTGTGACCTCTTTGTTGGAAACCACATTGACAGTCATAATTCTTAGGTTTCCAATGCTACCTAAACAGAACATGCGTTTAAGAGGCACCATACTTTGCCACAGGTGCTAGAGAGGGTCTTGGCAGTGTTTTTACAGAATGTCTTCAGGTGTCTGCATTGCTGAGATTGCTGGGCATGGAATCTGTGGTGTTTATGCTGGAAATGCTGACACATGAGGGCAGGGTGTTTTGTGTTATTTTTACTCAGTGTACTTAGCCAGATCATATATCTGAAAACAAAATTCCTTAATAGGGCCCTGGTTTTCAGACTGAAGGGAAAGCCAGCAGTGGGATCCTTGAATCTAAAGCCCTCATATATAAAACACAGAAGCATAACTCTGGCTCCCATCTACTTTGTTATTAGCTAATTTGTGTATCGTTATTGGTCCTAACCTAGTTAATGGCTACTTGCCTGTTCCTTCATGGCAACCGTGGAACATCCTTTCTATTTGTGAGGGACAGCAGTGGGTCTGGCAGCCTTTTTTTCCCAAACAATGAGTCCATCGCTGTTTGTGAGGTGAGATAGCTGATGCCATTCTACTTTCTTCCGTCAGGTTTTAGTATGACCTCTTTTTGGTTCAAAGTGAATTCCCAGAGTAGCTGATGTGCCTTTAATTAATCCATTCCAAAGTGCAGAAATATTCCTGTTTTACCTGCAAGGCATATAGGGGTGTGTGAGTCCCTGAGAATGATTCAAACGGCTTGGCAAAAATACCCACTGTCCTTTCATCCAAGCTGGTGTTTCTGGATATTTTTGTGTCCATCCCTCTAACTCACCCTTTCAGCCATAAAAGCTTATTTAAAGAATTCCTCTGTGATCTCTGCCGGGTATTCATTATCCCTGCTAGATCTGACTTTCCAGGACAAAACAAGTAAGCAGGGACTGGATCTATCACATCTTTTAGAGCGCTTCTCTAGCCGAAGAATCTTAGAGAAAGTATCTCCTTTGCAGAAAAGGCTTTTTAAAATTCTGGTCTGAAGCTTCCATTTTTGTGTCTGTGTTAATGGGTTATCCTAGTGTTACAGATGTTTCCTTAAATAAACAACAAACAAACCCTATGTTTTCTGGCATTAAAACATATACTCCAAGAATGTTATGCCATTGATCTCAGAGTACAAAAGTCTGCACCCAAAAAGGGGTTAAATGAACAACTTCAGGGCATGGTAGTGTAAGCATTTAATCCCAGTAAAGGCTAGCAGATGTCTGTGGGTTCAGGGTCAGCCTGGTCTACATAGCAACTAACAGCCAAGGTTCTTTACAGAGTTCCCAAAACTTGCCATACCCTCCAAAAGAAAGAAAAGAAAAGAAAAAATTTTAGCTATTCACATAGCTTAAAAAAATTCGAAGTGATATTTTGCAAAGGCTTAAAAGATCCAAGAAATTATTTTTATAGCTGTATAACTTCCTTCCCTTTAGAATGTTTACTTTTCAAAGGGAAGGAGGAGGAGGCACATTAGTGTTGACTCAGGTTTCTACCATACTGACTAGAAGCAATAGCTCATAGACTATAACAAAGTATGATATAATTTCTTGCCATTTAAGTGTGGATCTTCAGGTCATGCAGCTAAAGATTAACCACTCAACGTGAGAAATGATCTTAAGACAGAGTAAGGCATATGATTGCAGGTGACGGCCAGGCTTTATCACTCGACAGGTTGTTTATCGTTCAACAGTTGTTGTTTTTGTAAATAATGCTGACCCCAACAGTTCAGCTGAGAGCGTATAACCACAACACATGATTTTATATATGAATCTTATTTCACTGTATAACTTTGTAAGCTAAGAACCCATTTATGAAATGATGACTGTTTTGGTTGTGGTAGAGTACATTCCAGCTGACCATTTAGGTTATGGCTGCAGCTTGCATCTGATACTGGATTAGGCTGGGATACTGAGAAATCAGTAGGAACAGACCATGCATCTACCGTTGCTGAGCCTGTAGAACCACTAGGGCTATCTCAGGCCAGAAGTGTAAGTTGAAAAAAAAATTAAGGGGTTATTCTTATGCTGCACTCGTTAGCATAGAGAAGGTCTTGGTCCATTTCTTTTATGTGGATTTTTTTCAACCCCCTCCCCCTTTCTGGTTACTAAGTAAGAGACAGGGTCTCTTAGTGGAGCCTTGGTTGTGACTGCTGTACCGAATTTAATTGTTCCTCAAGGCCTCCTTGGCTTTAAACCTCTCACTGCTTTTCATCCCCTCCCACTGACTTTAGAGTAGACAACTGTTAACTCTCCCCTTTCTTCCTATAATTTGTATACCACTTGTCAGATCAGTTAAAGAGCACTTTATGCTCTCTTTACCTTTATAGCAATTACTTATAGTGCTCTTGAAAGTGTGGGTTTGCTATCCTGCACTCTGCCCTCAATAAAATAATTCCATTCTACTTTTTCTGCCTTTTTAATTACTGCTTGTTGTTGTTGTTGTATTTGTGTGCACACTCACATGTGTATCACATTACATTTGTGGAGGTCAGAGGACAACCTTTACAGAATCAGTTCTGGGGACCAAACATAGGTCATAAGACTTGCATGGCTAGTGTTTGCCCACTGTGCCATCTCACCACTAATTAGTGCTTTGAGTCAAGCTTTGTAGTCAGACTTGTGTTGAGTTTGCTCTTTAGTTCTGCTGCAGCCACTCCTTTCCTGATGGTTGGTTTTGTTGAGCTCGTGTGTATATGTGAGCCAGGGTCTTCCTGTATGATGCCCATGCTGGCATCATGCATGTATGTCTCCTGTAAGGAGTTCCAGGCATGCATGCTCCACCACACTCAGACTTGCACTCTTTTTGCACTCTTGCCTCCTCTTCAGGGCCAGATGCTGACAGCCCCTGGTTTGGCTGTCGGGGCTACTTGTCTTGTAAAAACTTTTCCTGGTGGCTCTCATCCTTGGCTGCATGTTAGAATTAAGTTGTGTGGATATAACAGTACCAGTGTCCAGACCTTTAGGAGAGAGTCTTGCTGATTTTAGTGTGTATAAAGTAAACACTGGCTATAACTGCTTAGCTGATAGAGCAAAATGAATATATATGTAACTTGGAGTCTGTTAGGTCTCAATAAGCCATCATTTGCAGTTCTCAGCAAGTTAATCTTTTGTAAGCCCATTTCTTCATTTGAAATACAGGGCTAAAACAACCCATCTCATTTAGTTGTTTGTATCATATGAGGCTAATGCTTCCTAAACGGGCTTAGCACACTGCCTGACATATCCTGGCTTAAGCCACTAAGAGCCTTATTCCAGCCAATGTTGTCTCCATTTCCAAATGCCCACGTGCTTTGACATTCCTTGTTTACTGTCCTTTACTTGTGGCTTTGAATACTTGAGATATATATATATATATATATATATATATATATATATATATATCCAAGAGCCTTAGTGATATTTTAGTATCCATTGCATACTGAAGTAAAAATGTGTATTTATCTCTTAAAATCTACTAGATATAAAAAGAAGCTTCTGAAGAAAATGAGAGAAACAGCATCAAAACTTCTTTGAATAGAAAGGAAAATGGGGTTATGTGGGTGTCATTTCGGAATTTCAGTGGCTTAGATTTCTAAATTCTTTGTCCTCAGTCTTCTTTTGCCTTCCCTCTCCCTACCCTTCTCTTCCTGCCTCTCTTCCTCTCTCTTGCCACTGAAGTCTCTGTTCTTGAGAAGCTCTGACTGTTTGCCTCTTATGCACCCTTCTAGCACTTTCTTTTGTCTTAGTAAGAATCCGCCCTTCGTTTATCTGGAAGTATTTCCCCTCACCCCCCCCCCCACACCTCCACACACACACCCCTTTTGATTCAAGGTGACTTTTGAGTGACAGAGCATGTCTCCAGTCATAGAGGCCAGATAACACCAGTTGAACATAGCTGTCTTTTTGAATTGTAGAAGGTGGATTTTTATTGAAGTGTGTTTTTTAATAGTAAAGTAGGCGGTGTCCCAGATTTCCCTTGTTGTTGTTCGGCTAGTTCAGTAATCACCTTTGGGTTGTCATCATCCTCCTAACTCAGGGTCCATGTGCAGTTCCAAATCATTCATGTCTTAGAAGTATAAGAAATTAGTCTTTGCCTGATTTTTTTTTTTTCCTTTCCTAAAAAAGTCTGAGCTATATTGCCTCTCTCAATGTAAGTTAGATCTTGACAGATTATATCATTTTGATAAAATGAGGTTTCAGGATTTTAATTTTCTTACAGTCCCCTTGACTTTCTTGATGTATAATACCATTTTTGTTGTTAAACTACACTTCCTTTTTCAAAGTACATGCGATATGGACTTTGACTGTTCTTTTGGAAGGTGACTTTTCTTCAGTAACAGAGATAAATGCTCAGGTACAGACACAGTTTCTGATGTCCTTGGAAAGGTTTAGAAATCTCTCAAGTACAGCGAGCTGAAGACAGTAAGTGTCTAAAATAGAGTGCAGCATCAGTGAAGACCAGCCAGTTGGCCTTCCAGGAGATCAATCAGCATCGTGGGTGACCTTACCTCTTCATGGGTGACTTCATCTGTGACTGTCAAGGGTACACTGAAGTTTGGAATTTGTATTTCTCCGGAAGTGGAATCTAGTCTTCTCACTTGCTCTGACAACTTCATAAACTGGGTTCGTCTCCCTGGCCTTTTCAGTTCCCACTCATTCTTCTACCGAGGCTGGAGCTGCTCAGTGCTTCTGCCCAGGCCTTGAAACACTTCTGAGTGGCTGAATAGTTTCAGTGCTATGTGTTCTAGCTGGTTAGTACCTAGGAGTAGGGGTTCTGGGAGAGGAGGCACTGAGGGTGAGTGGCAACAGCTTCATGAGATTTCCCTCATTTTGACTATTCCTGCAAAAAAAAAAATAAAAAAATGCAGTGTTTGGGAAAATATGTGATTAAAAATTAAGGTTTCATCTTGACCATATTTGATTTTTAAGGGCAATTGTAATTGAAAGACCCTAAGTCTGTTTTTTTGGTCCCCTGGGACAGAATTCATGAAAAATTCATAGTGTACTTCGCTCCTTGCATGGGCCTTCTTACTTTGTGGCTGTCCCAGTCTGTTTTCATTGTTTTGCTTTGAGGTACAGTGCATCTGTGACTCCCATTGGTGGCTTTCTTCATTCCAGCCATTAGTAACAGTTGTTCCTCAATGCTCCTGTTTCTCAGGCAGGTACCTTAAGACGTGTGTCCTCAGTGGCGTGGGGGATTGCCATGTCTGTTTCTCCAAGGAAAGGCATTTAAAATAATTTGACACACTTTGTATTATCACCATGATTTCATAGATTTCAGACATACAAAAGGATGTATGCAGTGTCAGAAAAGAAATTGAAAATATTTTATTTTGTGATTTATTTTTTTAATGAAAAACTTAAATTTCTCATTGTACTCCAAATGTGTGAAGATTATTTTTCTGTACACTATAGGGAAATATTTGGCACCTAATCTGATTATGTTACTTATTCTTTACATATTTTCTGAGCTCCAACTTTTCATATGAATTATCTGATTAAAAAAACTAATTGACAGTTGGATGTAGTGGGTGTGACAGCAGCATCCTCTGCCTCCACCTACTTAAGGGACACTGAGCCAGACTCCAGGCTTCATTTTCTTTATGTGAGCATAGAAATGGCTGCACATGGATGATACTCAGGCTTTCCAGTTTAAGTTTCTGTAGTTATAACAGTTCTGTCTATAGAAACTAACTCACTACATGTGGCCAGTCTTGGAGTAGATTGCTCAGAGCTCATGGTTCATCTTGTCCCTTCCCATGGTGGCACCATGCTGTGTCCCCAAAGACCAAGTATATTTAAGATGTTTCTCATTGTTAGGTCTCAGTTTAAATGTCATGTCACCAGAGAGGTTTTCTTCTTTATCACTCTTTTTTTTTCCCTGTAGCATCCCGATTTTCTTCATGGCTTTGGAATGTACTGGAGACATGAATTGGCCTTTGGCTTGTTTAATACATGTACCTCCTGCTACGTACCCTGCATGCCTGACTTGCTCATACTTGTACTCTGGCCAGCCCAGTGTCTGAAACATGGCATTTATTAAGTGGGTGAATCCATGTGGACCCCATCCTCTGTCTGAGCACTGGACAGCACACAGCTTTCTGCATTGTCACTTGTTCTGTTTGCAGTCTTCATCATGGGTTTCCCCATGTCACTGTGACATCATCCCTCTTCACACTCCAGCTTGCATCCTGTGTTGCAGTTCTATTTATGTGTTCTGTTCTTTGCTAGAAAGTAAGTAGGAACTCCTTGTCTGAGGCATCTTGAGTATGCAGCATGTTGCCCTGTGTTTTATGAGATTTGCCTGTTGGAGGAAATGCAGGTGCCAAGTCCTTCAAATGTGTTGGTATTTGAAGCACATCTAATTTTTTTTTTTAAAAAAATCTTTTTAGTTGTGACTAAAGCCTATCTCCCAGGATCTGTCATGTCTCATTGCAGTATTTACCTCATTGTTTCCAGGTTGAAGAATGGGCTCTGTGTAGCTGCCCAGAGCTGTATTGGTTTGCTGTGTAATTTCTTCAGTTTAGGAGCTCTTGTTGTCCATGTAGCTACTCTAAGTGGTCCCAGATTTTGAATGGAGATCTTGGCTGCTTTTTTATTCTTGGTACTTGGTACTTTGAACCAGCTATTTTCTGTTTTAGGGGGCTGTAGTTTAAGAGATGAAGTAAAAGTAATTATGCCCAACGAATCAACTGGAAGTAGGGCAAGCCTGTCTCTTGAGGGAGTAAAGGTCAGGTACCTCTTACAACTATGGAACGACTTCTCCGTATTTTCTGCCTATGAGATGTGAGTTTTGCTGATTGCCTAGATGAGGGGTACTTTTCTTGTTTGGCTAGGTCAGTATCTTGGGCTATCTGGGCACTCAGCTGAACTCTCAAGAGGGCATGAGAGAGTTTAATGAGCAGTTGTAGAAACATGAGCAAAGGGGCTGATGTTCAAAAGCATCAGGATCATTTGACTTCCTTTTGCTTTTCTCCATAGTTCCATGGCCCAACTTCCCTGCCTCTGTCACCTCTCACACCTTGGCACCTCCATCTTTGTACATTATTTCTGTGCTCAGGTTTGTTTACCAAGCCTTGGCGGATAGATTGTCTTGCAGATAGCTTCTTTTTCATCAGTAAGCATAGACAGAATTGTCTCATTAAACTATACCAAGAAGTATTTGGCTATACAGTGTGATTTTCTCAGCATGGGATGGTTCAAACTAGTTTATCTTCAGAATTAATCTTAGTTCATGGCTTAGCTCTCTAAAATGGCTTAATCCCCTGAGTGACATTAAAAGTATCAGGCATGGAGTATTATTAATCACAGCTTCCTGACAATTTGCTGACCCTTCTGAGACCCCCTGTTGAGTACTATGCTAAGTCGAGCAAAAATGCCCACTATGTACTGTAGGTTTGAATTCTTACATAGTATCTGTAAGGTATGTTTCTTAAAATGCCATCTGGCTCTCACTGTTAGCTGTTTAGTAATAAAGTGTTTTGATTTGGCTAGCTGTGTGAATATTTTTATGTTAAAGGATTTTTTCCTTCAAATAATTGATGGTATGTACTATAGTAACTTAAATATTTTGTACTTAGAACATGGCATTTGATAGATGATGAATAGTCTGCTTTCTAGTGAGTAAAAATATTCTTTTGAGTACGTGAAGAAAATATATCCTAGTCTGTAGGCACAGTTAAGGTACTTGTGTGTGTGTGCAAGTGTGTGTAATGTGAACACCATAACAATACCTTTTTTGTGTAGTACCTGGCTCTTTTTTTCTCTCCCCACCCCCCTTTTTAACTCTCCCTCCCCTTTTCCCTCCTTCCTTTCTTTTTCCTCTTTTGGTCTTACCAGCTCTGACAGTTTTATAAGTTGTTCTTTTTATCCATTCTTTAACTTTTTAAAAAGGGATTTTTTTTAAAAATTTTTTTAGCTTGGTATGGTGGTAACGCCTTTAGTACCAGCACTGGGGAGGCAGAAGCAGGTAGATCTAAATGGGTTTGAGGACAGCCTGGTCTACAAAGCAAATTCTAGGACAGCCAGGACTGCACAGAGAAACCCTGTCTTGAAAAATCAAATATATGCATATTATACTTATATATAATATAACTATATATTATGTAATGCAATATATTACACATAATTATATAATCAATATAATATTCATCCTGCATATATATATATATATATATATATATATTTTTTTTTTTTTTTTTTTTTTTAAAGAATGAAAAAAAATACATCCCAGCTAGGAGAACTTGCCGAGGTTAAAATCCCTTCAGAGGTCACCAAAGCACTATGAAGTAGATTTGGACAGGTTGCAGTTGCCCTTGGACCTTGTGTGTGCTTTCACGTAATTCTGGTCTATTGCCATAGATGTTCAGTTGTCTCCTAGTTTTGGGGCAGAAGATGAACTCAGGCTGTCAGATTTTGTTGTAAATGCCCACTGTCTAATCTGAAATTCTGAACTCTGATGAAGAACTGATGAAGTTTTCATTTTATTTTTATGATTTATTTAGTTTGGTGCCAGTGATGGGAATGAGAGCCCCATGCACATGTTAAATACACAGTCTGTCTACTGATGAGCCATACCTTTAAGCCTTTGAAGGCTTTGTTTTTATATACATTCATGCAATTACAATCCTTTTTTTTTTTAATATTTATTTTTAAGTTTTCAGTTAGGTGTATGGATGTGTGTAGGTACAGGTGCCTGTACATCAGTTTAGGTGCCTGAAGAGAGCAGATTGCATCCTGAGGTAGATGGTACATACTGCAAGAACAGCTTTTAACTATTGACCTGTCTTTCTAGCTTTAATGTCTTAGGTTTTAAATATTGCAAATAGTGGCTGTATTTAGGAACTATACTGTATTACATGTGATTAATTTGATTTTAGGTTACTGTAGTACATTTGCTTCTGTAACATTAGTGCTTAATGAAGAACATAATAAGAATATTGTCATGGACAGCATAGCTATGAATGTGAGTCAAAAGTTGTCCCTCTGTGTGGTATACACGTATTGTAGAATTTGACACAAAAGGGCACACAGTAAGTTGATCAAAAATAGCATAAGAAAGGGACTCTACATTAGGAGGACTTAATATTGGTAAACTTTATCCAGTTGGAGATGTTCCTCTGTGGAAAGCTAGATCCCTCCTTAGTAGATTAGAAACTTATCTTGAGGGTTAATGGCCATCTTGTTTTAAAAGACAACCATATATGTGTACTGGTATTCAAATAGACATTGAGCACCTCAAGTTATTTTTAGTATATTCTCTACTGTAGTCTTGAGTTCTGTTTTTGAATCTCTCATGCCAGGTTAGTGAACAAATGTAAAATGATTGGAGCATACGAGTATTTAATGCTACTGGTGGTCCTTCCTTTAGTTTACATATGGCCTAGGAAAAAGAGAAAACATGTATGTATTATGCATGCCCTTTTGTAGGAGTAGAGTCTTGCTCTCTAAACTGGAAGCCATACTCTTCATGTAGACTGAATTGAAAACAATTTTTTTCTCTTTAAGGAAGAATTCTGTGGGGAGGGGAGTCAATAGCGTTAAAGTCGTATTCTACAACTTTAAAGATTCCCAGTTGATAGAGAATAATTTAGCATGTCCCTTAAAAACTTCAATTTTGGTGTTTCTCCAGCTTTTTATTTTAGCTTTATCTTTGGCTTTTTAGTCAATGAGACATCGTGAAAATTATACTTTCCTCTTTTCTCTGCCTGGACTTACAGAAACCTTCAATGAAGAAGGGACTCTTGGAGACATCATTGTTATTGCATGGTGGTGGCCTCTTCTCTCTGTTCAGATCTCTATTTCTAGAAAATGGTAAATAATTGAGAGCTATTGTCTTAGGATTTTAAACAAATTGTACTCATATTTGCCAAGTGAATCTAGAGACAGTGTTGTTATGGTGCTTTGAAAACTTATATAGGAGATAACAGCAGATTTTGGGGAGCACAGGAAAATGCATCATCTCCAGTATTGTCCCTTTGTCCTGTTGTACAGCACACAGTCTTTAGGGCTTTGCCTTGGAAGCACCTTGGTTCTGTGGCTTGCCCATTTTGCTGTTTTGAAGTAGGTTTTCATGGAAATCTATTTGAGTAAATTAAAGGCAACAGAAAAAGTATGAATTAAACTTCTTTACACTTCTACTCTGTCTTTAGGTACCCTCTTGTGTATCTTGAAATATAATTTGTGGTATATCATGAACAGCTTTGAACTTGAGACAGGGTCCTACTGTGTAGCACAGATAAGACCTGAAACCCTGAGTTGTCTCCATCAGTCTCCGTAGTGCTGAGGTTATAGCTAGGAGCTACCATGCCCAGTTGGAAGTTTGTTGAATGTTAATTCCAAGGCTTGCAGTATACTGTAAGATGACTGCCAGTTTGTTGTGGAGGGGGAATAGGTGAGGGTCAGATTCCCTACTGCTACCTTCCATACTCGGGATAAAGCATTCTATGCACTCTCTTTTTTTTTTTTTTTTTCCAGTGTTTTGTTACCTCTGAATTTACTTTCTTCTTAATCTCTAGGTATCTCTGTTCTGGAACTTGCTCTGTAGACCTCTACAGAAGAGCAACCTGCCTCTGCCTCTAGATTGCTGGAATTAAAAGCATGTGCCACCACCACACCACTGCCGTGCCCTTAGCCCCTGTCTTAGTTACTATGTTGTTGCTGTGAAGTGACACAATGACTAAGGAAACTTGTAAAAGAGAGCATTTAATTGGGGGCTTGCTTACAGTTTTAGTGATGACTCTGTAACTGGTATGGTTGGTAGCCTGGCAGCAGAAAGACCAGCTGACATGCTGCTAGAGCAATAGCTTAGAGCTGATATCTTACCCACAAGCGTGGCACACACAGAGAGACTTAATTGGGAACCATGTGAGCTTTTGAAACCCCAAAGCCTACCCTCCAGGACACACCTCTGCTAATAGGCCACACCTCCTAGTCCTTCCTAAACGGTTCACCAGACGCGGAAAAAGGATTCAATCTGAGCCCATGGGACCATGCTCATTCAAACCACCACAACTCCTTATGAGAGACATTCCTAATTTGTATGGATAAGGTGGCTTTCTCTTAGAACCCAGGGAAGTATCAGAATGCCAAAGCAGGTCTGATTTTCAAGTGCATTTCGCACATGTTATGGTGATATTAGGATATTAGTAATACAGAATTGGTGCTTCTGCTTTGCTTATTTCATGGAACATTTTGAAGATGAATAGATCTAAAATTAAAAATCCTCAGTTTAGGTAATTATGATATGTGTGAAGTATTTGTATCAATTTACTCTCCCCAGCTCATTTGTTGAAGTATCTCTGTACTGGGACTGTTATACTAGGGGTACCCTTGTTTGCAATTCTCTGGTCGTCTGGACCTGTCTGTCCATCATGAACACTTTAGATCTTTTGCCTCTAGGCTGTCATATTATTTTAATTGGGACCTACATAGCAGGAACAGGCTGACATGGCAGTCTTGGGAAAGCTGCAGAGAACACCTCCCATTCATATAGGGTAGTGATATGTGATAGCTCTAGGGGACTGTTATAGACCCTCCTTGTCTTAGTCAATGTTCTATTGCTGTGAAAAGATACCATGACCAGGTAACTCTTATAAAAGAAAGCACTTAATTGGGGCTGGCTTGCAATTTCAGAAGTTTAGTTCATTATCATCATAGTGAGGAGAATGGCGGCATACAGGCAGAGGTGCTATAGAGATAGCTGAGCCCTCTACATCTGGATTTGAAAGCCTATGTCAAGTGACTCACTTCCTCCAACAAGGCCTTCTGGTGCCTCTCAAGTAGTAACCACTCCCTAATGATCAAGCATTGAAATATATGATCCTATGCAGTCCATTCTTATTCCAACCACTGTACTTCCCTAGACCCAACCTGTGTCGGAATTCTCCTTGTTAGGAATGGGAAGTGGGTGAGAAAGACTGACATCACACCAGTGAGATGGTTCAGTGGGTAAAGGTACTTGTAACTGTTTCTCAAAGTCGTTCTTCCTTGAAGAGTAATGCTTCCCACTCCCCCACCCCCTCCTCCAGCTTTTCCTTGCAGTGTCAATTGCTAATAGTTTCACCACAAACCAAGAAACTATTAGCAATTGACACTGTCTCCAGGTTGGAACTTTTTTCTGGTTTGAGCCAGTGTAGATCTTGTGTATACTGTCAGTCTCTGTGTATTCATATGTGTTATTAGCCTTATTATGTTTGGAAGACATTGTTTCCTTGGAGTCATTCATCACCCGTGGCTTTCTTAACACTTCCTCTTCCACATAAATCTCTGAGCCTTGAGGCATGAGGGGTTTGCTGAGGACATCCAACTTAGAGCTGAGTATGCCAGTCTCTGACTGTCCATTATCAGATGTCAGTCTCTGTGTTCATTACCCTCTACTCCAAGAAGAAGCTTCTCTGATGGTCTATAGGTATAGCTATATGTCATTAGGAGTCATTTATTGTTATATTCCTTTAGCAGAATACTGTACTAGATTTTTCTATAGGACCCATGATCTGTCTAGTTTCAGGCTTTTGGCTTCTTTAGCAATGTCGAGTATGAATTCTATCTGATAGACTGGGCCTTAATCCAATCAAAACTTGTTAATCCCATAACGTTTGTACCACCACTTCTCTTACTGATTATTTCTCTTCCAGTAAAATGCAGAGTACCTTACAACACCACGGATTCTAGTTAGTAGAGGTCAAACTTCTAGTGGGTATCAGCTCAGTTTGCGTTTGATGACCTAAGTGTTGTCGATATAGGGCCTTACTTACCATCAGGTTGTGGAGGGTAACAGGTAGCATGTGATGTTTAGGGTCAGGTATATGGAGCCCCATTTGACCAATGACTCAACAAGGTGTAACTCATTCCTGGCACTGAGATGTATTTCAGTTCTAAATGAAGAAAGCTACGATTTTTTAGTTCCAACAAAGAAAGATAAGGGTCATTGTCGGTAGAACAAAATGGTGTGCTGAGAGGTTCTGCTGAGTCCTGCACAGTGGTGCCTGCAAGCTTGGTCTTCATTTGACTGTGGTGAAATTCTGTCCTTTGTGACCTTTAGTTGAAGTGTTCACCTGTCTTCATTTACTACTCTTGCTTCCATCTCCATGAGCCTTTGTATGTACTCCATATTCTGGTCCTAGTAGTAAGTGTAGAATCACTTTCAGCTGAATTCCAGCACATGCAGTCCCCATGTTTTTGGAGTGAATCCTGGGTATATGCTTAACAAAGATGGGTTTAAGAAGACTGTGTATGTGGGGCAATGGATTTACAAAAATGTTACTTATGCTCCACCAACACTGAATTTTAGTTAGAAGTTGTCAGTCAAAGAGTTCTATCAAAGGAGGAATGTGTCGCTACTGTGTTTACAAAACTGAGAAAACATTTTGAAGTAAGGCTGGAGAAATGGTTCTCTTCAGAAAAATGGTTAGGCTCTTTTTTGTCAAGCCATCTAGATTAAAATAATAGATGATGGTGAGAAATATTCCTTTTAGGATGATTTGGAAGAACTTGCAGACATAATCACTCTAGACTAGCATACATTGGCTAGCATTGGGCCCTTCTGAAAGTCTTGTCAGTGATGAAAGACTGTTTAACACCAAGTGGTTTGCATGTTCAATTTACTGTTCTGCCAGAATTCCTTTAAAGAAATACTTGCTTTACTTAAGACAAAATTATAGTAAGGAGTGACCACTACTCAGAAATCCAATCAGAAAAGGTTCAGCCAGTGCATCTTTGTAATTTCAAACTTTGATAATAAAGCAGAAGTTTATTTAATGTTAACTGCACTGCGGATGCCATGTGCTCTTTCCTGCTATTCTCTAAAGCTTTAAACATCGGGAAGGCAATGTCTCATTTCCTTTTGTTCACATTCACTTCTAAACTCAGTTTAGTTAGAGGTAGTTTCCATAGCAGCAGGTGACTTTGCCCCCCCCCTCTTTTTTTTTTCTCTTGGTGAAACATTTAGCATAGGTCAGCCAGAATGGCTGTAGGTTCTGGAAGCTTTGCTTGTGTTCCTTTAACTTGGGTTTCAAGGCTACTCAGGAATGGGGAACTTGGAATGCTCATGTCTTGTGTACCCACGTTCTGCTCATCTTCGATAGGTGTCTGGTATATCCAATGTGTCAGAGAAATTGTTTTCTGACCTTGATTGCCTCTTCTAATCTTATACATTAGACCTAAGCTAAAGGACAGGGGTACACACTTCACATGTGGTCTTGGTTTTATTTATGCTTTATTTATTTAAGCTTTGTTGAGATCTGCTTATCTTGAATTGTGATGTGGTGACAATGTGACACACATACACCTATATTCTCCTCTCCCACTGCTTACTGAAGCCTGTGTTCTAATTAAACCTAACAGCTAGGTTTTTGGTGGTAATGTTGGCTCAACTAGAAGCTTGAGGTTATACTGAAAGTAATTATATTCTGAAAAGGATATGTGTATGTTAATGGTGGCCCATGGTTGCCTTTCCTATACAGATAACCTAAGACGATTTTACTCATGCAGTTACTTGGGCTTGTGATAGAGAATCTTCCTCTTGGCAAGGAATGCAAGCCCACATGGTTAAATAAGTGAGTGTACACCTGCTGCCTTGATTTGCCTTCATGGCTATTATTCTACTTTGTTAGAATTTTTGTGCTTATGACAAGAAGGCAAAGACATGTAAGGTGCATGCAGGAGGTCTGGATTTCTAGAACACTGGATGGGTATTATTGCCTAGCTCAGTGTTTCTCAGAACTCTTGGTGAAGGCAGTATATCTCCTCTTTGTAGATGGATGTTCCTTTTAGTCAGAAGAAAGGTAGTGAGGATGCTGCAGGTGAAGAGAGGTTGAATAACGGTGGAAAGCAGACTTGCTGGAAGTGAATGGAACTGCTGGGGAATTGCTAGGGTTTATTGTGTGCCATGGGAATGCTGGGCATGTGATAAATAGATAGGTGGCAACTTCCTTGGGGAGGTGAGGCAGCATAGAGTCAGCAAAAGCCTTGCAAAGAGATGGTTGTAGGATGCAGGCTATATGGGGCTTTATGTAGCTCCATGTAGTTTGGAATTGGAAAGTACATTGCAAATGGGGTAAGCATGCAAGCAAAGGAGAATTTCAATGGGCTTCTAACCCTGGTTTCAGATCCCAATGTTTCTGCTTTGTACGCATGTAATGAAATCCTCATTAATAGGTGGGCTAGGTGTGGTACAAGCCTAGAATCCTAACTCTCTGACAGACTGAGGCAGGAGGATCATAAATTCAAGGCCTGCCTCAACTACAGTGTGAGTTTAAGGGCAGACTAGACAACTCAGACCTTGAGACCTTGTCTCAATAAAGTAAGAAAGAAGGCTGAGAATATGGCTCACACAGCACAACACCTGCTTAGCAAGTACCAGGCCTACCTGCCTTCTGTATTCCCCTCATTTGTAAATTGAAGACCACCATATATATATATATATATATATATATATATATATATATGAACTCAGGGACTCATAAATATGCATGAAGATTAAATGAAATCTTTAAATTATTTGGCATAGAATAAGAAGTCAATAAACAATAGCTTTTTTTCTTCTACCTTTCCCTGTTTTAGTCAAAGGATTCATTGAAATCTCCAAAAGGCAGTTATATTAACAACCTCTTTTTGTACCAAAATTATGCAAATTCTGTGGAGGATTCAAGGTGCCTTATTTTTTTTTTAATTAAACATCTCATAACCACAGTTAATACAGGCTTATAAAAACCATGTTTAAATTTAGGTAGGCTTGAATGGAAGAAACATGATGAGGGAACGTGAGTGGCCCTGTGTGATTGCATCCTTTTCCTGATTGAATGGGTCCCCTCCAGCACTACCTGGTGGTATGATCAGTCTAGGTCCTAGAGTCTCTACTTCCCAGCAGAAGATGCTTGCCTCGTCCTGGAAAATCTTATTTGTAAAATAAGCAGAGTGGGTGGTGAATTCTGAGTATTAAAGTTCTAAGAGTCTGAGCAGTACAGGATGAAATACCAAGGTGGGAAGGAGGAAAGCCAAGTGGATTTTTTTAAAAGTAGGGCATGCACTTAAAAACAAAACCAAACAAACAGAAACAAAAAGAAAAAAAGTATTGACTTTACATCTCACTGCCACCCTCCCGGTCCCCCAATCCCACAATCCTTCCTCCCATCCTCCCTCCCCTTCTCTGAGTGGGTAGGGGCTCCCCTACCCACTCCCCCCACCCACCCCCCACCCCCACCCCCAGCTAGGCAATTCTCTCCCACCGAGGCCAGACAAGGCAGCCCTACTAGAAGAACATATCTAGAGACAGACAACAGCTTTTGGGATAACCCCTACTTTAGTTGTTCGGGACCCACATGAAGAGCAAGCTCCACATGTGCTACATATGTGTGGGGAGGCCTAGGTCCAGCCCATGTATGTTCTTTGGTTGGTGGTTCAGTCTCTGACAACCCCAAGGGTCCAGGTGAGTTGACTCTGTTGTTGTTCTTGTGGAGTTCCTATCCCCTCCAGGACTAGCAAGCCTTCCTGTTATTCTTCCTTGAGTCCCCAAGCTCCACCCACTGTTTATCTGTGAATGTAGGCCTCTGTCTGAGTCAGCTGTTGGGTGGAGCCTCTCAGAGAATTACCTTGCTAGCCTCCTGTCTGCATGCATAACAGTATCATTAGTAGTGTCAGGGATTAGTGCTTGGTAGCCCTTGGGAAGGGTCTTAGGATGAACCCGTGATTGGTTGGCAATTCTTTTGAGTCTCTGCTCCATTCCCAGGACTGCATTTCCTGTAGACAGGATAAATTTTGGGTGAAAAGTTTTGTAAGTGGGTTGGTGTCTCTGTTGCTCTATTGGGGTGCTTGCCTGGCTACAGGAGGTGGCCTCTTCAGGTTCCATATCCCCAATGCTGTGAGTCACAGCTAAGATCACCCACATTGATTCTTGGGCCCCTTCCCTTATGCCAGGTCTCTGTCTCATCCTAGAGATGCCCCCTACCTTCTCACCATCCAAACTTCTCCCCCATCAGTTGCAGATTGCCATTCATTCTCTTGGCCATCTGGCCATCTCTCCTGTCCCTCCCTTCAGCAGATCCTGACCCCCCCCCCAGCTCCCCTCCCTATCTCCTCTCCTTTCCAGATCCCTCCTTCCTCTGCCTCTCATGACTATTTTATTCCCCCTTCTAAGTGAGATTCAAGCACTCCTCACTTGTGCCTTCCTTGTGTTTAGCTTCTTCGGGTCTGTGAAGTATAGCATGAATATATATTTTATGGCTTATATCCATTTATAAGTGAGTATATACCATGCATGTTCTTTTGGAACTGTGTTACCTCACTTAGAATAATATTCTCAAGTTCAATGCATTTGCCTGCAAAATTCATGTTGTCTTTATTTTTAATAGCTGAATAATATTCCATATCATGGATGTATCACATTTTCTTTATCCATTCTTCAGTTGAGGGACATCTAGGTTGATTCCAGTTTCTGGCTATTATGAATAAAGCTGCTATGACCATAGGTGAGCAAGTGTGTTTGTGGGATGGTATATGCTCAGGAATGGGATAACTGGGATTTGAGGTAGAACTATTGAAGACATGAACTTTTAAAGTAAGGCAAGTTAAAATAGATAAAGCTGTAATCCAGACGTGAGGCAGTGCTTGGGATACTGACACTGTCTATATTTAAATACAGTATTTAGAGATCCGGGGTTAAAAATTGCGGCAATTGAAGTAAAAATTTCCATCTTTCTTTGTCACAGTTTGTGACTTTGCTAAATGTAGTTTAACATAGTAGCATGTACTTTAGATGTCCAGGATAGGCGATGACACTAATGATTAGGAAAATGTTTTCTGTCCAGTGTTCCCATTTCATATGAGAGCCATCTGAAATTCTGTAGTCTTGTTGCCCATCTAGATGTTAGGAGCTGCAGAAGGGGTTATCCAAGCTTAACCTGAAAGCCTGACAGATTTTTCTATGGTAGCATTTTAAAGAAGCAGTTTTCTTTGTGTCTAATGATAATGATACCAGCCTCATACTCATTAAGCACTTTAGTTTGTAAAGTGCTTTGACATATTTTCTGCTTGATATTTGTACATAACAAAAGCTTTTAAAGAAAGTACCCCCCCCCCATCTTCGGAGAAAATAGATAATTCGAGGGCTAAATGGTTTGAGTCTGGAAAGTTTTTCTTCGGTTCACAGACGTCTCTACCTTCTTTCATTCCTTGTAGTCACCAGGTGATAGCTTGAAAATATGCTTGTGTATATTACACAGGTGATTCTGCACCGTGACTTACACGTTTGTCCCACTGTTCAATTCTAACTCGGGAACTAGCC
This sequence comes from Mus pahari, assembly GCF_900095145.1. NCBI lineage: Eukaryota > Metazoa > Chordata > Mammalia > Rodentia > Muridae > Mus > Mus pahari. Next base: position 43,079,605 of record NC_034595.1, on the reverse strand, counting down.
CTGTGGACTTGTAGTGACCCTGAAGCATGTATTTGGAGTGTTCTTTGCACTACTGATGTGAGCAGGGCTTGGAAGTCAGAGCCCACAGAAGTGGAGTGAGCACAGAGACTTTGCTCTGTAAGAGGGCAGGGGCATTGCCTGGGGGCTGAAGCACCTTGACTTGTTTCCCTCTTAAAAGGGATGTCTGGGTCTGTGTGAGTGGTGGGATTAGCAAGGTGTGCGGAAGAAAAATGTGTTCCTATTGTGTGGTGGTAGTTTAGCTTTAACTCATTCTTTAACATTCTTAGGCAACCAGTCAGCTAGAAATGTCCTTGGGATGCTTCCTCCAAACTCTCCTCTCATTGGAATTAAAAATAACATGTTAATTGATGCAAATTGTTGGAACGTAGTAAATAACTAGGAGTTTAATTACCATAACAAGTCACAGGTGTACCTGGCTGGGCCATTAGAGGAGAGAGCAGGAGAGCTGGATCAAGGGAAATAAAATAACTATCTTGGTGTGACTCTTGTCTTTAAAGATGCCCCAACTTACCTTACTAAATAATTCATATTCACGTGTCTAAATTGAATGCATTTACCCCTTGGAACTTCACACAACCTAAAAGAAAAATGTTACATAGGTAAATTCCAGTAAGAACAAGGGGAGTGGATTATCATGGACAAGACAAAGGGCGGTGTTACTCTGCATTCCCTGATGCCTTAATCTTGATACAGTTTTATGTGTCCTAGTGTATTATCTCTTAAGTTTCTAGTTTCTTCTAAATCCTACAGATTAGCAATCTTGCAGCATTATGAAGAAAATATACATACCTTGTTGTATCAGCTGACATTTCAGATGCCTATTTATTTATTTACTTATTTATTTATCTTTTTTTGTTTTTTTCCGAGACAGGGTTTCTCTGTGTAGCCCTGGATGTCCTGGAACTCACTCTGTAGACCAGGCTGGTCTCCTGCCTCTACCTCCAGAGTGCTGGGATTAAAGGCGTGTGCCACCACTGCCCAGCTAGATGTCTTTATTTTTATATAAAATGCTTAGGGTTAAACACTAACTATAGCATTTGAGATCTTTTTCTTTTTCTTTTTTTCTTTTTGTGTCCTTTTAAATGACAGTGAAGAGTAAAATGTTACCCTAAGTGGCCATATGGAGGATTGTGGCCCTTTATAACAGTTGTGAGTTAAGAAGTGGTATTTCCGTCCATAAGCCTTCCCTGTCTTTTATATTCCCTTTGAAATTAAGCATTCCTCCTGTTCTGGATCTTAAATATGACAGAATATTTTAGTTCCTCTATCATACAGAGGAACCATGTTTTTAACCTACCTTATGAAAACACTCAACTACTGGGATTAATTTGAGGATTTCCAATCAGCCTTTCACAAAGTGTTCTACCCTGAGGGAGTTCCTGATAGCTGTGATTTCTGTAGAAGAATGTGAAGTTAATCCAATTTCTGTGCTGATTACTATGTGAGCTGCCTTAATTTAGCAGTTCACATCTATCTGCCTGTATGAAACAACCCTGCTACAGAAACAGAAGGCGTAATTGACTCGATTCTCACTATACTCCTGTTCCCTTTTAGGTTCTACAGCCAAATAATGCCTTGGAAATTAATTAGGCCCACTGAGGCTGGGATGAAAGAATGGGGTGGCGATGATTCATCACCAGAAGTTAATGGTTTAGTATATTCCATGCTCTAACCCAGATATAGTCAACCCACAGGCCCATTTCACTGTTCTACAGTAGGACAAATGGCCCCATTGAAGGGGAGTGTACTCTCACTTCACATTTACTAAATGGTGTTTGTAATTTTAAAACTTTTTTGGGGAAACAGATTTTTCTTGTTTTTGAGTGATTTAGATGGATTCGTAATACAAACCAACTTTCATTCGTTTGTTCCTTTGTTGCTTTGAGACAGGGTTTCCCTTCCCTGTGTAACCTTCGCTGTCCTAGAACTAGCTCTGTAGACCAGACTGGCCTCAAACTCACAGAAAACTTCCTGCTTCCCCCCCCCCCCCCCCAGTACTGGGATAAAATCCACACACCGTCATGCCAGAGGTGGTGATTGTGATACTTTAGGACCAGATCCCAGCCGGGCGTGGTGGTGCACACCTTTAATCCCAGCACTTGGGAGGCAGAGGCAGGCAGATTTCTGAGTTCGAGGCCAGCCTGGTCTACAAAGTGAGTTCCAGGACAGCCAGGGCTACACAGAGAAACCCTGTCTCAAAAACAAAAAAAAAAAAGAAAAAAAAAAAAAAAAAAAAGACCAGATCCCATGAAGTAGCCTAGGCTGGCTTTGAACTCAGCCATACATGAGGGCTGGGATTGCAGGCATGGAAAACCTGTTGCATGACTTTAGCTAAGCCTGTAAAATTAAATGATGGTTGAGTTTTTGTTTTTTTGTTTTTTTGGTTTTTTTTTGTTGTTGTTGTTTTTGTTTTTTCGAGACAGGGTTTCATTTCAAAGCATGCTTTCTCTATATGTGTTCTTTCTGGTTCTGCTTTCTACATCTTCTGTTGCATGCATGCACCCTGGTACTTCTCTTCTTGCAGTCTAAAACTTCCTATAGACCCTAGGAGGTGCATGCAGATGTCTGTTGAATGGATGAGCAGGAAGGGAAGGGCGAGCAAGTCTTTTTAATTTATTTTCCAACTGACTAATATGATTGGCTGTAATAAGCACAGAACAAAGGGATGAATTTGGGGCCCTGCACTCACCTTCATCCACAAAGCTCAAAGCCTTTAATCCTGCCAGCTCTGAAACTCCAAACCTACAGATGCATCAAAAGAGACAAGACTTGTGTGTAGAAGCTGTAACGGGCCAATAGCTGCTAAAGAAAGTTTCTTGTTGTATTCCTGCAGTGGGTTGGTCCATTTCTAACTTCAAGGACAAATATCTGAGTCTGAGGTTGAACAATTCATGGAGCCCATGAGGTAAAGTGGTAATAAGGTTGACTTGACAGGAGTTTTATGATCCAGGGGTTTCTATGAAGCTTAAAGACCAATTATTGTGTAGGACCTATGAAACAGTTTTAAAGAGAACGCACCAACTTCATCCTCGTAACTCATGGGTTGTCTCTTGATTTCAAAGCTTGGTGGAATATTCTCTTGTTTGAAAAAAAAAAACAAAAAAAAAAAAAACAAACCAGAAATGTCTCATGAAGCTGTCCTCATCAAGGAGTTCAGTGGGAACAGCAAAGTATTAACTGCAGCAGTGGTGACCCCACAGACATGTGATTTCCTCTGTCCTCATGCTGCTTTCTCTGCTCCCCTAGTCCATGCAGTCTCTTAGAGTGAGTTCACTAAAGGAAGAAGTTGTCTGATGAGGATTCCATTTCCCCCAACTCTATTTTTTAAACTTTAAAGCTAGGTGTCTTCCTTCTATCTTGTAACTTAAACTTGGTGTTTAGAAGAAGTCTTGCTGTACAGAGGGAGGACATCACCAGGGTTCTGCCCTGGTGATGTACACCTAGCCCCAATGAGTGTGAAGTCCAAGGTCATTGTACCCAAACTGGATATTTTAGTCTGAGAGAGACGCTTGCCCTTGCCTTTAGCCATGATTCTTTTTTAGAGACATCATTTGTATTTGCCTAGCCTTCCTAGCCCGTATCAAGTTAAAACCATTTAAGACCTGTAACTTAAGAATAATGGATTTCTGAATTCCTTTGTATCAAAATTTATTTTCTGTTGGCTTGGCTTTCTGTTCTCCTGGCTTTTGACCATTTTGCTAAGTGATCCCTAAATCCCACGTGGTGTATCTTCATAACTGTACTGAACAGAGGCATGGAACCTACCTGTGCCATATTTCAAAATTTGTTTTGACTTTTGAGTTTTTATAGTTGGCAAACTGTTCTTGATGTAGAGATCACACACCTGTTCATTTCAGAGATAAATGGTTTCCTTTGCTAAGACCTGTAATACCAATGTGTATTTCAGGGAGTGAAGGTAACTAACTGATGGAATGCTCCCAAAATGGAAAGTATTCTTTCATTGATATGTTTGTTGTGAAATATTTGAGGCGGGGCAGAAAAACAAACTGTTGCATTTACATATATGGTGTGATTCACCCTTTCAATCCCTATACTCTGAAGAAACTGCTCTTGTTGTTCCCTGGTACAGATCTTTCAAAGGGAGACCATCAGCAAAGCAAGAGAGTAGGGCACTGGACTTGTTTGAGGGACAAAGAAGGCTCAGATGGCAAAGCTGGTAATACTAAAGGATGTAGGGTGCTCAGTGTCTGTAGTACACCTAGTGTTTGATGTGATAGGTAGCAGGTGGCTGTTGATGGTTCAGGAAAAGCTCCCTGGAAAAGTTAATGTGATTTAAGATGAGGAAGGACCATTGGAGAGGCTGTAAGTCTGAGAGTCCCTATCAGTTTTAATTAATTCCCCAACCCCTTAATACAGTGGTAGTTTTCATACTCCCAGGCTTAACTCATGATAGACCAGTGTGATACCACTGAACCAGATTGCCAGCCTGGGGACTGGTATGAAGTTGGTAAACACAGTAGAGGAGCAGAATGTTGGGCAGTATGAACCAGCCTTACTAGGAGCTCTGGAATGATCATCTCAGCACACTGCTATGACTCTGGCTTGTATAGGTCTGGTTTCTATATCTGATGTTATTACTTAAGCTTAGGAATCCATTCTCCTAGGTCACTCATAACACCAGGTGAATTTAACAGGAGAATTCTCAAGATATTTTAAAAGTGTTTTTTTGACTAGAGTCTGTCTTAGATGGTGGCTCTCTGGAAGAGGTTTTAAAATAGCAAAGATTATCTTAGTTTACATAATGTTTTTGCTGTTGTTTTGTTTTTAAACTATGGAGATTAAGAAATGGAGACTTTTCATGTTTTTATACGTAGTTGGGAAACTGCTGGGCCAGTTTGACTTCTCATATTCTTACTGTTGCCAGCTATGAGAAACACAGTGCTAGTTTTGATCTCAGAATTCCACCAGTGTTAAGAACATGTAGATGCAGAAGTACATAGTAATGTTTGCAGGAAGTACACATAATTAAAAGAAAAAAAGGGAGGAAAAGAATGAAACATGGAAAGCTTTAGTGTGTGTTATAGCTAAATTATACAACCATGAAAAGAAAAAGCTACCTTCCTCGCTTGCCCTGTGAGGCCCATGCTCCATCAAACGGTTCCTCACCATTATCTCTTGTAGCTCAATGCAAGTATAGAATATTCTAGATTGATTTATGAAAGTGCCTTTTCATAAGTTATTGTGCTGAGAATAACAGGATGAAAAGCAGTCTGAATTGGCACAATTGATGTCTAAATTAAGAGATGAACATATATGAAACTTTTTTTTAAGCCTTAAAATTAATGGCTCTGTTTCACTGCAATACAGCTTTTTCTCCTTTCCAAACAGCCTCAGAGCCAGTAGTCTATAAATAGTGCACAGCCGGATTGTCTGTGGTAGATTGAGTGGTGCAGAATCACCTGTCCTTAAGTGAAGGGGAAGTAGCTTTACATTTTTAGTAACTGAATTGTTGGCCAGCATAAAGGTAAGGGCCATGTGAGCAACTTATTTATAACTTCCCATAAAGGTGTGTGTCTGCCTCAAGCGGAGAGACTGTCTGGCTCTGGGAATGTAAAAGTGCAGTGGAATCACTTTCCATCAGTGGCCTTCTCAGCTTAGTTGCTTCAGTTGAGACGGTTCACATCTCTGGGGCTTGCAGAGGAGGGGTGTCAGTAGATCAGCTCATTAGTGTCTCTCTCCTATGGAATATAGGAGATGAGGCCATTAAATCATTTTAGCCATGGTTTTAGGTAGTGTTTGGATATTAACTCCTGGATGTACCCTGGACATACATTTTGGCTTGGTTTTATTTAACCTGTTGGGTGTGGTTGGTCTGCTCCACAGTTGGGCTCTTGTCAAACTATTTCATGGCTATAAACAAAGCACTTTCCTCTATCTCAGGTTAAGTGTAACTGTACTATATGAACTGTACAATGAAAGACAGCAGGGTTAGATTAAATTCTCTGGCTAAGGTGGGAGAAAGAAGAACAGCAAGCCATTTGCAAGCATCCACTGAGCCACCTTTAAATCCTTTCATAGATGCCAGAGTCCACTCTGTGACCACATTTCATGTGAATCCTGTGCAGTCAGGCTTTTCACTCGAAAGCTGAAACTTGCAATTCCTAAACTATAAGGAGATAGTTTCCTCAGCCTTGTTTGTTATTTATTTCTGAGCCTGAGTTTTCCTATTGCTATGTTTATCATTTTAAACATATGGGTATATAGCTAAAAAGTAAACTTTGGATTTTGGGCCACTATCAGAGCTCTGTTTGTTTAGTTTACAAGCAAGCTGAATGAAATAAAGGATAAATGGCCTATTAATGCTATTGGAGGCCTCATGGCAGGAGTAATTTTAAAGTACGCTGGGTTCACAATTATAAAAATGCTCACTTGATATCATTCGGGGACAAAGCTGACATCCTATACATTCATCACTCAAATAAATAAATAAATAAATCCTATTTATTGCTCTAATTATTTCAATGGAAAGATATTGGTTTACTGCCTCTTGGTATATGTGAACAGTTCTGGGTGAAACTGGTTGAGACTAGTGTGACTGTAGTGGCAGAATACCCTCAGGGGGACTCGATTCCCTTTTAATTTGAAGTCCCAGAATTAAGGATCATTTGCAGTATAATGTAACAGTGTGGGCAAATACAGCTTCGCTTAATGTCCCTTTGATATTTAGGAGAGAGAGTGCTTTTATGCAAAGCAATCACTTTATGAATCGCTTGACTGCTTTTCTCACTAAAATTTCATTCACATTTCCTCTCTTCTCCCACATCCACGATAGGACTGCATGTAGTACTTTCATTTCATTTATTTATTTATTTTTATTATTTTTGAAACTGAATTTCAAGTAGTTTTTAAAGGTAGATACCAAGACAAGTAGGTAGTACTGTTTTAAAATCAGACTTTAATTACAAATACTTAACATTTATGCAAGAAAACTACATGTTAAAATAAATTTGGAAAGATTAGATTGGAATTGCCTCAAATTCAATTAAGCCCCACTGCATGGACGTGCTGGGAAGATGAAGACAATCACTGTAAATTTGTGCAAGCTGACATGTTGCATTACCTTGCTCTACTCTAACGTATGGTACTTTTTGTGTCCATATTGCAGACGGCAACTCCAAACTAACATGGCAGTCAGACTGTGTGATGTGGCTTCTCTGCTTAGAAGCGGTTCGTGGGCAGCAGAGCCTTGGACCGGGGTCTGTGGGATTTTTCTTAAATTCTGTAGGCTACTTTTTTTTAGCATGTTGCAGAAGTGCCGAGGCCATACCAAACACTTGAATCTTTAATTTGGCATACTAATCATTCTTACGTACTATGGTATGGCCATCATTAAGTATTAAAAGCACATTGCAATTTTAACTGTGGTGGTATATATAGATCAGAACCGTGCTGTTATATGTAACTGAAATAATTGAAATTAGGATTTTAGTGCAGACTCAAAAGAATGACAAGCTTTTTTTTAAAAAAAACAAAAACAAAAACAAAAGTTTTGGTATGGTCTGAATACTAAGTTACCGTAATTCTTTACATTCTGTTTACTATGTATTTTTTTGGTTACTACATTTTGAAGTTATTTACAATTCCTGATTCTAAAAAAATTTTTGAAATTGTAAATCTGGCTGAAAACTATTTGCCCAGTAACTGTTGAAAGACTGTGCATTCTGTGAACAGTTGTGTTGAGCCTATCAATGGAATATGCATTATTTGGAAAATATAGCACATTAGTATCATTTTATTCAGAGCAGATGGTCCTATAGCTGAAAGATGCTGTGATTTTTTTTTTTTTTTTTTTTTTTTTCAGTGCACACAGCCTACTGCAGCTGTTCACTTGAATGTTGGCTTAGGAGCTCATTCTTGCCACCTGAACATGGAAATAAATGTGCAATTAAGTGAGAGTGTTTGTTGTCCTTACTACACCCTGCTAATTTCAGTCAATGAACGCTTATATTTCACACGCCATCCCAGTGAGCTCTAGACGGAACCTCACATTTGGGGTTCTTGGACTTTGTGTTCATCCCCTTACTTTTGCACACTGGATGGCTTACTTTAATAGGCCTTGGCCGCTTTCTCTCCTAGTACATTGTTTTTACAGTTGCTGAGTAGAGGTAGCCCTATGAGAGTTTTGTTGAGAAGAGTAATTCACAACCAATCCACAAACTGGAACAGTCAGACTTTTACCAGATTTTCAAATAATGTCCATTATAATATATTTTGATTTTTTTTTCTCATACAGAAGTCCAAAGATTTATTAATTATTCTTTAAGTATTCACTGAGAATACTTACCCAAGAAAAGTAGTTTAAATCTTGGGGTGGTGGTGGTGGGGGTTCGTTTCTTTGGAAAAGAAATGAAGCTATCGAAAGGTTACAGGTTGACTATTTCCTAACTCCTCTGGCTTGAGTCCATTTTTATCCTGATTATACTGATTCTTGTCCCTCACCAGTCTGGATCTGGTCAGTTGGCCGGTCTGTCTGGTGCTGCTTTCTTATGTAAACTTCTCTTGGCAATTGAGATTTTGTATCCATAGATGTACACTTTTATTTTTTCTTAGGCAGTTTGCTTTTTAAAAGACATTTTCCCCATTCACCTATAATCAGCCCCTTTTCCCCTCTACTTTGCTTTTTTCTTTTATCAAATTCTTTGCCTTTCCTACATTAAAGCCTCCTAAAGCTAGCAGGCCATCAGTCTGAGTTGTCAGGGTGGAGCAGTTCTTTGGGGAGCTGAGAGGTATATTGGACGAGACAGAGTGTAATCTTTCACTGATGCTTTGATTTTTGGATTCCCCCATAGTCTTGGCTGTCCAAAGTTGGATGGTTATTGGAAAACACTTGGAGAGTGTGGGGCTGTGGTTCGTAACTCTTTTGTTCAAAGCCCATCAAATTACTTTTAGGAAACTACATCCAAAATTGTATAATACATGATTTTTAGAGTAGTTGGAACTGTTTGAGGCAATTTTCCCCAACTCGGCTGTTTATCTTTTGTTTGGTTTATGGACACCTTACTACTTGTGCTTTCTATAGCCTTGGGCTGGCCTATTTGGAGAAGTTGTGTGTTTATATTGTTGTTTTTATGAACTGGATATGCATTTTTTGGTCTTGTGTTCTTAAAATTAGAGTCAAGGCAAAAATATTATCCTGAATTATTGTTTGTGGATGCTGTTTGGTGCTATGGATCAAGTATTTGTTGGTGGTCATCAGCTGCAAATTGACAAAATGGTTAAACAGAGTCTACAAATGTAGACAGAATATTCATAGTCTTACTCCCACGTTAACCTACCCTTTCACTTCTGAACATATAACATCTATTTTTTAATTTCTTACCAATGATAGCGGTACAAAATAATGTTAATCAAAAACATTTCAGTATGTAACCAAAACAGTACATGTTGACAAATTTTTAATTTTGAAAGTACTTTTGCTCCTTTGCTCCTTGGTTTTGTTAACAGATGCCTGTCAGTCTTAGATAATTGACTCTTATGAACTGAAGAATCTTCTTCAGAATTACTATATCACTTTTGTTTGTTTGCTTGTTTATTTTGGCAGCATGTTAAGCATTTTTATTTTCTAGAATAATTTTTAGTCAGGACACAGTTCTGTGCCCTTTGGTATTAAATCACTTCCTCTGTGGATACTACAGGTAAGTGAGGGTATATGAATATACTCAGGATATGATTCTAGAAAATGTTGCAACATTTAAATTGTGCTTATGTGCATGTATGGAATATGTATGTAGAAATATAATTGTAGCCTTATGTTGAATAGCTTAATATGAAATACAATTAGCGTAGGTGTTGCACTTTTTGTTGAAGCTTTATTATAATCTCAGCAGAATGACTTGTGTTTAGTGACAAGTGTTTAACTCTTGGGTGGAATCTCTAATAGGTTGTGAAATATGAATTCTGACATTTCTTATTTTCTCTGTTTTTAGCAGGTAATTGCTGCCATGGAAACACAACTGTCTAATGGGCCAACTTGCAATAACACAGCCAATGGTCCAACTACTGTAAACAACAACTGCTCCTCACCAGTTGACTCTGGGAACACAGAGGACAGCAAGACCAACCTAATAGTCAACTACCTTCCTCAGAACATGACACAGGAAGAACTAAAGAGTCTTTTTGGGAGCATTGGCGAGATAGAGTCCTGTAAGCTTGTAAGAGACAAAATAACAGGTATGCAATTTTATGTAGATGCTTGACATTTAAAGGACCATGGGTCAGAGTATGAGAAAATGCTTTGGGAGGCTGTATCTGATTTTTTAAATTATTTTTTTACTGTTGTCTAAAGACCGGATCTCACTCTGTACTGCAGGTTGGCCTGCAGCTCACCATGTAGTCAGGCTGGTTTTGAATTCATGACAGTCCCATATCAGCGTACTGAGACTGCAAGTGTGAGCTACCATGCCTAGATGTATTTTAACTGAACATTGAATTTATTCTGAGATGTGTGTGACAGCGACTTTCAGTTTAACCTTTGTTTTGTCAGTACCCCTGAGCTTGCATAACTGAACATTTCAACAATGAACAATAAGGAGAATATTTTGCTCTAGAAAGGGGAGGGGGTACCTTAAAATAAAATTTCTCCCATTAAGTCACTTTGGTCCTTTTGCTTATAGTATGTATGATAAAATACTGGCTAATGTTTTCAGTTATAAATAATTGCAGTGATAGAATTAGAGAATAATGGGAGTTTGTGCTCTGTTTCTTAACAAGGAAAGAGGATGTAGCATGTGAGCATCCTTTTTACTACAGAGATAAAGAGGAAAAGATGGAAAGTTGGGCCTAAGTAACTCCCCATTTGCTGAATTTGAGTAATAGGTAGTTAAAAAATAATTTTAGTATACCTTTAAAAAATCTGAGTAAGTTCTCTTTTAAGCCCAAATCTGTTTAAGGAGCATGTTCTTGGAATAGTAGTTAAGGGTTCCTTCTGGAATTGTTTTAAAATACTAAAACTATATGACATTAAGTGTAGATAGACCCCATGGGTCTTTCATGTGAACTTTGTCGGTTCATACAACTACTTTACACGGTCTATGAACAAGCAAATCATACTAAGTTTTGAAGTGACTGAAATTTCCTTAAAAGTGGTATGAAGGGTTGGGCCAGGCATTTGATTGGGTAACTGGTCATGTGACCATGAATAAGTTAGTTCCTGGCTTCAGCTCTAGTTAATTGACAGTAAGAGCAGAGATCATACTGGGAACATTTAGGACTTCCATCTAGGTGATACTTTGAGCAGCTCTGTAATCGAAGCTCAGAGTCTCATTTTTTTTTTTTTTTTTTCGAGATCTCTAAGTGCCTGGAGCCAATGTCTATAGTTGAGCCCCATTGTTCTGTTCCCTGAAGCTACAGACTGAAGACCACAGACAGGTTATCCATTCATATAAGATTAAAAAGAAACCCATTGTCTCCAAGACATAGTGAATAATCCTGTCTTTAACTAATTGTGTTGCTTCTGTGTTCATTATCTTATCAGAATTCTTCCATTGTTGAGAACTCATACTCAAATGTATTAAATTTCCTTTCATCTTGTGTGTGTGTTTGTGTGTGCATGTGTGTGCGTGTTTCGAGGGATGAAGAATGGTGATTGAACCAAACTCTTCATTCATGCTATGGCAAGGTTCTATCACTGAGCTGTATTCCTGGCTGCTTTTAGGTTTCCTTTACAAACAGAGGACTGACTGCCAGTATATTAATTTAATAGAGAGGTTTTGAAAAGTTGGGCAAGGTAGAAAACAATTCTGTCCCCTATACTGGATTTTATCTTTAATTTTTTAGTACAAATTTTTTTTCACATGTATTTTTTTAGGCTATTTGAAGTAAGTAATGAAGTGTGATAAATGGCATGCAGACTGTAACATCAGTTTCTGTGATTTCTTGTTCAGTTGCTCGGTGGCAACCCTACCAATAGAGGATGAAGTTGCTTGACTAGTCTGTAAAAAAGTCACATTTCTTTTTTATGAAACTGGGAGTGGTTAAGTGAAAACATTAAAAAGCTTATCCATCTTTCATGTTAGACATTTACCACAGAAATCATCTTAGGGAATTTTCTGTATCTTATCCCTGGGTAGATATCAACTGGAATGATCTTATTTTTTCATAAACCCATTACAGGGCTGTTATGAGGCATAATAGGGTAAATTTGAGTTCTCAGTCTTTGTATCTATGGGCTCTTTGACTTCAGTGCAGTAAGCAGTGGTAATGGAAATGTGGCTTACCTCAGACACAGATGCTGAAATGGAACTGATTCTTGATGTTCCTTTGCTTCACTATCCTTGCAGTTAGAGAGTGTTCATGATTGTATAATTTCTATTAAAGTACCAGGCAAGTATATTAACTCACAGTGGTGCCCCAAACCAGTGCAAGCCCAAGCTAGATCAAAGTCAGCATGCTAAAGGGAGGTGGGCACACAATCCGGCCCCTAACCATGGAGTGATTTGCAATTGTTAGCTGATGAGAAAATAAGGCTCAGTTTTCTTTTAAGAGTGTAGCCACTGGTAAGTTGACTGTACTCCAGTGGAAGACCATACATTCAAGAATATTTTGGGCCATACATACTGGTCTTGAGGGTTTCGAAGAAAAATTCTTGGATAGAGGGGTTGGGTGGATAGAGAACTTAGGGGGGTGAATCTAGGAGTTGTTAGTGGGGTGAATATTAGGCAAATGCATTCATTGTATGAAACTTGAAACCCTTACCTAATAAAACCTGAGGATTAGAGTTGGGTGTGGTGGCTCACTCCTTTAATCCCAGCACTCATGAAGTAGAGGCAGTCAGATATCCTGAGATTGGACTCTAACCTGTTCTACAAAGAGAAAGTTCTAAGACAGCCAGGTCTACATAGAGAATCCCTGTCTCAAACTCCTTCCCCCAAATAATAATAAAATAAAAATAGTAGACCCAAAATAGTTTAGTATGGGATAAAGTAAATATTTGGAGACAGACATCATTCTTTATATTTCATTTTTAATTTCTACTTGAAGTTTTTATAAAATAGTCACTGAGAATATAAGGAAAACTATCTGGAGAGCCAGTAGCAAGTCCAGGAAATCCCACAGTGACTGGCATAGTCACAGTGTGTGTATCGCAGTCACACTGTGTGGTTTTCCCATTCATTTCCTTTGAGATAGTTTTTTTCTATATAGTCCAGGCTGTTCTGAAACTGGCCATTATTTTGGTTCCGCTTTCCAAGAGCTGGGGATTAGAAATGTATGGCACTCAAATGCTTTAAAAGCTACAGAAGCCCTCAACATTTATTTAAGCACCTACCGAACAGTTTAGTCTGAAGTCCTTGCGACTGTGGTGTGGTCAGAGGTATTTGTACTCCTGTGATGAACATGGTACTAGGAAGTGTAAGTTAGGAAGCCCAGGACTAGAACAGTGGCTAAGATTCTTCTGATCTTCTCATTATTTCCCTGGGCATTTTCTCTTGCCCGTTCTTGGTAAGAGCTTGCTTTGAGTTTAACTGCAGAACAAACTAATAAATAATTAGGTAGAATAGAAGTTTTACAGAGCTATTATTGGGCCATCTTGTGGAGAGGTGTTGTATTTGGAAAGGGAATGGATGAGTTTTGAGGTCAAGACTGAAGGTTATACCACATAGATGAGAACACCCATATTTCTCTCACAGTTGGATCTATGGCTTACTTGAGTGTTTTAGATCAGTGATTCTCAACATCTGGCAACAAATTTGCCTAAGAAAGAGGTAGAGCAAAACCAGCCAACCAACTAGCCATAGATTCTGCATGCTTTGGAAGTCTGAAGCCAAAGACCACCTCAGCTGATTGTGAAGCCTCAGCAGTTGAAGAGTAATGGGAGTCTCTTGAACTGTGGGGGGCCCAGGCACCTACAGTAAAGCCAGTACATTCTAGCAAGTACAAGGCACTTGGTCTCCTACAGACTTCCTGATAGCAATCCTGAGGGAGTCTCAGATCACTATAGGAGCCTGTGAGGAATCAATGGGATTTTCTTTAGTTCTTCAGGAAGATAAGAGGGGTTCCTAGGTCTTCTACTCCTTTGGTATTGGAGTGGCTGAGTAAGGTGCTGAAATTGAAGTGGCTCATTAGGTGACTAGCTTGAGCTTAGAGGGTCCCTTCATGACCACTGGTCTCTGATGAGTTCATTCTTAGCAGCTAGGACTAGAGGTGTTACAATTCAGAGTCTTGGGGCTCTGTCTTTACTGACTACCTGCCCCCACGGGTATCCCTTATGCAGTTTACTTTCCAAAACAGGATAGTTCTGTTATAATCATGTTTCCTTTTCTTGGAAAAGGAAGGGCTCCTAGAGTTACAGTTTGGGCCTCAGCTAATGGGGGCCCACTTGTTTTATCTTGGTGTGGTGCCTCTCTCTTACTCATTATCATCCTATGAGGGTGCCTTCTGTGCTGACTTTATTTGCATCCAGTTAAAAGTTTTCCAATAGACAAAAAAGAAAGACCGGATGCAAAGCAAACAAACAAAATCTCCCAGGGACTGGAGACTTTGCAGGTGTTGATCACCCTTGTTAGGTGTAATTGAATGGTAACCAGAAGTTCTTTCCTCCCTTTAGGGGGAGGGGGTGTGAAGCCAAATTCATTCTTAGCTTCCCGAGAACTTTAGAGCTGGTTTTTGTTCTTGTTTACTACCAGAACACTGTGATTTTTCAAACATTTTATACAGATTCTCCCTCCTTTTTTTGAGTAAATGTAATCTTAACGCCTCAGGATTGAAATAGATAATGATATTTTTTTATTAGTCAAATACATACCTTTGAATTTAATAGCATTTGTTTACTTTCAGTCATGGCGGACACAGGCTGTTTTGATGAATGTTAATTTGAAAATACAGAGCTGTATGTCAGTTATTATTTGGAGTGGATAGAGTGTCAGATGATCAAGAATTCTGAGACAAGTAGTTAACAACAGCAGGGTGTGGGTGGGCAGGAACTTCAAAAACTCCCATTCTGAGCCTCTGTGTTGTTTAATCATAAGGCTAGTGGCATTTCCAGGTCTGAAGCCCAAGATAAGCACTTTGTAGATACCTATCTAGCCTGAATAATTTATTTCTAGATTTTAGAGCTAAGTTAATGTAAAATAAAATTTGCATCAGATTTTTGGAACTACAATGAAAATTGAAACATCTCAAACCAGAGGAACTTGTGGATTTTATCAGTATATCATTAGTCAATATTAGTTTTCATGTACCATTTTCCTTTCCAAAGGTCATCTCAAATTACAAGATTAACATTATAAAGACTTGTCACAAAGGTTTGGAGAAGGCTTTTGAATTTATTCCAGATTCTTTTTGTTGTTGTGTTACTCAAACTGTATGTGTATGTTGGGGGTATATGGCATTTGTATGTGAGTGAATGGGGGTGGGTGTGTGTGTGTGTGTGTGTGTGTGTGTGTGTGTGTGTGTGCGCGTGCGCGTGAGCGCGCGCGCGTGTGCGCGCCCTTGAATATGTATGAAGCTCAGAGCAGGACATCCAAATCGTTCTCCACATTGTTGCCTTGAGATTGGGTCTCATTAAACTACAAGCTTGTCCATCAGCCTTGGTGGGCTAAACTGGGAGCTCTCAGGATCTGCCTCTCTGTTGCTTAAAGTGGTTTGGCCATGCCAGGCTTTTAACATGGATGCTAGAAAATTTGAACTCAAATCTAAATAGTGAAGAAGTACTCTTGCCCACTGAAAGAAACATCTCTCCAGCCCTATACTAGGTAGTTTTAAAATACTGTTTTCAAACTCAAGTGTATATGTGTGCCTACATGAATTTATATGCAACCATGTGCATGTAGGAACTTGCATAAGCTAGAGGACATTGGACTCATTGCTGTTATGAGTCACCTGATGTGGGTTCTAAGAACTGAATCTCTGGGTTCTTAGCAAGAGCAGTAAGCACTGTTAACTGTTGAGACATCTCTTCATCCCCTAACGTAGGTATTTGTATAGAACAGCTTTGGTGTCAGTGTTCATGAATGCCAATACAAAATGACTGGAATCTATACATATATATATATATATATATATATATATATATATATATATATGTGTGTGTGTGTGTGTGTGTGTGTGTGTGTGTGTGTATACACACACATACATATGTACATATTTAAGAAGTTAGGCACACTACCACTCTCAGAGAGGAAAATCTTCTAATTGTTAGATTTACTGTATGAATACAGGAAATTAATGAAATTCAAAGAAGTAGTTAAATAAGGGGGTGAACAGAATATTTTTAAAAGGAAAAGTTTGGTTTTTGAAGGATGGTAAATTACAGGACAGAATTTAGAAAATCTATAGGGGGAAACAAAATAGAAGGAAGGTTGTTTTAGCAAGATTTGTTTGTGAACTTGTTTCAGGTCTGTAATGACAGAGGTCATTCCTTTCTCTGATGTGGGATAAGGAGCGCATAGACCCTGGAGGGAATCTGCCTTGCTTTTGGGTAGAACAGGAGCCAGGCAGGTATCCCTGTTTGCCTTTGTTTGATTCTTGTCCATCTTTAGCTTAAATAGTACCTATGTAAAAGCAGACTATTTTAGGGTGATATTGCAGGATTTTCTGTTCAGATATGAAGCTGAATTATCTACTGTATTAGTTACTTTTCTATGAGTAAGATTAAATACCATGATCAAAAGCAACTTACAGAAGGAAGACTTTATTTTGGCTGATAGTTCCAGAGGAGAGGCCATAATAGCGGAGAAGGATGGGATTGCCACAGGTAGCTGGACAAGGAAGCTGGCTGATCACCTCTCGCCTGAAAGCAGGAAGCAGAGAACCAACTGGGAGTGGGATGAGGTTATACATTTTCAAAGTATGCAGAGCTCCAAATGCTAACATTTGGTAAACTCCCCAGGGCCATCAGCTGGGATCTAAAGTGTTGAAACACGTGAGTTTGTAAGGGACATTTCTCACTTAAAGCACACCTACTCATCTCTACACTGGAGTACAGAATCAGCCTGCCTTTGATATTTTCACTCATTTATTACCTTATGGCTTGACTATCATAACACTACAATTTATTTTCTTTTTTTTTGGGGGGGGGGTCTTCTCTTGGCTTCTTTATTTTGGAATTTTTTATATAATAATCATGTGTGCTACTTAAACAGTTGTAATTATACAATTTATTTTCTTAGACTTTGTCAAAAATCTGAATTTACCGGCATATTTTAAACTCTCATCAGAACATTTCCCTTGAATACTCCTGAGCAGAGTACTTGGTCACTGAGGTTAGAATTGTGCTTCGAGACTTGCCAGCTTCATCAGAGCTCTTTTTCTGCTAACTGACTTTCACCTGAGCACGCTGCTGCTGCCACATTCTGTTGTGGAAACCCTTCCATGAAAAGGTCAACTTGAACAAATACTTCCTGGCATTTTATTTGTGAATGTCATTTGACTTGTTAGTTCTGTATACCGGGACTTAATTTTTTTTTTCTTTTTTTTTACTCCTTACCTTTTCTTTTAAGTTTTATTTAGAATGTTAAATTTTGACATTGTTGGGGCCCCTCTTAATTGGACATAAACAATGCACACATTTCTTTTTTTCTTTTATTAAGTTTTGAGGCAAGGTTTATTAGCCCATACTTGTTTTGAATTCATTGTATAGCCAAGGCCAGCCTCAACTAAGTCTCCTGCTCCCAGCCTCTGAGTCCTGGGGTTACTGATGCACACCACCATACCTGGCTCTGTAATTAGGTCCCTTTGGGGGTTAGAATAGTACCGGTAGCCCTTACAAGTATTGTGAAGAAACAGATACTCAGCTAGAAAAGGTATACTGAGGCTGTAGGTGCACAGCGATCTCTTAGCGGAGTGCGACCTACATCTCTGTCTCATTTGAGGGATGACCATAACTATAATTTCAAATAAGTATTCCTACTTTGTACTTTATATATCCTCAGAGGAAAGATTTTTGCAAGGTGAATTTGTTTAAGCTGTGTTCTTTATTCTCATGTTAAATGGGTGCAATGTAGATTTACTAGAACTTTCTAAATACTTGTATTAAACACTAGTTTTGAAAGTTATACTCCATTTTTATAGGCTAGGGTAATGGTTTAATTGGTAAGGGCATGAATGAGCAAACATGAACCTGTCTGTGTTCAGTCAGACTGCTCAACGCTTATGTAAGAAACCCGAGTATGGCCATTGACACTATAACTCTAGTCTGGTACTGTTACATAAGACACTTCAGGATCTTGGGGGTTTACTGGCCATTCCACCTAGCTGAAAAGCAGCAATCTCCATTCAGGGAGAGATCCTCTCTCAAGGGACTCAGGGAGAATATGATGCAAGAGGACACCAGACATCTCCTGGCTTCCATGCGTACTTTGGGCACCCAAATACACATGCTCAGACATGCGTGCACACACTCATCACTACATTTTTTTATCCTTGGGTTACGTCTATCCTGGCCATTTGGCTTGTTTTTTTTTACTCTTATTGGAATTGTTTGACTCTGAACTTCAACATGATTTTGGGAAAACATCCCCTAATACACTTATTATCTATAATTCTTAGTTTCCATGGTCTGGGAAGAATACAAAGCTTATTTTTTAGCCTATATGTGAACATCATTCATCACTGGGAGATGAGGAGCTCTGGTGTATGGGAAGTGTTCTATGTGGTGTGTGTGTGTGTGTGTGTGTTCTATATGTGTGTGCGGTGTTCTATGTGGGGTGTGTGTGTGTGTGTGTGTGTGTGAGAGAGAGAGAGAGAGAGAGAGAGCGACAGAGAGCGAGCACATGCGCTGGTCTGACTTAAAGCTTGACTCCCAGTGGGATCTTGCTGACCTAGAAACTAAGCATGTTTTTACATTTAGCTGTAAGGTGTTGATTAGCAAAGTGTCACTGAGTGACTTGCTTGCACTTTTATTGATGCCCTGTTCCTTCAACTGACTGTCCCTTTAATGTAAATCACAAGTCCTCCTGCTAACATTCTGATTTCATCTACTAAGGCATTCAGATAGAGAAGTACAGAGAACAGTGGCTTGGATGTAAGGAAGCCCAGCATTTCTGCAGTGTTAGCAGATCACAGGACTTAGAAGAAGAAAAAAATGCTGTCTCTTTGTTTTCTTTTCTGTTGAAACATTCATTGAAAACATTTAAAGCACTGCTTCGTTCCCTCACACAGATTTCTATAGACTTCAGTTTGTGTGGGGATGCGGGGCGATTTCCGCGAGGGCATGGTTAACTCAGCAGATGCAGTTTTACATCTTGTTTTCCTTTTCTGTTAAGTCCTTATGCATATTGCGAATTAGAGTTTATTTTTAGTTCTTAATGAGTCCTTCTCTCATCATTGTACTTTTTGTTGCAATTCTGTTTTCAACATAGTGCTTTGATTTCAAAGGGAGAGAATGTGTATGACTTACCAATTTTATATTTACGCCGTCTTCTGCTCAATTAAAATGTTATATTTCTCTATGTAGGATGACGGACTTATTACCTTGCCAATGATCTCTCATAGCCTGTTTGACCTTGAACTCTACCTTTAGGAAGTCAGCTCTTCCTTTTAAGAAAAACTTCAGGGGAGGTATAGATGCAGGTAAACAATAAACTAGAATTACTGTGTGGTCTTCAAGGTCACTGGAAGGTTTACTGCCTCCCATGTTGATGTTTTGATGTCCTCATAAGGAAGAGCTGATCATTAACACCAGAGTCTACAATCTAACTGTCCTCTGAAATCTTCCTGACCTTGGGACTCATATGAGAGCTTTTCACCACACAGCTGGGATGGATGATAGTTCCTCTTGGTCCGCTTTATATTTTTTTCTCCCATTAATTAATTTATTTACTTTACATCTGGATCCCAGCCCCTCTCCCCCTTCTCCTAGTTCCAACCCCTCACACAGTCCCTCTCTCCGTTCTTCCACCTCTGCCTCTTCTCTTCTGAGAAAGGTGTGGGCTAGGTACCATTCCACCCTAGCACATCAAGTCACTGCAGTCGCAGGCACATCCTCTTCCATTGAGGCCACCATATAAAGCAGCTCAGTTATGGGAACAAGATCCACAGGTAGGTAGCAGAGTCAGGGACAGCCCCTGCTGCAGTTGTTGGAGGACCCAAATGAAGACCAAGCTGCACGTATGCTAAATATGTGCATGTATGCTTGTTGGTTGGTGGCTCAGTCTCTGGAAGCCTCCAAGGATCCAGTTTAGTTGACTCTGTTGGTCTTCTTATGGAGTATCTATACATTCCAGGTCCCTCAATCCTTCCCCAAAGCTTTCCACAAGACTTCTTGAGCTCAGGTCAGATGCTGGTTGGAGCCTCTCAGAGGACAGTTATGTTAGGCTCCTGTCTATAGCATAACAGAGTATCATTAATAGTGTCAAGGATTGGTTCTTGCTTGTGGAATAGATCTCAAGTTGGGCACTCACCTTCTCAAACATAAAGAATTGTGATTTAACATGTTAAAATTTCAATGTTTCAGACCATTGTTTTAAACCTTTAAATTACTGGTGTTTCTAGGCTCGTATTGAAGGGATGCATTCATAGATGTTAGAAAAGATGAAAATACAGAATTCTCAATACTGATCTATTATATATATATATATATATATATATACACACACACACACACACACAATACATATATGTATATGTATACATATATTTTCTTTTATAAAGTATCCAAAAGCTTTGACAGAAAGCCAAGGTAACATTCAATAACCCCTACTTTCAGGTTCTAGAACATCTAAATCTAGACCTGGTGTTAAAAATTGATACAGAATGAAGCTAGAGGGACAGTTCAGCAGTTAAGAGCATTGGCTGTTCTTCAAGAGAGCCTTGGTTAGATTCCTGGCACCTACATGGCACATTACAACTGTCTGTTACTCCAGTTCCAGAGGAACTGATACCCTCGTTTCGACTCCAGCATTACTAGGCAAGTTCATGATACACAGACAAAATATCTGTATACACAAAATAAAAACAAATCTTGAGAAAATAGATTCAGAGTCATCTGTGGTTAGCTTCCTTCCTGCAGTTGAGAGTTTAATCCTCAGAGTTTGGAAAACACTGTATCTGGACCTGGTCTTCAGTACAAGGGAGCCTTATGTTCTTTCCTGGCTCTAAGCCAGATGGCTATTTTCCAAAAAGCCCTCCCTTCTTTTGTTGAGGGGTAACAAGGTATCAGATTTCTCCAGTAGGAGCTGACAAATAAGAGTGAGAATTTCCTTCTGTTGTTTGGTTTTCCCATTCACTAACCCCCTTTTCCAAGTACCCTTCCATCAAGAAATTTGTCCTAAACCCTCAGAGTGGAACCATTCCCCCTCACCCTCAGACACTAGGGACGATTCTTTATTGATCCAGTATCTTCTTGAAGCTGCATTGAGGGGCAGATGCTGATACCCTTGACATTAGGAACAAGTGGGCAGTGGCTGTTTTGCAGCATGTTAGCTTGTGTTGCTGAGTAAATCTTAGGTCCACACCATGAACTCCTGCCTTCCCATTCAGCATCAGCTGCATTCTTGTTGTAACAAACATCCTTCCACTCTGTGATTGGGGACATCATTCTACTCTCAGTGACTGACAGTTCTTGTTTTCAGGAGCTGGCTACTGATGGCTGAAAAGCAATTGCATGTGTTCAGGCTTAACAGAAAGTCCCCCCCTCCAAATTTTATGAATTTAAAATAATAAAAAAGTAATACTTCTCATGGTTAAAGTCTTAAATTTTTAAATTTACTCCACCCCCAACCCCCAATCCCGCCTCAATGCTGAGGATTGAAACCATGGCCTTGCAGATGTTAAACTTGAGTGGGGAGGAAGAATCCTGTGGCCAAGGCTCTTATGTCTTACTTGACCACAGTGGTGCTGATGCTGTTCAGCCTGTGTGAGAACTTTGGATATGTTTGGGAACATGTGCACTGTTGCGTTTCTGATTCATGGAGTGATGCTGTGTGTCATGGTTGGGAGTAAGCAGAGAACTAGTCTTATGAGGAGGGATATTCAGAGTGGTCCAGGCTTCTGTTGCTGTTCTGAGCTGGAGCACAGCAGCAGCAGTCTGTGTGGTTCGCTAATGATTTGGCGAGTGTACCGCCTGGTAGAGGGGTTTATAGTAGTCTCTTATGTAACAGCAAGAGGAGGGTTTCTTTTTGGTTTAGATGGAAAGATTTGTAAGGAACTTTGTGAGTTTAAGGAAAGTTGTCTCGTTTTCTTTTATTTAGACCATTCTGCATGTGACTTCTCTTTCTGTGTATAGTGTGGTAGGAGGCTAAGCAGTGGGCATTCCCTCCGAGTTGGCTACAGAAAGGCAAGGCCAGTAAAAGGACTAAGAGTCACTTAGGCAGTTTGCCTCAGGATCCAGGTTCTTCTTTTGACTGTTTTTGAAAGACACAGTCCCACTCTGTCGCAGGCCTGAAGCTCAGTCTTCCAGCAACTCTCCTTCTGAGTGCTGGGATTACAGGCAAGAGTTACCAGACCGAGCTCGTGTTGGTGTAGGACTTTGAAGAGTCAGTAGCAGGAGGAGATTGAGGCGGAGACGTTTTCTGTCTCCTAGAGCTTCCTCCTCTTTCTTCCAATCACCTTTGCATCTATTCTGGTAAGTTCCCTTTTGCTAATTAGCCAGAGTAGATTTGTATTTCTCTTGATTTGTGCTGTAATGAATCGTACTTGTGTAGTGCATATGTTTAATGCTTTCTGTCAGAGTTTACTTTTGAATAAACCTCAAATGAAATCTATCTATTTCCTCATCTTAACTTGAGAGTACCATTTGTACTGTATAGCCTATATATACATATATATATATGTGTGTGTGTGTGTGTGTGTGTGTGTGTGTGTGTGTGAGTGTGTGTGTATGTATGTATGTATATATATATATATGTGTGTGTGTATATATATGTATATATATATATATATATGTATGTATATATATGTGTGTGTGTGTATGGGTTTGTTTATGTGTATGATCTTATGTATCTGTTTGATATCTAGAACCTATAAGTAAGAGAGACCTACAATTCATGTCTTCCTGGAACTGGTGTAATTTATTCCCATAGTTGCCTCTAGTTGTGCCGTTTCTCTGCAGATGATATAATTATCATCTTCTTCAATTCAGTCTGCCATAGTTGTCTCCTCCATTTAGTCTGTCTTGAGTTCTCTCAGCAGAAACCTTATGTCTTAGTTTATTCGATGTGTAGTTATGCCTCCTAAGTCCCTGCTGCAGAATCATATGTGTAATTATTTAAAAATAAATTCATTCAGTGTTACACTGTTATGTTGTAATTAGTATAAGCTTAAAGGAATCAGATATCTGTTCTGGTGAGACTGGAGCATAGGAAGCTTGACCAAGAGGACTCCAAACTTTGGGAGATGGTGAAGAGAATCTTGAAGAAAACCCTAGTTAGGCAATAAATTCTTCACTTGAAAAAAAAAAAAAAACCCACAAAATTCCTTTGAGAATTGAAAAAAGCTCCACGGTCACTTAATGAATAGGGTTTTTAGTTGTTCATTTTTGAAAATCTTGTTTTACCTTCTTTTCTCTTTTTTTCTGGTGATTTCTTTTCTTGAACTTGCCATGTAGTCAAGAAAGAAAAAAAATGTTTAAAGGATTTAATTCTTAAATGCTATGTATATTATGTGTCTGCCTGTTGACATGTGAGTGTTGAGTGAAGTGCCTTTAGAAGCCACAGGAGGGCCTTGGATCCTCTCCAGCAGTTGGGAGCACTGACCTGGGTCTAGTCAGAACAGTGCACTCTGTTAACAGCGGAGCAGTCCTCTGCAGCCTGCTCCCCTGTTCTTTTCTTAATACCGGATAAAGGTGCCAGCCAGGACAAGTTAATTCTGATAGGTATAATGTCGTCAAGAGTTTGGGGTAACCATTAAGGCTGAAAAGCGATCGTGTTCTCATGCTAAGATTCCACATTCAACTTAGGATAATTGTTGAATAAATTTTGATGGCTGAGATTATCTTTAGTTGTTCTGTTCAGCACAAATTCTAAACAATGGCTAAGAAAGCAAAGAAATTCTAGGTTAATATTCCATGTAATAAGTGGAAGAGATAACATTCAAGTTGCTAAGTATTGTGGGATAGTTAGTTGAATCGAATATAAGTTTAATTTGTTATATTCTGGAAAATTAAGATACCTCTTTCTTCCCAAGAATGATTTTGCTGGCCATGGTGGCTCCCACCCATGATCTCAGGGCAAGAAGCAGAGGTGGGACAATTTAGAATTCAAGGCCGGCCTTGGCTATGTAGTGAGAATTGTCTCTAAATAAATAATAGATAAAACATTGATGGGTATTGAAACAATGTTTATATTAATCTCAACTGATTTCAAAGGTATCTGAAAATTTTAATACATGAATAAGTCAGAAGTGTGGCAGTTTTTAGCATGGTACAAGTGCTTGAGTGCTTGTGTTGTATGTAATTTGGGTGTGGATGTAGATAAAGAACCCTAATACAGTATAAGTGGGTTTTGTGTTTGGATTCTTTTCAGTGTGGTGTTTTTGTTTTTTGTTTTTTTGTTTTTTTTCCCCTTGCTAAGAAGTATCTAGTTTGAGAAAAATCAAGTAGTCTGAATGTAAATGAAATACCTTAATAATGTTGCCAACTAAGGAGCCTAGAATAAGTACTTCATAGTTTGCACTGATTTGAGAATAGGACTCAACTAATCAGAGATCTGGCAGCATCACAAAATTATTCTGTCGCTTCTAAATAAAAAAGACCATTTCACAGTCTTTCCTGCTCTTTATAAATAGCAAGTAAGAATTTGTCAGTAACAAAACCAGAAAGTTGCTGGACACCAAAGGCTGTTGAGAGTCAGGAAAGAACAGAAAGGTTGGCATCGAGTGAACACTTTATTTCTTTGAGTTTGCTTAGAATTGGTCACATAATGCACTGTGTAGTGTTGTAACCTGTAGGAAGTTGTTTAACAAGCCTCACTCTAGCACATAGGGCTAAACATAGTTTTGGGAAGTAATTTGACAAGGATAAGGCAGATTGTGAGCACAAGCATTAGAGAACACCCTTGGCTTAGCTTTTGTTCACAGATGAGATATGTTAACCCATCTAGGTATTGAATTTATAAGGCTATTTTGCAGATAGACTTAAGTCTCTAGCTCCAGAAATCACCTCTCTTGGGTCTAGTCTTGAATTTTTTCTTTTTCTTTTTTTTTGGGGGGGAGGGGAGTACAGAGTTGCTATATGATGTGGTCCAAGTAGTGGGACATAGAAGTTATGTCGCTTATCAGATCATGTCAATATATTTTCATCTGATCTTATAAACACATAGCACATGGAACTTAAAAGCCACACAAGTTCCCTGGTGTCAGGTGAACAGAAACAGTATACTCCACATTCTAAATGACTTAAAATTTAGGCGATCATGAATAAGCCCCTTTTTAATTTCTATCCTGTTATAGATGATAGCATGGTAGTAAGAAAGACTACTTCTGTATTCAGAGTTTTCTTGTTTCACAGGGAATATATACCTGGAAATACCAGCCGTAGTACAGTGCACTACATCTCTGGCAAGAGATTATTATGTCACTGTCACCATAGGACTACAAGGCAAGTTTCTGCCTGTGCACTTCAGTCAGAGTGATTTTCTGTGATACCAGTGCAGATAGAACCACAGTATTCCGTCATCTAACGAGTCATTTTCCTCTGCATGTTAGGGTCTTTATTATAGTATTTGTGCTGAGTTTAGACTTGGAGTTTTATAATATCCCCTCTTTCCAACTTTGAAATGAGGTGATTGTAGGGAAATGTGCATGTGTGCTATGAATGCGACAGTCATAGGAACTGCACCATTTTGTATTTCTCTTCAGAAGCCATCTGTTAATTGATGGGCATACAGCCATGTGGTCTGAGTGGTTTGCTGTAACATAAGCTACCCCTTAGCAAAAACAAGATGTGTATTTATTTCTATCAGGGTACTTCACTGCCTGAACTTATAGGTATGTTTTCATCTGCCCCACAGCCTTTACCACTTTTGTGAGTACTGCCAACTTCCTTGTCAGTTGGGATCCACTGGGCTTGTCCTCCTCTACTGCTTCAGAGACAGCTTTCTTGAGGTCCCAGAGGCTGTGTCTGCAGTATTTAAGTAGGTTTCCTTGTACCAAGTATTTAGACTCCAGTCTGCCCAAACACAATGTTTCCATTGGGGGAATTTCTCCTAGATATAAAATTTGTTGCTTTTGTGTGACTATTTTAAATTTAAAGGAAAGAAAAAATAGGTTTCTTAAACTCTTGAAAATAATCTTAACTGTGTTTGTTCATCAAATGTAAACTAAGCAAACTGTTGTACACAGGAAGGGAAATCCTGTTATTTATATCTACATCTTTGTGTTGAGCGAGGACAGTGACAGTCCTTGGGAAACTTAGTTCTTTATCTTTGCTAAAAATATCACTAATTATGCTCTTTTTGAAAGAAAAGGAACTAGTGGGCACTTACTTCAGGTAGAGCTTGGCACATGTCACATTGTAAAGGTCACTTTAAGGTAGAGTGAGGCTTTTGCTTCATAGAACTTTTTTCACTGTATGACATCACTGTATGATATCACTGTATGACATCACTGTATGATATCACTGTATGACATCACTGTATGATATCACTGTATGGTATTACCCATTATTTTTTCTGTAATGACTGACTCTTCTCTAATTGTGCTTAACATGGTATCACCTCTTTATTTGTGGTGAACGTAGACTTGGATTGAGTATAATTTGTGAGTCATGTACGAAATGTCAAAATAATGTCTTATGGTAAACTTCTTTCCACTTTCTGTCCCCTAATTAGAATAGCCTCGCATCTGGCTGTGGAGAACATTCACATCCATGTACATTTATATAAAGGAGACTTCAAAGATGCTACCCAGGGTAGCCATCTTTGGCTTTGCATTTTAGAAATGTGCTGTCTATCTCTGTGGTATATGTGATAAGAACAGTTGCACAGCTGAGATGCTGTGCTAATCTCTACTCACTGACAGGTCAGCAGGTCCCTTGTTCTTTTTCAAGTGTGAGATGTTAACTGGGAAAGACTTGGCTTCCTACCTTAGCCTTGACTTGAGTGGGCTGCTGCAGGATTGAGTCCAGATGTTGAATGTTGGGTGAAAGGAGGCTTGTGGAAAACCTGGTTTATCCGTATGAGTGAGAGGTCCTCATGTGGGCTGGGAAGCTTGTGGAGACTTTAATGATTAATCTTGCATCATCATTCCCCTTGCAACCACTGCAGACTGACTGTTTTCAGGTCTTGATCCTCAGTGAGTGGGTCAGTCTTATGTGTCCTGCATGCTAATCCTCCTGTAGAACAAGCCTGAATCTCAGAGAGAGGCAGTTCTCTTGTCTCTGCAGACAGAGTGTCTCCTGAACTGCTGTCCAGATCAAATACTTTACAAATTCCTCATCATCCTATCTTCCCCGTGTGCTTTTTCCTTTTTTCCTATCATTTCT
The DNA here is from genome assembly GCF_900095145.1 of Mus pahari. NCBI lineage: Eukaryota > Metazoa > Chordata > Mammalia > Rodentia > Muridae > Mus > Mus pahari. The sequence continues at coordinate 43,052,211 of NC_034595.1, read as the reverse complement.
TTATCAAGAAAACCCTGAATTTCATCTCTCACTAGACTTCAGCTTTTCAGGCTAGTCATTGGTTAATTAAAACTTGAGTGATCAGACATGAATGTTCCCAGTTCATTTCTAGGACTGGCTTCTCTTTTATGGTGGAACTTAACATTTTAAGCATGTTAGGGCAGAGACTGTGCGGTATTGATCCCACCTTCTTTTCTATAGCTAGAAAACCATACTCGGAGTACGAAAGCATTTTAAGCAATCTGCTGAGGGGAGAAGTATCTTGTGTGGGAGACAGTTTTGGCAGTGACAAGCATGTTTGGCTTTAGTCATAAGAATTGCTTTCTGAGCTTCTGGAAAAGGAGTATGTAAATCAAGCTTCATTTAAGATGAATCTTGTTATAATGCAGATACCTCTCATCTATCTGCTTTATAATGATGGATTTGTTTTGAGGGTTTAAGTGGTTTCTGCACCTGCAAGATGCCAGTCCTTTTCTTTCAGGGTTTCTCCCCCCACCCCTTCCTTTTATATGTGGACTTTTGGATAGATCAAGAAAGAACTGTAAAGTTTCAGTCAGTTGATTACACAACAAAGGACAAGAAATCAAATGCAGGTGTATTTGAAGATAAGTTTTCTGGTTGGACAGCTGTGATACTTGGGTGCACAGGACCATGCCTCTAAGCGATACCCAAGCTCCACTGAAGGCAGTGACCTTGGAGAAGTCAGCCTTGGATATTTGAAATCAGATTTGGTTTACTAGCTACCCATGTGCCTTTGAGCAAGTTAATTATCATCTCTGAATCTCCACACTTATTATCTTTAAAATGTTTATAAATGTGTGTACATAGAATTAAGTGTGCTGAATCTATATAAAATGTGTTGCTCGATAGCGATGTTAGGCAGTATAGGATTCTTTGCTTCCAGGCAGGTAGGTAGATATCTATGGGCTATTGGGAATGGACTTTACCCTTCAAACTTACAGGCCTTTTTGCAGTGGAAAATATAGGATGTTGAAGCTTTTTAATAAAATACATTCCTTAAAAGTATGTGTTCAAGAACAAAATTTATCTCCAGAAGAATCTTTTATCATACAGACCTGGTACGGTTTGCATAATCTAATGTTCCTTCCACAGTTTGTATAATCAAATGTTTCTCTTTGAAATTTTGGACAAAACAGCCTTCTTAGTAAATTGCAAGGCTGACATAATGTCAAAAAGGCTACTAACTAATTATAGAGCTTAGGGGCTTAATTTTTGTGTGTGTGTGGTGTCTAAATAAAAATGCTGTTTTGCAGAGAGTAAAAGCCACATTAAGAAAGCTGCACTGTTTCTTGGTAGACTGACTGCTCTCTGGTTTCTTTGTGTGAGTGTGTTCATGCACCCATGTGAAGATTGACACCAGCTGGTCGTGCAAGCAACAGCAGATGCCCTTTTTACTACCACAGTTGTTAACTGGCTTCCTGCTTTGCCACAATACTATTTTGAGGAATATAGCTCCTCTGCCCTCATCTCAAATGATATTTACTCGAACAACTCCACTGCCTCTTAAGCCGGTGCAAGACAAAGCAGAGACTATTAAGTATCTGTGTGAATGGAGGACCATATATGTTAATTAAATGAAGGAGGGACTATTGCAGACCCACCCTTTTAACCAGGAGTAGATCTGGCATTAGCTTAGTTGTTAATGTCCTAACTGAACTTTGGAGCCTGAGTTTTTGGTTACCTGCCATCTTTAGGCTTTTGCTCCCATCACAACAGCAGCCTTACTATTTGAAGGTAGAGCTGCTAATGGCTCTTTTTGAGCAGCTACCTGAACTAGTAGTTGGCAAGTGCCGGCTTTTGTCTTCCCCAAGCTCCCTTCGAAGTACTCCACCATCTTACTCTTAGATCACCCTGGAGAACTTTCTTAAGATTGGAATGAGAGGAATCCATCTATTTTCTCTCTTCAGATTAAGCTTAATTTTCCCAATCAAGACATTCATAGTACCTAGTGTAGCACTTGAACATTTAGAGGATTTAATATGCTCTCTCTGTTCTCGATAACCTAAGATTGAATTGTGTGGGAGTTCCTAATGCTGTCTGCAAGGGTGATGTATTAAGAACCCACACTTTCGCCAACTTAAACAAGGTCACAATGCTTTGCCAGCAAATTCATAATTACTGGGACTGGAACTGTAGGAAAATATAGAGCTTTACTAGTTGTATAATCAGGACAGATATGGCCATTAAAATTAACTTACAGAGAAAATGCCTTGGTGCAGAGGACATTAGACGTTCCCCATAGAATTAGACTGTTTAGGTAATATTTACCAAACAATCACTACTTATAACTTTGATTTCAGCAGAAAAGTTACAATTTAAACTCTTTTCTTATTATCTCCATATATCTGAAGTTCCAAAACCCGTTTAAAGTATTAGTTCCTTTGAGTCTCAGGCCAGCTTTATTTGCATTTGGGCAGAATATGAGTTTTGGAGCCACTCATCTGTTTTGTGTTTGTGTGAACATCTAGGGTGAACTCTGTCCTGGTGCTAATCCTCGGTAATGTCCTTTGGGAAGCTGGTCAAAATGCTCTGCATGTTGAGAGCTGGCCTGGACAGGATCCTGCCAGCAGCTTTCTCTCCATGTGATCTGATTCATTAGAGGGCAGCAAGGAGCTGTTCGGTATGACCCAAGTTAGTGGCTATTTAAATGGAATAAATCATTGCATCTGGATTTAGACTGAGAGAAGACTGGACCTTTGGAGAGAAACTTGGCCAGGAAGCATTGTGTCCCTCCTCTCCCAAGGTTCTCTCTTCCCTTTCCCCTGCTCTGTGGTACTCATGCCATGAGATACTAAGAAAGCTGGGAAAGTCTGGGTTGTGCCGCTCTGGTGCCAGAGTTGCAGTGCACAGCCTGTCTGAACAGACACACATGATGGGAGCCCAGGAACAGAGAGTCCATCTGAAGAAAGACAACACATTTGCAACTTTATTGTGCATGGGGAGAAAGGAGAGAGAAGGGCAGCACAATAAGAGAATTAGGTTTTTATTAAAAAAAATAAAATTCCCCCTTAGAAGTCAAATTCTCCAATTCTTGTATTTTTTCTTTCCTACCCCTTTTAGTCAGGGTATTCAGGGGCTGTTGGGAGATTGCAAATCTTTCTTCCTTTTTCCCTCCTCAAATATTTCACTGTTAGACTTCAGGTTGCAAGAGCCTTGCTTGACAGAGGGCCATCAGCAACCTGTTTCTGATAACCGTGGGATTTAAAAGAGACCCATGCTGCTTTTATTCTGCTATTTCATAAAACATTAGTACTTTTCTAAATGAAATAAGAGATACACATCAATCAGTGTACTCACCTTTTATTGTTGATTCAACTACCAGGGTTTTACAGAATTCACTCTGCATTTTATTTGACTCGTTCATGAATAGTCTCGGCAGACTTAATTATATTAGTGAAAAAGCACTTTCAACAAAATTATATGCTGACATCCCATAATTCATACTTACAGATTTGTGAAACAGATTTATGTAAATCTATCAAATTACTCTATATAACATTATTTTTTTAAATGGAGATTTCATTTTAACGGTATTTATAGAAAATTTTCATACGAGAAATTTTACATGAACTATTTTAAAAAATAGCTCAAATGATTCCCTTATGAAGACAGAATACTGTAACATTTGAGCATCTCATCTCCATGTTCTGTGATCCATCTGATACAAGACAGGGGCAGGGGAACATGTTCAAAAGGGCAGCTTTATCCCTCCTTGAACACAGATAACTGCTCTTAATACCTTCATCTCTTTGTGGATGGCTCATTCATTTGGTTACTGAACATTTACTTACTAAATAGTATGTGGTAGGGCCTTTGTCAGGAGCTGAGGTCCGCTTGCCCTACTTTGCTTAGTACTAAAATGGAATGATCTGCCTCTATTCAAATTAGCCCAGCATGCATCCAAACTGGCTAGTACATCTATGTGGCAAAATAAGGTATAGTATGAGGCCTGCTGGATAACTAATAGGGAGAACTCTTCATCACTACTAGTGACAGACACTGAACATGAGGAGTAGTCAGGCATGTGGTGACGGTAAGTTCTTTCATAGATAGTCTCAGAGGTTTGTGTGAGTAAGCCACTTCTGGAAGTGTGCTCCAGCACTGGCACCCAAGTGTGCATAGTAGGGCAAGTCTGAAGGATCAGCAGAAACAGCCCTGGTAGAAGAAAGCAGAAAGGCAGTGATGTTCTTAGAAAGCAGGGTGTGGTCAGCTTGTGTGTTTTAGGAAGGCCGCCTATGTGTCAGTAGTGGAAGATGGCTTTCACCTTGGTTTCAGAGCCTAGAGGAGAGTGTGATTATTCAGAAAGAGCGGAGAAGCAATAGACCAAGTCAAAAAATTAATAACAAAGGATGCCCAGCTGAGGAAGAGAGGCAAATTTAGCAGTGTAAGTAGACGGCATGCTGATAGGAAGTCATTTTAGTCACTGGTCCAGGACCCACTTCCTACTGGTCTTCTATCAGACATTATTATCAGTATGAGATCTACCCTGCTGTGTTTAAAGAGCATCAGCACCCCTTCTTCTGTTTCTCACTCTCACCCCATTTGATGGTTCTCCTTATTTCTTATTCTTGTTCATTGTCTCCTCAGATTGGAGGCTTGTGATGAAGAACACTAATCTTTGCATACTCTTAGTCGTAGCAAAATGTAGGTTTCAATAGTGAATGGATACTTAAGTTAAAGAAATGCTTAAGTATAACTTTTCCCCACAAATTCTTGTTGAGAAGGGTCTCATTTAGTATTGGTTGGATTAGATTAATATGACAGGTTTTTAATCAAGAATTACGGCAGTCTGTTGTTTTAGTTTTAGACCTAAGGGGTTAATTTGATATTTTGTACATTGGTAGTAATTTCAAATAGGGAAGGAAAAAAAAAAAACTAAATAAACTGACCTTTGAATGAAATGGGTCCAGAGATTGTGTATTTTTAATTAAAATATGCAATTAAGTTTTTAATTAAAGTATGCTGTTAAAAGCAATGGAGGTGGCTAGGGAGTGGCTGATGCCCTGAATTACACAGTTTGGGATAAATTAGCATTTACTGTGTTCCCACAGTGTCACTTCAACACTACAAGATTCTTTTCCTGTTTAGCTTTTCTTCCTCTGACCCCAACACTATTTGCATGGTCCCCTGTGTCTGCTGGGACCTGCTGGGGTGTTGCAGTTCTGTGTTCTCGGCCATTGACCATGGTTTGAGCAGCATGTTCGAAACTGCTCTTGTATCAGTTGTGTTTTAGACATGGTTTTCTATCTCTTGTGAAGGAAGCGATTCTTTCCTGTGGCGTGTATGTTTAGTTAAAAAGCAGGCAAATAAAAAAGACATGTACAACTTGGCTGGAGTATGGTGTTAGTCCAGAGAGCTCAGTACTCCTGTGAGAAGGGCTATACAACTGTCCATCCACGTTGTTTCCCTAGTGAAGTTCTGGAACCCTTGCCATACTGTTGGAGCCAAGGCTTGGATTAGTGGTTCTTAAACCTTTGAGAGACTATGGACACAGGTACCTTGGGAAGGTAGCTGGGAAGCACGTGATGCTAGTTCCGCTTTTAAGAAATGTTTTTTTTTTTTTTCCCATAATTTTGCTGGCTTTCATTTATCAACTATAATTGGAATTTAAATGTGAAGTTTAATTAGAGTGTTTCCAAAAGTGATCTTTGGTTTGGGGGTAATTAATGCATGCGTTCTAAACTCAGAGTAACTTGGAACATTTTGAACGATATGGGAAAGGTGTTTGGTTCCCAAGCCTTCCCTGGTGTAGGTACTGCTGGTAAGTAACTAGGGAACACAGGAATAGAAAGACTAGGTAGGTCCTGGGTCAGGTTTTTTTTTTTTTCTTCAGTAGGTTTTCCTTCCTTGGTGTTTGGTTAGCTATTCCTTTTTAAAAATGCAAACTTCTGGGGGCTGGTGAGATGACTCAGCAGGTAAGAGCACTGACTGCTTGTCCTGAGTTCAAATCCCAGCAACCACGCGGTGACTCACAACCATCCGGAGATATGACGCCCTCTTCTGGTGTGTCTGAAGACAGCTACAGTGTACTTACATATAATAATAAATAAAATCTTTTTTTTTTAAAAAAAGCAAACTTCTAGCCAGAAATACAGTATAAATAAGATAGTTTTTTAAAAGCAGGCACTTACATAAAAATAAAGAAAAAACTATCACTTGCCAGAATCCGCAGAAATGAGACAGTAGGCAATCAATAAATTAATATTACACACATATGTATAAAGCCTGAAGAAAATGTCGTGATGCTAGGCATGCAGAAGACGTCCTCTGTAGACAGCCGTGAGTCCCACAGGCAGTGCCTGGCCTTGCTGCTTTATCACCTGTCTCTTAAGTTGTAGAAGTGATCACCAAGCTTTCAGTGCTACCCTTAACTACATGAAAACTGTGGCTCTCAAATATGACCACTGTGAGTTTATAACTGAGCAGTAGATCACCACAGGGGTGAAAGTGGATTAGGGGAGGGCATCACCCATGTTTATGATACCTTTCAATACCTGAGGCTCCAGTAAGCATTTGCTGACTAATTAATGCACTTTATCCTGAGAATCTGTAAAGTTCCTATTACTCTCATACTTTTTTCTCATTTTTACTAATTCTTTAAGAACGTCATACAATATGTATTTATCATATTCACCTCTATTTCCAGATTTCCCTTAGATCCACCCCTGATTTCTCTACCCACCCTACTTATTGTCATTTTATTTTTTAAAGTTAATGAAGTTCATTGTGTGCTGATCACACATGCTTGATGTGTGGCCTTCCCCTGAAGCATCTGTGACCTACCAAAGCCACAAACACTCCTGAAGAAAATTAACTCTCACTTCTCTAGCAGCTATCATTTGCCAGGGCTCTTCAGCTAGGGTGGGACTCCATGCCCACCACCCCTCTTCATCTGGGGTTTGTCTGACTTGAGCTCACATGTACCTGCTGTCACAAATGTGAATTTGTGTGTGTAGCTACCCTGCTGTGTTTGGCAAACACTTTCCTTGTAGTTCTCCCCTGCCTCTGGCTCTTTCACTTTGTTCCCTCTCTTTCATAATGGTCCCCCTGCCCTGGAAGAGAGGGACTGTTCTGATGGGATGTCCTGTTTAGGGCAGAGAATGCAGCACTCTCTTGTTCTCTGCACCTTTACCAGTTGTGAACTTCAGTATTACTCACAGTCTTCTGCAAACAGAAGCTTCTCAGATAAGGGTGTCTCTTGTATTAGTTCCCGAACATTTTAGTTTGCTGTGATAACAGTGGATATAAGAATGGACCTTTAAGACAACCCTTACATTGCTTTATTATTAATAGGAAAATTCACTTACCTTGAACACCTTCTATTTGGCAGATAACACTCTTCTCAATAAAGCCAGATTAGAAGCTTGCTTTTTTCCTTTAAACAAGGAGAAGAGGTTCTTTGGAGGTAAATGTGTGTTTAGGTCTAACCAACAGTAAGAATTTTATTCATCATTGTAGCTAGCCAGATTGCATTGGGGGTCAGGCCATATTTAAAGAATGGGCTTTCTAACAATGACCTTTATATCTTTGGGTTTTTTTGTTTGTTTTTTTGTTTGTTTAATAGCACCATTTAAATTCTCCTGGTTTCGTTTTCAAACCTTCCACTGCTCATAGCAAGTTAGGAGCCAGGACTCCTGCTGACCTGTGGAGCAGATCAGCAGGAACACCTGGAGCAGTCTCCTCCATGCACAGCTTTGGGCTTGAAGCATGATTGCCTAAGACCCACACCAGGAGGCCCGAAGTAGTAGGTAGGTAATATGACAACAGAGAAAAAGACCACCATGCACCTCTTAAAAATGTAAAATGGTGTCTTCCCCATGGAGACACTTTCATGCTCAGGCCCCCTCATAGCTTCCAGATGTTCTATATACTCTAAGACTCGATTTTTTTTTTTTTGGGTCAGTGGGATGACTCATCAAGACAGTGTGGTTTCTGCCAAGGTCAATGACCTGAGCTCAATCCCTGGAACATATATACGGTGGAAGAGGAAGGAAGGCTCAGTCCTGCAAGTTGTACACACACATAGATAAATATTTTAAAAAGAACCCCCCCAAAAGGGCAAAACCCACGTTTCTCAGGATGGTTGTAGCCCCATAACACTGAACTTTTGGAAAGCTGTTGTCATGCTTCAAACCCTACTGATAATATCAGGAATTTGCAGAGCAGGGTTCAGGCTTTCCAAGATTTCTAAGTGATTTTAGCATGTAGTTCTGGTTGAAACTGTTGCTGGCAGAAAATCTACCTGTAGAAAAGAGAATTGCATTCTCCTGATGCAGTTACTAGTTAATTTAATCATAGAGTAGTAGAGTGATAAATCTATTCAGTTCAGGGTTGTCTGTCTCTTCCTTTTCCATCAGATTTTACTATCTTCCTGATATGACCATAGTGCATATGTTTAAACTCTGCGCTGTGTAGTAAGGAGCATGTGTGCTCCGTTTCCCTATGTACTCTTTCTCTCGTATGTCTGCTTTCTCAGTACCGAGGGTTGTCGGCACCATTTCAGCGCTCTAGCTCTGTAGGATGATCTTCATTTTCCAGGTGAGGGAGGGAACAGTTTCTCAGAAAGTGTGAGGAAGGTCTTCAAAGTCACACAGTTGGTAGGTAGTAGAGACAAGATTGAAACTCACGTGCCAGACTTCAAATCCCATGTAAGCTGGTTTCTTGCTTAGATTCTTTTTGTCTTTTGCCAACTTGAATCCTGCTCAAGGACAGTAGAGTTGCCTTCCATACTTGTACAGTAGACAAGTAAGAAATGCTTCTCAAATTTGAAAAAATCTGAAGGCTTGAAATTACCGTGGCTTGATATGTGACTCTTTTTGTAGATTTATTTAATGTGCATGAATGTTTTGTCTGCATCAATGTATGCCCAAGTGTGCCTGGCACATGTCTAATTTTGTAGTTAAATGTGTGCATTTGTGGCTCTCCCTTTTCATTCTTGTTCTCTGAACTGCTGAGCTTCTGACATAGGGCCTTGCCCATGTTAAGCAAACTCTCTACGAGTGCCTAAGGCCCCATGCCATCCTCGCTATTTCCTGTTGTTTTGATTACAGGAAACATAGTTTGGAAAGAGGGAATATATGCTAGCTCCTGTTTTCCCCAATTCTGATCGTGATCTCCAAAGCATATTCCCAAGTTCTGTGTTTTTCTTATCAATAAGCAAGGAAGTCACACATTGGAGTAACCAGAGTGTTTGTCTTTAATACCAACATGCAGCACTTGGGAAACCCATTGAGAACAAATTCCCACCTTTCCTATGACCATGCTAGAGAGCCAGGGTTTTAAGAAAGCATTTGTACTTTCCAGGAAATGTCTGCTGTCTAATCATTTCTTTCATTTATGTCTCCTGTCTCTTCTCCAATGGAGAACTTTTGCCTCCATTGAACCTTTGATTTCTGGGAGCCACCTGACATAGGTCTGTGTTGCAGTACTTATCCATCCACGCTGCCTCCGTGTTTCCTAACAGAGCACCACTGAGTGGGAGGTTAGATGGCCAGCTGATGGGGCCACCACCATGGCAACAAGCAAGAGTTATTTGGATGCACAATTCTTCCTGTGTTTTGTTGTTTACCTTTTTCCTTTTCTCATCATCATGTATGCCATCCTTGGTGTGATCCTTTGCTTGTTTTGCTGTATTCCATTTTTAGATCAGAATAATACCTAGAGAAAATTCCATTTCATTTGTCCAAAGAAATGCTCTTTTAAAATTGTGTATGTGCGTGTGCGTGTTTGTATGCACATGCATGTGGTCATACATCGTTTAATGACATCTCAGTCTGAGATGTGCTGTCAGTCCATTTTGTCATGCATGACCATTAGAGGTGGTCCCTTATGCAAGGCTTAATGAGACAGATCAATTACCTGCTATAGATCTTGATAAAATCAAAGGATATATTTGAGGGAGTTATATACAAAAACATGGCATATTTTTATATAGCACACCTTTTTAAATGCATATGGTTAAATACATAATAGAAAATACATTCACCAGTAATAGCCATCATCATCAAGTATTTACTGTACAAACTTTATATAACTGCATTCTCATATGACCAGTTCAGTATATTAGTTTACATCAGTACTGTCATAAGCACATGACTATGAATTGGGCTATGAGGTCACTATAGTGATGATGTCACTAGGTGATAGGAATATTTCAGTTTAATTAGACTTTAACGGGAATACCGTTGTGTATGCAGCACATCATTGACCAAAATGTCATTATGTCACACATTTTTACACACACACACAAATCATCTTTTCATTTTACTGTCCATAGTAACTAGTTTCGAAGTGTGGTAATGTGTCAGTCTGAGTCCTAAAACACTGACAGATTCTTGGTTGCTGTTTCTATCTTCCATCTCCTAGGTACGGAAAGTAAAGCTCATAGTTTTCTCTATTTCTTCTGGAGCTCAGCACTGAGGTGCACCCAGTTTCTGGGCTGCTGCTGTGTCCTGGGTTAGGCATGTGATGTATGATGGGATGGATGGCCTGGGCCTGTGTGGTTTCATAAGCAGCACTGCTTGCTGAGTCCTAACGATATTTAAATTTACAAATGGCAGGAGCCTGTGCTAAAAGCAAAGCCACCTCCTGTCCATGGGTTTGAAATAACATGCCTCTCCCCTTCCCTCTCCTCAGGGCAGAGCTTGGGTTACGGATTTGTGAACTACATTGACCCCAAGGATGCAGAGAAAGCTATCAACACTCTGAATGGATTGAGACTTCAAACCAAAACAATAAAAGTATGTTAATATTTTTCTTCAGTTTGCTTGTAGAATAAGAGTTTTATTTATTTATTTATTTATTTATTTATTTTTAAATAAAAGCTTATTTGTACTTTTCATTTGGGCTCCATAAACCGGTCTTTGGGTTATACAGTATAATGTTTTTGTACTTATTGAACAAAGGAGGCAACTTTAATATTGTATGTAGACACTCATATTAGCCGAAAGAGCAACAGTGCTCTCAGATATATACTGTATAAAGCCCCCTAAATTAAGTCCTTATAGAGAGACTCCTTGACCTATTACTGGAGGGATTGTTGAACTTGTCTAAACAGCAGTAGTTAGTGTTGTTTTGTAAGCCAGAAAGATTCAGCCATGTTTCTCACCTCTGACCTTGACACAGGCTATGACTGTGGTTACAATGCATGTATATGGGTCACAGTGCCATTGAATGCAGTCCTTTTTTGATACCAAAACTTAACATTTCATATGGTCTATCAACAATAAAGTATTACTTTTTCCCGTTTAACATTTAAAACAATTTGTGATTTTGAGCAAGCACACTGGGTCTGGTGGTTGTGTTTTTGCTTTCTGAGGAGATAGACTCTCTGGAAGTTTACGTGCTACATGGGTCATGTTTCCTTTAAAGGTGTACAATAAGTTATTTTTACGGATATTTTTCTGCAGGGTTATATTTTGAAATTCTTACCTCAATTCTCTGGATAAGAAGTTGATCCAGTTTTAAGCATAGGTTTCTTTCTCTTTAGCAAATAAAAGTGATGTTGCCTCTGGCAAATCTAGCCCATGTCATCAATTCACTCCCTCCTGCCCAGTGTGGACATCTCACATCAATCATGGTGCACACTCTTGCTGAATTTAGGTGTAGCTCCCAAGTATATTTCAAAATAGTGTTCCAGACTATCTCTATCAATTGACTCAAGTTGGAACCTATTTTCTTCCCATGATTTAAGAAGCCAGCCTACACTATAGCCTAAGAAGTGAGAAGTTAGTCAAGATTGACTGGCATCCATCTTGCTTACAGACTTGTCTAGAATTTTTTTTTTTTTTTGAGGGATCTCAAAGTACAGTATCATCTTTATGCTTAAAGTAATTAACAGTTAAGGTGATTTGTTAACCCTGGGTTGTTTTGACACCTCATTCTTTATATTTATGAAAAATGTCTGTCGGCACTTTTCATCTAAAGGAAATGCATGATGGTCTCCAAATATACTGAGATGTGAGATGTTCGAGAATTCTGGGTGTTTTTAGTAATGAGAATGTCTAAGGAGACAATGTATCCTATAATCAGAAAAGGAACTGCTTATTGTGTTATCAAAATTCTAAAAGAATCTTAGAGAAGTTTAAGATGACAAAGACTTAAGTTGGTTTTGATCTTTTTTTTTTAATCTGAATTGCTTTTTCCCCCAACTCTTCACACTTGCCGCTTAATCTTTCCTCATGTCAAATGTTCAGTCTTTTAATAGTGATAATACAATGCCCTTAATAATGGTGCCCACTATCTAGCTCTCCTCAGGCTGTTTTGTGTGTTCTAACTCCTATGGATTTTTGTAGGCTTCCTCTTCCTTAACTAAAATGATCAGCAGTCCTGGAAATCAATTGCTTTTAGTGCTGACAGCCCAAGTTGTTAAAAAGAAAATGAAATGTGATTGGGCTGGCTCATCTCAGCAAATGACCCTTTTCCTCACTCCAGAAATAATCACCCTTATTTCATTCTTAGTGAGTCACTTCTTTTGCCATACATACTGCATGCTGTAAGATCCTGAAAAAGGTAGAGATGCAGAGGAAGCAGGTCAACATAAGATAAATGTACTCAGTCTTTGCCATTGATGCCAGCTGCTCCCTGCTGCCAGTGGTCCAGCCTGCTCTCCTCAGGCCTCCCATAGATGCCAGCTGCTCTCCTGCTGCCAGTGGTCCAGCCTGCTCTCCTCAGGCCTCCCATTGATGCCAGCTTCTCCCCTGCTTCCAGTGGTCCAGCCTGTTCTCCTCAGGCCTCCCATTGATGCCAGCTGCTCCTCTGCTGCCAGTGGTCTAGCCTGCTCTCCTCAGGCCCAGCTGCTTGGGCTGAATGTGTAAGCAAGGACAGTAATGCTTTGTGGCTTTTATACTATGACATCTGCTACTTGTGACTTTCTGAAACTTAGGATGGGTGATGGGCAGGCAGCAGGCTTCTTCTTTCCCTGCCCCCATTTGGTTCTTGCAAAAATATCAGATAGCAGCTGGTATCCTCAGTTTGGCCCAGATTTCTCCTGAGAGGCAGAGCAGACCATTCTTCAGAAGTAGATTGTACAATTTTTGCCTATATTTGTATTTCTATTTTTTTCTTTTTTTTCCTTTCTATTAGACAGGTTTTGCATTCTTATTATGAAATCTCAAGTGTGTTTTTTCTTGTATTCACTGTTTTCTGGGTGATCTGGAAGCCACACTTTAATCCTGGTGGTGGCTGTCAGACTGATCTTACCAATTCTCACTGCTCTGAGAGCCCCTCTGCCTTTAGCTGCTCCCCTGCTGGGTTGTTCCAACTCGGGTTGAGTTAGCCTGTGTTTGAACTCCATGTTCTCTACCCACAAGAAACCACAGAAGACTGGGGATCAGCAGGATCCAGATGTTTGGATCCAGTAGTTTGGACTTGCACTCTATTCTGTCTGCAGTGAATGTGGAGGAGACCTTGGAGCTCATACAGGTTAGCCACGGTTGCATAGTTGCAGACAGCAGTAACTCTAGTACATCTAATACCCCACTAACACACGTGCTGTTAGACCATGCTTTTCTTTAGAGGAAAATAGCTACTTTGTAGATAGTTACTTATATATGACATTTACAATTCTCAAATACTGGTTTTTCTCTTTTCCATGCCACCCACTGTATCGGTATGGCTTTGGTAAATTCCTGATTCTTTTTTTCTTTTAATATTGGAGTGGTGATTGAGGTACTGTGAAAGGAGGTTTATCAGCCCAGTAGAGCTTTATGTAATCTTTGAAATATCAAATGACATATATTTGCTATTTCTTCAGTGAGTTAAACTCCCTCCAGCCCCACAAGAATCTAAGATATTTGTTACATTGATGTGTGAGGAGTGATTTAGATGCACGTGTTCCAGAACCAGAACTGTTTTAGATAAGTGACCCAGGTGATCAGCAATCTGCATGGCAGTGAGCTTTCTCCTTTTGAATGGGTGGTTATCTACAGAATTGTTGCTTTGCACACACAGTTCAGTTTGTCTTGTAGCCTCTTCTTCAATCAGCCTTTGTGGTCAATTCCATTAGACAGAGTAAAGTGTCTGTCACCTTGAGTATGTTAAGTAAGTGGTCTGTGTTGTAGCTTACAGTTCAGTTTTTACCTTCAGGAAGAGCAGCTTAGGATCAGGAAGTCCAAAGATGTCACTTCAGGTTAGCGTGGTATCGCTTTATTTCGAGCAGTACTAATATACTTAGCCTTCAATGTCATTAATCATGTTTCTGGATCATCCTATGCCTCCTAGGGAAATGTGTTTACAACATCTCTCGTTAGTAACAAGGGATGGATTCTCCAGCAGCATGGAGCTTGCTAACCCCTGCCCATATTGTCCCTTATATTGACATAGTGGATAACAGGTGACTGTTCCCAGATGTTAATGTCTTACCTTAGCAAGGGTAGGAAGAAGATACAGTGTATGTGCAGTTCAGACAGTAGAACTCCAAAGTATTCTGAAGGCAGCATAAGAAATTCCATGCTGGTGTGATGGTATCTTTCATCAGTAGCCCTCCATTGCCCGTGAGAATTGACTCCGGTCTTCTCAGGAGCTCAGGGCTTAGTGACTGCCAGACAGCACGTGCTTCCTGGCTCATTTCTAAGGAAGCTTATGTAGAGATATGTTCTGAATAGTGTGCAGAACACTCATTTTAAAGCTAGCATATTTGTCCTTTTGTCTAGATTCATGTATTAGACATCAACTCATGAGTAGAAGAAAAATGATTATTTTATAAAGTAAAACCTTTCATTTCTGAAGTGCCTGTGTATTCTCTTGTGCACAGTGATACAAACTACTGACCCAGCATATCTCCCACATTCTGGATCAGTAGGGTGTATGAAACTTTGTTTTCCAGAACAGGAGCTCTGTCACTGGACCATAACTGTATATTATTGTTAGGTACTATTCCAGAAACCAGCCTCTCCCTCTGAAGTCTGTGGAGATATGGGCAGAAGTATGGAAGTGCCCCAGTGTATTCTCTCTTTTTCCATAATTATCCAAGCATGTAGCAGACTAAAAATTATATTTGCCTGAAAAGTAACTACCCTCTAGAAATGTGGAATATCTTCATCAAAATAATTAAACTACTATTTAAGTACGTATGGAAAATTCTACTATAAAAATTAGAGTATTAAATATTAATAATAGGCTATTCCTTAAAGTGTTCAGTTTGACAGTGATTAAGGTAATCTAATAAACTTATATTCTGAGTTCTTATGTTGCTTTTCATTTTTTCTTAAAAATTTATGCTTTTTTTGTATTTCTAAATTATAAACTTAGAAAATGTTACATTTCTTTTTCCCCACCTGTTTAGCCAGGAGTTTTACTTAACATGAAACCGCGAGAGCCTCTGTTTCTGACATCTTTTCTTGGTTCACCTGGCTCTTTCATCCTGCACAAGTCTTCCAACCTTTTAACTTCCATTTGTTTCTGTAAATGACTTGGAGCTTGACCTCCCCAAACCAGGAAATCTAAATTGATCCAAATCTTGAAACCTTAGAATGTTGATGGGATGAACCTTCACCATGACACTATCCATGCACAAAATAAGTAGAAATAATGTAATGCATGCCCTTCAGGCTCCTGATGGATGATGTGTATAATGCGTGAAGACGCCCTTCTTCTAAACATTAAGAAATCAGGAAAAAAATTGGCATCTAAACCACTGTGTGTGATTGTGTATGTGGTGGTGGTGGTGGTGGTGTGTGTGTGTGTGTGTGTGTGTGTGTGTGTGTGTGTGAGAGAGAGAGAGAGAGAGAGAGAGAGAGAGAGAGAGAATATGAATATGACAGAGAATATGAGAGAATGAACTCTTGACTCTAAGATGTCATGCTCAATCTACTATTCCCTGTGTTTATTAACCTAGGGTCTCTCATTGAACTCAGACCTTGATAATTTGGCTAGTCTTGCCAACCAATGTGCCTCTTGAGTACTGAAATTACAGGTGGCCTCTGTGCCTGCCTGGCTTTTTAGGTGGATTTTGGGGAGTCCAAACTTAAGTTCTTATCTCCCATCTTTCCAGTTGAGGGTTAGATGGCCATTTGGAGTCCGCAGAGGGCAGAAATTTTCCATTCTTTGAATAGAATTTCTTTGGATATCATTGCCTAGTTGCTGGAGTGGAAGTGAGCTCATACAGACTGTGGAGTGGGGAGCAGGTCCCCAGATCTTTTATGGTCCTTCCACCTGCCACTTAGTGGACCCTTCTCAGAGGTGGACTGAATCTGTGTTCCTTGCAAGGGAGGTGATGGGTCATTCTGTTCCCCAAGCATGCTCTCAAGGAATACCCTGGTCTTGGGAGATGGCTCTGCTTATGCGTGTGAGGTCCAGCTTAGAGAATGCTGGCAGGTTTTCCTTTGTAACCAGCCTAGAGAACTTAAAAGCTTTGATAGCTACCTCCATTGGAGGAAAAGGGTTAACAAATGCTTGGGTCTACCTGTCTGAAGGGAGAGGACATGAAAGTCAGACTTGAACCCTGGCATTGGTTTAGGAAATCACTGTTGCTGTTTCTGCTTTGTTTGCTGTTGTGTACTTGTATTTGTCTTATGGTGGGGGTTTGCTTGGGAACTTAATAAGTCTAGCTGCCCAGAACTTTGAATCATTTGACCAGCTGGTCTTTTTGGTACCTAAAAGGAAGAAACCCCTAAAAGCACTGGGGTAGTAAAGCCTGTACGTGTGGATCTGTTTTGGTTTGGGCTTTAAGCTAACGAGAAGAGGAAAATCTGAATCTGAGTCACACAATCAGAAAATGGCATCCGGAGCAGGCCTCTTAGCTCACTTGCCCTGCTTTTACAGAAGTGTACCTCAGTAGAGGCATTTCTGTAGGGCCCAGTGTGGCTGCTCTGACTTCTGACTGTTTATGAGCAAGGTTGTGTTTTGTTTATGAGCCAGGAAAGCTGGTTCTCGATCTTTTTTTGCCTGTTCTTGTTAGATAGAGTTAGGTACTAACTTCAAGGAGTCTATCTCATCCTTCCTTCTTTGCCATGCCTGCGTTTCACCATAACATCACAGGACTCTAAAAAGTAATTGTGGGCGGGCGGTGGTGGCTTACGCCTTTAATCCCAGCACTTGGGAGGCAGAGGCAGGTGGATTTCTGAGTTTGAGGCCAGCCTGGTCTACAAAGTGAGTTCTAGGGCAGCCAGAGGTACACAGAGAAACCCTGTCTCAACCCCCCCCCCCCAAAAAAAAAAAGTGATTGTGAAGGAACTGTAGCAGTCTCTCAGAGGCAAGTCCTTACTTTCTTTCACAGATAAATTGGAGCCCACGTTAATTTTGTTTTTTGTTTTTTGTTTGTTTGTTTTGATTTTTGAGACAATAATTCATAAGTCTTGCTAGCGTGTGTGTGTGTGTGTGTGTGTGTGTGTGTGTGTGTGTGTGTGTGTATGGCTTAGGGTTTAATCATTTCTGCTCAGGCTCTGGAGCAACTAATGGTGATCCCGCAGGTGAGTGACAAGAAAGAAGCAAAGCTGGACTTCATCCTGGAAACAGATAATTCAGAAGGGTGGTTTCCCATGAGATCTTTAGCTATCTGTAGTTAGAACCTTGAAGTCCATGCCTGTTTTATTCTTATGGCCCTTCTTACATTCCTAGAAAGGTTATGGAGACAACCACATTGTAAGGTTGAGTGTAACGGGTATTTTATGATTTCACAATTTCCCAGGCCCTGGCCAGGCTGTGGGGCTCCTGGAAATCCTTGGGATCAATAGACTTACTTAAACTTTTCCAATTTTGCATTTGTTGGTGATTTATATCCCTATAAATGCTTCAAACTTGCAACATGGGAATTGTCTCATTCAGAAACTAACATTAGAAGGTGACTCTTGTTTTTATAAGTTCTCAGGGAAACCTAAAAAACAAGGCCCGGGGTTTGAACATTGTGGATTTTAAGTCTTTCTGATGAGTGCTTTCCAGAACTTCTGTTGTTCCACGGAATCGCTTGGATGGGGTAGTTGACAAAACATAGACTTCTCGTCACCAGGAGTTACTGATCTGATCACTCCTGACCCAGGAAAGGAGAATGCTACTGTAACAGCTGCCAGGCAGGTCTTGGCCCCATCCAAGACTCCTGGGTTAGTGAGCCTTTATAATTCACATGTGGGTATACTCATGCTTATTTCCAAATAAATCTTGGTGCGAATAACAAGACCCCTATTATGGGTTATAATCTTCACAGTAGAGCAATGTTCATTCAATAGATAAAATGCCGGATTTAATGAAGAAACAATAATTCCTCCTGTATAGTTAGCAGAGTATTTTTAGATCCTCGGGTAGTTCACAAATAAGATAACATTGTTTCCTATGTCTCCTTTGCGGTTGTTTGGGTCCCATGAACTTAGAATGGGTCTTCATGGTGGTCAGTGGAGATGCTATTGTTAATAAAAGATAATTTTGTAATTCATAATAAGCTCATATTCCCTACACCTGACCCTGTCTGTTCACCCTTCCTTAGTATCTATTTTTTTTTTAACCTTTTTTGCATAGGCCTCTCCCTAAATGGACGTTTGTTGCACTATTATAAAAACCATAACATGATATAAATAGTTTTTAAAGAAAGTATTTGGTTTCTGCCACCTTAGTTTAGGAACATTTGGCCTGTAAACTGAATGTTGTCGGGCAGCCACAGGGACATGAAAGCAGTATATAGGTTTACCAAAAGCCTGCTCAGATTTGTAAGAAATTGTCAAAAAAGCCAAACAATACTTTAGTGTTCTTCACTAAGCACTGTCTTGAGAGAATTGTGAAGTTTGCATTGTCTGCAGACAACCCTGGCGCACAAAGTCGAGGGAACTGTGCAGGTGAAGGCTAACCCCACCTCTCACCTTACCACTTTGTTCTGCGGGTACTGGAGAACATTGATCCACCAGCAGCAAAAGGGATACGATTTGGAGGGTTAATTATAGCTAGTGAATGTTATTGATGCCATCCATCAGTGAGACTGGAGGAAAGGACTTGGTGCCAGAACATTCTGTGTAATTAAATACCACAGGATGGGATTCTGAAGGTGAAGTCAGGTCTGAAGAGGACGATTTATCTCAAAACAAAGATGAAGGTGGCATGATCCCTTTTTCACTCCCCCCTTCTTAAGTTTCTGGAGATGTTCCACGAATGTCTGTGATGCCATCTCTTTATTTTGTCCTGTGAAGGTTGTCATATTTTCTATGAAACCTCTCTTGTAAAATCTTTACAACTGCCATGAGACAAGCTTTGGGAGTACAGTAATTATTTTTGTTAAAGCGCTTTGTGGGGAAATATGTAGCTCAGGTGTCTAATAGACATTTGGAGAACGGAGGATCTTATCTCTGAATGAAACCATTAGTCTTGCAAATAAGTTCATTTAAGGAAAGTTTTCCCATGGTTATTCTCCAATGTGTGATCATGCTGAGCGTGAGAGCATTATCTTACTGTTTCGGGTTATTCCCCACAGGTACTGACTACATTTCTCACAGTCGTTCAACTTCAATCATGTCTACAAAACTCATATTGGAGAACTTCCCGTAGCTCCATGGGAAGCACCATATCTTTATATCAATTTCCCTCTCGTCATACCACATGCATGTCTTCCTCAACACAAATTTTCATGTTGTCATAGTTAAAGGCTAAGCATTGTAGGCAAGTTCAGAATGTCTCCTGCAACTGATGGGAGAGTTTTGTTTGTTCATTTGATTGTTGTTATTTTAAGTGGTTATACAGTTTGTACTGGTGGAGGCTTACTACAGACAGACAACCCTTGGGGGAAAAATAGTTTTGAATCTTAGCATGAAAATGTGTGTACATATACCCAAAAGGTCCCCCAAACATTGTGTCAGGTATTGTTTGATTTACTTACAATAAAGAGGCTGAAGTTATATTTGTTTTTAAAAATGTACTTACTACTTTTGTATATTCGGTTACTTTTTAACTGAAAGAAATGAATGTGTGTGTCCAGGAAGAAGGATGCACATATCAGAGCATGCGATGCACACATCGGAGCATGCGTGTAGTGGCCCGAGCACCTCAGTGCTAATAGCAGTACTTGAGGTGTTCTTCCATCAATCGGGACAATTGGTTACACTTTTACTTGCTTTTTACACGCGGAAATAGTTTAGAAACTTGGAAGACAATGTTCTGTAGTGTCTCAGTAGTGTCTTTGTCACATACACTGTTTGTTGTCACTGACATGGAAAGTCCTTGTTAAGCTATTTGCCTATATAGTCAAGGAGAAACTACAGTGAAGGGGCCGGGATTCTATTCCAGCTACCATACCTGAGAAATAGAAGTATTTGGACCCTCTTTTTAAACTGCCATGCATGGATGAAATTGGGTCCACTTAACTGTGCTTAGTGTCATGCTCAGAGGCTAAGTTTAGGCCATATGTTAAAGGAAGGCCCATTTGTTACTTCTGCAGTTGCTAGTTTTCTTGACATAATCCTTACAACCAGTATGCTTTTGTTTTTCTTTGGCCATCCCATGTTCTTAGACTTATCTATCATTAACAACAGTGTCTTCTGATCAGTCAGTCTCATCTTTATGTTGGAGCTAAGGTCAATTGCCTTGACTTTTACTCAGTGAAATTTGAAACTGCTAGGAAGCTAAGAAGCTTCTTTAGTGTAAACAACCAGTTGTCTTTTAAATGGTGCATGATTTTCAAGTGAGCAGAAGCACTTAATATAGGAGAGCTTGCAGTGTAGGTATATTTCAGTTGGTGTTATGTCAAGATCCTTCATTTTCCTTTTTTTTTTTTTTTATTCTGCTGGCCTGCCTCCAAATATTAAATTAATTTTTTTCACACATACTTAAATAAATCTTGGGCATTAGTAATAGAAGAAATTCTGTACTTGTAGAAACCAACTCATCCACTTTGATGTGTTTCATATTTTTTAAATACCCTTTAAGCAGTGGTTCATGCCTTTAATCCCAGCACTTGGGAGGCAAATGCAGGTGGATCTCTGAGTTCAAAGCCAGCCTGGTTACAGAATGAATTCTAGGACAGCCAAAGCTACACAAAGAAAAACACTATCTCAGAAAACCAATCAGTTGATCAGTCAATCTATACTCTTTAAGCATGATGATGGTAATGGTGATGGGTGCACACACATGGAGATGGGGACAACTGTGTGGAGTTCTCCCCTTCTGCCTTGATTTGAATTCCAGCCGTTGCACTCACCAGGACTGAATGACAAGTGCTTACGCTGAGCCCTCTTGTTCATCCATGTTTCATAGTTCTTATATATACATAAGAGAATATTTAATTTATCAAAGCGAAGTTCCATAGCTTCTTAGAGTGTCTCTTCAGCTATCTCCTTGGCAACGGCTGCTCATTCTCTCATTGATTGTCATTTCACTAGTTATTTGTGAGTTCAAAGGCCGTAAGTATAATGAAGAAACACACAGATAGAAAAGTCACATCCCTGAATTAAATATCTGTATCTCCTCTTTGTGTTTTTAGACAAGCTACCTGTGTTCTTGTTGTCCTTTTGTTTTTTCCAGACAGGGTTTCTTTCTCAAGGTGTGGCTGGCTATCCTAGAACTCATTCTGAAGATCAGGCTGGCCTTGAACTCAGAGATCTGCTGACCTCTCCCTCTAGAGAGCTGGGATTAAAGGCATGTGCCACCACTGCCCAGTGCACAGTTGTCTTTTCTAAGGAAACTGAATTAAGTGATCTCTGTTGTCTTTTTTATTCCCGCACCCCAACTCCACCAGTACCATAGTATTCTGTTGAGCTTTCTTTCCTTCAGGTATTTAATCCTCAATTTCAAGAGCTAAAACTTCCTATTTTAAATATGTTTAATTGAATTTTCCAGTCTCTGTTGATAACACTTACTTGAACTTTTGGCATTCCATATCAGATTTGCGGCTTGTCCTACCCTTTAAAAAAAAAGTTTGATAAACATCAAGTTAGTTCATGATGATCATATACCATCTTCACCACAGCAAATGTGTGGTTGATAGCAATGTATACAAAGTAGTATGGTGGTTATTTCCTTATTTCAAGGGGTTATGTCACTGACAAGACAGGATGATAGTAGGTATGCCCTGTTTCTGTACAAATTTAAAAGTGACACAATCGGTGCACTGTAGGTACAGGCAGAGTCCTGGGATTCAGACTACAGTGCTGGCAAGCATTGGCTTTATGGTGTAGTAAGATAGATGTCTACAAGAAGTTGGAAATAACTAGAATATAGGGGAAGCAGGGTAACAGGAAGCCTAGGGAAACTGTAGGTTATTTGAATTTATATAGGAAAAATAGACAGTGCCCCGAGCCTCAAGGTTCGAGAAATGTTAGGTTCTAAAAGCCATAGGAAGCACTCCAGGCATTTTAAACAGACAATAACACCATCAAAAGTATTCTGTGGTATCTCTGAACTCAGTTGAATTAAAGCAATCATTATTAATCAAAACACTGAGCAAACCTGTTTGAAGTAAAACTTGAAATTCTATCCCCCCCCCCAGTGGTTGTGTTTTCTAATTTCTGTATCTTGGAATATTAAAAGTTAATACACTAATATATAAACTTCCATAAGCCTTTTGCTAGAAGAGATTGCTTCCTTTGGTCCCATCATTTTTGCTGGAGCTAATCTTTATTCTGCAGTGTTCTCTCGCCTTCTCTTGTTGGCCACCCGTGGGAAAGCATGCCTTTCCTGAAAAGGTAATCTAAAACTATGATGTGCATAAGGCTTGGTGTGCTCCAAGACATGCTCCTGGTAGTGTTTTGCATATGGGAGCTGATCAAAGCACAGGTTTTCCCTTTGGGTACATTTTAAGGTCTGTGGCCTGAATTGTGCTCGGAGGCAGAATCCCTCTGTGCATGCTCTGAGCCCCTCAGGAGGAAGCTGTGCAGAGGCAACTGTGGAGCCACGAAGCTGTGATGGAACCTTTGCTTGCACTTAGTACACCGAAAGCTAACTTGTATTTAGTGGTAGTCACTTTTTCAAAGAGTAACAATCCGGCTTTTGCTTTATGATATGAATAGCAATTAACTTGCAGTGTAAATGGGCATAATTATGACCTTTCCCACTCTTTTAAGTTAGAAGAAATTGAATTAGGCTTTTAAAAAAATGTCTAAAGTGGCAAGTATCTAATTTCCAAGTTTAATGTTTGTAGTTCTGGGTCAGTAGTTGACAAGTGATAAAAGCTGTTCATTGGTGATCTTGTCAGTGGGTGATTTTTCAGACGTTCAAAATTTAAAAAGAAACCAATTGCTTTGTTCATTTGGGGATCATACCACTTTAATCTGTCGGTATTAAAGTCACCATTTCTGATATTCCCATTGATGAATCAGAGACAGGCCAGTAGTACTTTGGGACAGAATCGTTTCAGATGGACTTCTGTAGAATGCAGTCATGTTCTAAGAAATGAAGCTTCACGTTTAATGAAATACCAGTTCTTGCCCACAAGATACTATAGGTTTCTTTTAATTTTGTGTATTTTGATTAACTTCTTTTGATAGCATACTCCTAGTATATATGTTACTCATCCTTGCATGTTTAATGTGAAATTAGTTTTAGCTCATGATGAGGAAATGGGCTTTTAATTACAAAGAATATGGTGTATTTCAGAGTACTCCAATTTTGAAACTTAATTACTTTGGTAAACTTGTTTTGTTTTGTTTTGTGAGTTTTTTTGTTTTCTCTGTCCAGTGCAGTCTCATCTGTGAAGAGCACTTTGGGAAAGCCATTGGCTAGAGAGTCTTTCTGCTTGCTGCTTCTCCCTCCCACTTCCCTCAAGGAGCCTCCGTATTGCTTGTCTTGGTTTATTATATCACTTGTAGGCTTGTGAGAACTTCCAGAATAAACCTGAGTTTTAAATTGCTATCTTGGAAGCAGATTGGTGTTCAGTTTTTGTACTCCCTGTATCATCTTTAAATATTTAAATTGCAGACGCTCTGGCTGCCTCTTAAATTAGATCCTTCACTTAGTAGTTTTGACATTTCATAACCTTGCTCCTCAGGCATTAAATATTCACCTGTTTAAATGGCAGTGAAAATTTAAAATACAAACCCATATATTAATCCAATGACTGTAGATTGGGGATCAGCCCTCATTTACTGAAGGAAGAAGCTATTGGCCCCATCAAGATCAATACTACAGGTGCATTGTATTGAGGTATTTATAGAGAATTCATCATGTAAAGAAAACCCTCTTGAGTCTTCTCTGAGGGAATTTAGTTGTAAAGACCCACAAGGGTATTTAACACTTTGAAGATGTGTTCCCACATCTTCAGTCCCAGTGTGGTTTTGTAGGTGAGTATTGATGCAAGGCGTCCATAAAACTCTTAAGTCCACAGCAAAGTCAGAGTGGTGACCATTGCTGATAATTACTAGGTAGAGAGATTGTACTGGTAAGGGATTTAAATCCCCAAGGCAATTGTCCTCATCTCTCTGTAAGGCTTCCTTCCCACTGTGGTCTAAAGTGTACTTCATATTTATAATCCTCTGAGATTGAAGAACTGTTTACCTTTTCTTGGAAGGCAGGATGTTGTTGACAGTGATATCCCTGACCAAGTAGAGGAACAGGGGGCTGCTTTCATTCTAAGAAACTTACAAATGTAGGATTCAATCAGGTGCCTTATGGGAGAAAGGTCAGCCCAAATGACCCTTGTTATACTTCCTGGAAATTCCTAGGGGTAATGTTCTTTATTTCTATGGAATAGAATGTAATACAACTTATTTTTATTATGATAAGCAGTTTCTACAGTTAATCTCAACTAGTGACCACTATTTTTAGGGAAAGTTACTTTGAAATACATTAATGCAGGTGACATAAAAAAAAAAAAAACTGGTTTAGTGACATCTTTTCTGCTATCTCTGCTTTGTTTGTATGTGTGCTTTAAGAAACAGGCTAGAGTTACTTACAAAATCTGAACTCTTATATCAAGTGAACTGACCAGCTAGTTGTCATATTGTGATACTGTGAAAAAAAGCTGGACCAGGTGAAAAAGGCAGGGAGCCAGGGAGATGAGTGGGTGAGTCCAGACCTCAGCTCCAGCTGTGCGTGTCCTGCCACATAGCATTTGCCTTCTCTTTACCTCTTCTGTTGGCCATAATCTGTTCTTCTATTTGTGTGTCCTGCCTGCCTTACAAGATAGTCAAAGGCACAGAACAAAACTCGGTTTGATTATGCCTTCCAACTGGTAAAAACCTAAGCCTGAATGTGACTTTATTCGTAAGCAGTATTTGTTACCAGTGCTTTGACAACATTATAGGAAACACCCTTTTAACATAACTAGGAGATAAAGAAATAATGTGAATTTAAGTTTGTGTATTAAGCCTGGTTCAAACCTCTCAAACCAAACATCCACAAGGCTGAGGCAGGAGGATTGCCTTAAGTTTAAGGCAAGCCTGGACTATATAATGAGTCCCAGGCCAGCCTGAGTTAAAGAATGAAGTCCCTTCTCAAAAGCCAAACAAAACAATGGCAAAAGCAAGCAAGCAAGCACACAAAAGAATAGATATTGAGGGGAGGGCTGCTGATCCCAGTATGCTTTCAGTTTTTACATAATCACTAAATATAAGCCCTTTATTCTAAATATACTTCAGGATAACTTAAAACACCTCACCCACACATGTCTGAACTGTACAAAGCAGTGAATGTCACTGCATGAGTAAATGACTCTGGAAAGTTGAGATGGACTCGGTTACTCTAAACTTGATTATGTAGGTCTTTCTGGACATTGTCGGATGCATGTAGAAGTGAATAATATTCATAGCATGGCCACCCTAATTTTTAGACTCTTAAAAATGCCATGTACACTAAAAGGTACTTATTTATTCCTAAGAACTACTTTTAAAAGGTAAAATTATGTGGTTTATGTGGTATAATAGGATTAAGGACTTTGTCTCAAGTTAACAGGGTAATAAAGTGAAGCTAGTTTTGAACCCAGGCTCACTGATTAGAGAATTGTCACCTTTCATCACTGTGACTCTCCCTGCCTTATGCTAAGCTGGAGCCTCCTGCCTGCCTCTCCTTGCTTTATCATTCAATGAGAAGGCATAAATGCTTATGCTTGCCCTGTAGCCCATGGTGAGTGGCTCTCACAGAGAGAGCACTTCAGTCACATAGTCTAGAGCAAAGTGACTGCTGACTGGCTCCCTGCTACAGAAATAAAGCCATGAAATCCTCAATATGGAAGTGGGCCAAGTGCCGGATTGTATAGCTTCCTTAGACGATTGCAAATCAGTCTAGAAAAGAGCCTTGGTATTCATGTATTCTTACCACTAGATTCAAACATGCTTCTGAGTCCATGGTGTCATAGGTACAGAAGTCCCAAGGCTAGATTTTTGATTACTTGAAGTTTTCCTCCTTTTTTATTTTGTATTTATAAGTCTTCATTATAACATAGCTAGGTATAGAGAGAAAAGAGTGTATGTGAATATTTTCTCTTTGCTACTGTCCCAGATTCCTTTATGGAGGACAGGACAGTGTAATGTGACTTTCAAATAAGCCCTGGGAATAGCATCTGTATTTCCAGTTGTTAGCGAACAAACTGATTGAATAAAGACAGGAATATTATAAGCCCTGTTGGGGCAAGGGTAAAAGATATCAAGAACTTCATAAATTAATATAAAAGCTGGCCAGGGTTTTCTTTTTGTTTTATTTCCTAGAAATATTATTGAAAAGTAATAAAGATCTACAGGTATAAACAAAAAAAGAAAATGGTTGATGCTTTTTTAAAATTCTAGTTTTGATAAAAAAGATTCTAAATCATAGTAGTAAACCTGATTAGAGGTGGTTATTACTAGGTAACGTGACTAAGCTGAAGTAATCATAGTATGCTAGTCTTAGCAAGTCAATCCCAGAGAAGTTTTGGTTACTTTTAATAAATATACAGAAGACAGGCTGGGTTACAAAATTTCTGTCCATGCAGTTGGCCAATCCTGAAGCGATCACGGGTGTAAGCCAAAGAGAGCATGCTTGGTCCACGTGGACCCACAGGTTTCTAAATAATGTTCATATGATATGGACAAAGCAAGTTTGAATTTCAGGTCTGATGAGATGATGGATTGTATCACAATGCTCGGGTCCAGCTTGTTGTGGACTCACGTGGTCATTAAGGTACTAGATAGGCTTGGTGTATTACGTAGTTTTGCTTTGGCCACATTCTGGTCGTTTGTTAAACACCGAGGATCCAGTGATGAGCAAGACTTGAATAGTGAGGATTATAAACTAATACAGATGTTTTGTCTGCCATCTTGTACATTTTGGGATTCTTTCATTAAAAGACTTCTTCAGATGTCAGAGAGGCAGAAAGATTGTAGGAGCCTGAGAAGACAAACAACTCCAAGGAAACTGTTTCCCATGCACCACAGGGCTGATAACACATACAACTCACAGATCACACAAATACTGCGGCAGCATGCACAAGATTCTCATGTGTACAAGCTAGACAAAATCCTAACATGGAGAAAGGGGAATAAACCCAAAGTCCCACCTCCAACCAAGAGCGACTTGCAATTGATACTTGCTGTGAGCAGGAAAATGTTTTTTATACAATGGAGTGGCAGTGGGTATATCAACCCCAGTTTAGGGCAGGCTCGGGGATATTGGCTCACACAAAAAGGACTCAGTTTATATTTGTCAGCCTTTTTGTTTGTTTGCTTGCTTGCTTGCTGGATTTTGTTTGTTTTGAGAAAAAGAACTTGAAGTTGGATGCATAGGGAGAGGGGGAAGATTATGATAAAAATGCATGTAATAAAAATTAAAAAAATAAAATTAAAGGAGGTTTTTTTGAAAGAGCATTATAACTAGCAGATGAAGACAGCCAAACACTTGGTATAAAAGTGAACATTATGAAGACTTATAGATGAGAAGACTATGAATTGTGAATCCTTCCTGTGTGTGAATCTCCAGGAGTTCATGTGAGAGTAGTGTTGGCATACGTGATAAGAAGTCCTTCCCTGATAAGAGCTACACATTGTTAAATGGATGCCACCATCTCCAGAGATGTAGAAAAAAGTCTTAAATGTATCCGATGAGTTAAAAATATGTACACTTGGAATGATTGCTTGCAAATCTCTTGCCTTTTCGTTTTCACCACTGAGGACAACTTACACTTCCATTGTCCATGCTGGGTTCCACTGGTCTGGCTCGAGACCTCACAGGGACTGTAGGAACGGATCTTCTCTCCTCCTCACACAGAGAAATGGCATTCCTCTTTTCCTGAATCCCTACCCTCAGTGAACCAACAGCACCCACTTGTATTAAGACAGCGCTTGCTCTCTGCCCACTGTGAAGCAGTTGTGGAGGTTTCTGACAGGAGTGAGAATACCAGTGTGCTTAACCTTATTCCCCTTTTCAGGTTTCCTATGCTCGCCCAAGTTCAGCTTCTATCAGAGATGCAAACTTATATGTCAGTGGGCTTCCAAAAACCATGACCCAGAAGGAGCTGGAGCAGCTGTTTTCACAGTATGGGCGCATCATTACTTCTCGAATTCTTGTCGACCAGGTCACTGGTAAGTAGGCAGTGGTTCTGGACAGTCTTGTGCTTCCTGACGGGCGGATTGTGAAATATTCTGTCTCCTCACACAGCAGTCTTGCCTCTAGAACACATCAAAGGTATATGTGGGCCAGAAAATGCAATTTTCTGCTGGAATTGTTCATAAATATGCATGGACAGAAATAGATTGTGGAGTGGAGTGAGCGAGCTTGAGTCATTTCCACCCCGAAGGTGCAGGTTTGAAGCCCGTTTCATGGCTTGTAATAAATTTATAGATGCTATAATCTTCATTTTCAAGCCTCTGTGTGAAAAAAGCCCCTATCCCCCTTATAAACAATCTTATTTTTGTGAAAAGCAAATTTTACTGCAGCGGTATGCAGCTGGTTCTCTGAGCAAGGATGAGGCTGAATCCACTCTGGTAATTGCTGCGAAGGCAGTTTTCCCAGGCTCTGCTGTGCCATAGAGGCATACGTAAGAAGATGAGATTTTGAGTGGTAGCAATTTGTTTTATGCCTAATATAACTTTTGACCAAATGAAGTGAGAATATGATGTTCATTAGAACTTTGTATGTAAGGACCATTTCTGACAACAATGTTAGCTAATGGAAAGCTGGTGTTATGGATTGGGTTACAGTTTTAAAATTAGATACACATAGATTTTTTTTTCCTATTATAAAAGCAATACTTGTCCTTCTCAGAACATTTTAAAACTGGAGAAACATGGAACGGAGGGGGCGGAAAGTTACCTGGGGTGCCTATTTCCAAGCTACCCATATTGCAATATTGTGTATTACAGTGTGTGAACTTTTATTGTAAAGAAAGGAGTGAGCAGATTAACTCTAGAATAAAACTAGGCCACATTTTTAATCTTCAAGTGGAGATGAGTTCAGTTGTTGTGAATTTGAGCAGAGCAGTGTAGGCTTTTCCATTCTGTGCTGCTAATTGCCTTCACAGGAAGTGCTTTTCATAGACTTCTGGCGAGAGAAGCAGCAGTGTGTACACTTCCTGGGAGAATGGTCTGTAGACTGTGCTGCTGTGAGAAAGTCTGAGAGTGTATATGACTGCATTAGCTGCAGTAACTATCCTGCAATCCTCCTGGTACGCTCTGCACACTGGGGTATTTCACACACTGTTTGTTAGGGGGGCAAAATAGAAACCCAAGCATAGCAAATCAAACAGAATTTATTCTAAGCAACAGAATTACCTCCTTGTTCATAGCATTATTATTATTATTATTTAAGAATTTGTTTCTTAATAGAAATTGGTGGACTGAGAGTAAACTTTGTATGTAACATGGAAATCGTGTCTCTTCCCATTAATGATGGCCCTTCTGGAGAGTGAAGGATGGTCGGTGAACAGACAGTACTTCCTGAGTGTGGCCTATCAGCAGCCTATTGGAACTCTGCTAGAACTACAAAGTCTGGTGTCCTATCCCAAATGTAGTCAATCCTGAGAATTGACATTTTACACCTCTCAGTCCCCTATACACTTTAAGTAGCCCCACCTGTGTGGATGACATTTTTAAACCTATATTTTCCTAATGGAGCAGCCAAGAATTTTAGTATTTTACTTTGCTTTGTGTGTACATGTTTTGTCCCCCCCACCTCCCTCTTTCTTTCTTTCTTTCTTTCTTTCTTTCTTTCTTTCTTTCTTTCTTTCTTTCTTTCTTTCTTTCTTTCTTTCTTTCCTTCCTTCCTTCCTTC
>NC_034595.1:42985941-43021999 GCF_900095145.1 Mus pahari | reverse complement strand
TCCTCCTCCTCCTCCTCCTCCTTTTTTTCTTTTTTTGAAATTCAAGATCTCACTCTGTGACCAAACTGCCAGGCTGGCATCTCACACTTGGAATAAACTTCTTCAGCCTGCTGAGAGATGGAAATATGCTAGCTGGAGTGTTTGTTCTCAATAGGAGCCCGTAGAGAGATAAAAGGGGAAGGATGTATTTGTAGTCACTTCTTCTTTATACTTACAATTTTCATGAAAAAACATACCCTTTTCCTGAAGTGGAATAAGTGAAGCTCAGCAGCTCTGGCGTTCAGCCTTCAGGTGTTGGCCGTGTATGGTGTGTGTATCTTACATAGAAAAGATGAAGTGACAGCATATCAGATGAAGCATGCCTGGAGACGATGCCATATCTACCTTAGAAAAGTCTGAGCCTTATCCGGTTCAATTGTAAGGCAGACGGACCACCTGTTTCTTTTTGAGAGGGTGCTCTAAGTCACAGTAGTCTAGGTTTCCTCAGCAGCCCTTCCTTTCTTCATTGGCCCACTCTGAATTATCTATACTTTCCTATGTACTAGACTAAAATGTGGTCCTGTGAGGACCTGGTTGGTTGCCAAGAAAGTGTTTCTCCAAGGCTGTCTACCTTGTGTTGACCAACTGTGATCTGCTCACCTGCCTGTGCCAGTTACATGCAATGAACTGAGATCATGCTGCTGTTCCAAATCGTAAACCCAGAAAGGCCTTGTTCATGCCCTGTTTTGCCGCTGTTATCAAAGAACAGGCAGGGAATGGCCTTCAAGCTTGAGAGGAGTGTTGGAGGCGCCAGGAAGTTCACAGTTCTACTGATCTAACTTATAGTCCATGCTGCTTTACTTCTGTGAGATAGCGAAAGGGAAGAATAGAAGAGCGTCAGAGACCGTGAAAAGCCTCTTCAGATTCTGATGATTATGACAAACGTATTACTTAGAATTTTAGTTTAGCAATATATGCTCTCTAGTGTTTTTAGCAAATGCATATTTTTGTTCTTATTCCAAGGAAGGGGCTGCCTGTTTGATAGCATGATTCGAAAAGTACTTGGGCACCCAGTTACTGTTACAGTGCACAGGAAGCAGGAAGGAATGTAGGGAAGAAAGCATGGGCTTATGTACTCTGTACTTTATTGGTTTCTTGACAAGCACACGATAAACACTGAGACCTCACATTGTATAGGTTATTTGGTACATTTTTAAAAGGTGGGAAATTGAGGTTCTAAGTTGAATTACTAAGGTAAAATTTTCTTCCTGATATGATTTTTGTGGCAAATGTTGTATTTGGGTGAAAAGATGTTAATGAGAAGGAAAAATTAATTTATCCTTTCTTCTCTTCTTCCCCTTTCCTGCTCCCTCTTTCCCAAATCTTTACTTAAATCTACCTTAGGCATATCAAGGGGTGTAGGGTTTATTCGATTTGACAAGCGGATTGAGGCAGAAGAAGCTATCAAAGGCCTAAATGGCCAGAAACCTCCTGGTGCCACAGAGCCAATCACTGTAAAGTTTGCTAATAATCCAAGCCAAAAAACCAATCAGGCCATCCTTTCCCAGCTGTACCAGTCTCCAAACAGAAGGTACCCAGGACCGCTAGCTCAGCAGGCACAGCGTTTTAGGTAAGTCTGGTCTAGTTCTCGTGCCCAGCTACTAAACTGGAGGAGAATGTGCAGGTTGACTGTCAAGTAATTGTATCAATAAGATCTCTGCTTTGAGTTTGTCTTTACTGTTGTTTTCTTTCTTTCTTTTTTTCTTCTTTTTTTCTTCTTTTTCTTTAATGGGCACAGAGAAAACATACTTGGGGAAAGAGCAACTTTTGCTGTTACCGAAGGTGAGGGCAATTAACTGTAGGGCAGTTCCCCTCCAGGAGTGACTCTGCCTCCAAGAGACATTTGGCAAAATGTAGAATCATTTGTGATGGCATAATTTGGGTGGAGATGTGACTCACATCTAGTGGGTAGAGTTCAGGGATGCTGTTAAGCACCCTGAGGCATACAGGAAGCCCCACATCTACAGGTTACTAAGCCCAAAGCACACTTTGAGAAAAACCAGGCTGAGGTCTGATGTGCTATTCTCTTTTTGTTACTTTTTTCTTGCAAAGAATTTATTTTTTGTGTTTGAGCTGTCAAGTAGAGCTCTTTCAGTTAGCTTTGCTTTATAATATAGACATTGCTAAAGATACATGATGATATGAATGCCGTAAGTTTTTTTCCAAGTGGATCCCTCTCTCCTTTAACCAAAGGAGAGAGGTTAAAGTTTAAAGGTCTTAAAGTTTAGAGGTTGACAAACTTTAGCTGTAACGTTCAGAGAGGAAATCTATTAAAATTTCTGGGTCATGGTTTTTTGCAACTGTGTCTCCTCTTCTTCCTTTCCCTTCTCCCTCTCTCTCCTTCTCCTCCTCCTTTTCAGCTCTTTAAAAATGTAAAAGTCATTAGCTTCTGTGTCATACAGAAAGTAGTGTTAGTCTGGATTCTGCCTCTGGGTGTTAATTCACTGATGCATTAACCCAAACCCAAAGAAGTCACTGTGTTACTAATGGGAATAAATAACCCAAATTCTCAAGTTATCTAGTTGTTGAATAAACAAGCAGACCAGGAGGCATTCAGAGCATACATACTTTGTGTGGAAAAAAAAAAAAAGAGTGACTTGAGATTCAGTTAGGAACAGTGAATGTCTGGTATTATGAATGAATCACCCAGTTTTTGTTTACCACTCAGCCACATGGTATGATATAGCTGTATTGTATCTAACTCCTAAATTAATTTTTTTATAAGTACATGCAAATATATATTCTTTCCTTTCTGAGACCAGATAGTTAACATATAATCATAATCTTTGTAAGGTAGAGGAATAGCTTACATGTTCTCTAGGCTCAATCAGATACATTTTCCCCATTGATATAATAGAGTATAGAAAAGAGAAGAAATTTTTAAAAGCCAACTTAAAATATTTCCTACTAAAAGCAGTTAAGTATGTGACTTAGGTGTGAAAAGAAATTTCTGTTGATGCCTGGTTGAATACCTACCTAAGCTGGCCTTCATTGAAAGAATGATGCCATTGTCAAAGGCAGGACTGAAGATGACCAGCCTCCTGGTTCATTGAGTTCAGTAGCTGTAATTTTCAGAGAAAAAACATTGAGGAAAACAAAATGTGTATCACCTTTGACCTTGGTGACAAGTAGTGGCAACTGAGTGAGAGGCAAGGCCTCTGAGCTACTTGATTATTTCCTTCTGCAGAGAGGACTCTGAGCGCCTCTTTCCAGTGCTGCATGCCCTCACTCTGACTCCTTTCTTTCAACTTTATTCACTTGTTGCTGTTTCTGAATATAGTACAGTTGAACCCCAGTGGCTTTCAGCTGTGTTTCCTACTCATCCTGCCCAGTTAGCTTTAGTTGGCTGTTAGAAGAAAGCCATACTGCCACGCATTGTTGCTTTGTGATTTCAATTAAAGCTGTAGTGTTATTTGCTGGTTGCTGTTTATTAGAGAAGTCCTCCTAGATTCTCAAGACTATGTCCCAGAACCCATAGACAGCAGTAAGAGTCCTGGTCTCTGGGCAGCATGTGTTGGATGTTGGGTACCACAGCATCCTCACTCAATCTTCCTTTTCCCCTTTACATGCCCATGCCCTTTATTTTTGATGAGTAAAAGTTTTCCAAAGTTGTCACTACAATTAAATTTAAAACCTTTATCTTCTGTCCATCCCATATTACAAAAAAAATTTAATTTTATCATTACTTCTGAGATTCTTTGGCCCTTACAGGAGAAAACCAAACCTTTCTACAAGAAGGGAATAAGGGACATTAGTTGAAAGGAAAACCCAGCATTAGTAAGTGAGGAAGATTACTGTGTGTAGAGGTTTGATCTTGGAGTTCAGCTATTCTAGAGGCTGAGAAAGGATGATCAGTCAAAGTTCCTGCCTGGATTGTGAAGTGCACTAAGTTTGACATCAAGTAGCCCCTGAGATGTAGCTGCTACCAGCTTGCCCCGTGAGGGCAAAACGAAGCAATCAGGTACCCAGTAGGGAAGATTTTTCTTTCCCAGGATTCATAAGTGTTTTCTCACTCACCTCACTGCTCATCCCCACCTCTGCTTTATCTAAGTGGTAAAATGTGAATTACTGTGTGCAAGAGAATCTAGACTAGTAATGAGAGAAATGAGTCAATTTCTACAGTGCAAATATATCTTAGTGTGTGACTGGTGCTTTTTAAAAGTATCTTTAATTTGGTAGTCATTACCTTGATTTTTTTTTTCTTATTTCATTGAATAAAAGTTGATCTTTGAGTTTGTAAGACACTTGAGTTAAGAACTTGAAAGTTTTGTTGGCATCTTGCTCTTTTCTGTAGTTGAGGTGTTATTAATTCCTCAACAGTTATTTCTTCATAGTATTTATGTTTTAGTGCCTTTGCTTTGAGTTTACCACTCCCCAGCATGAATTTTAGAACGTTCATTGTGTTGCTTGGCAGCTGAGAGAGACAGAAGAATACAAGTTACAGTAATGATGAAAGGACTTTCAGAATTCATGAAGATTAAAAAATAAAATAAAATTTCATGTAATAAGGATTAACTTTAAAAGTGGGCTTATGAGGTTTATGGCTCAATCTGTATTGATAATTAGAATTATTTAAACATGAACACTGCTAATCTGATGGGCTAGTTGAAGTGTTTATAGTATACAAAATAAGGCAGAATATTTATTTGGATGAGTGATGTGATTTCAGTCCCCTAAGAATATTCTCAGCACAGGATATCCAAATTAAACTGTAAACCAAAGTTTCTCATTTATTCATGTGAAGTAAATTTAACTTTATTGAGTGTGACCTAGGCAATGGCTGTGTGTCTGCTTCTGTGAGTCTTTGTACGTTTTTAAAGAGCCTCTGCAGTTAGCAGTTGGGTTGAGCTTCAGGCATGTTTCTAGTTGCATTGGTTTGGTTTCATGTTGGAAGGCACAGATGTCAAGCCTCATGAATACTTGTCCTCATTCATAGAAGATGTGATGGATAAGGGAACATTGATGAGCTTATATTGGTTAACTTTAAGACAATGGTTGCTCTACACTTTGGAGAAGTTTGTTAAATTTTCCACAGTGCACGAAATTGTGTTTTCTTATTTGTTGTCTTTTTTATATATTATGTCTGACTTTAATTGATTTTTAAAATTCCCCTTCTCATATAGATTGTTCCCTAGTCTACCAGCTAAATAGCTTGGAAACTAGGCATATACTTTAAGTTTTATGCTATATTTCTAAATATTCTGCTTTGAAATGAAGGTTCTAGCTAATAGAGCATTCTATTAGAAATGTTGCCTAGTAATAATCTGACTTACAGATCCTGGTGATAGGAAACATTTCCAAATATCTTGGCTCTGCACTTGTTGTCTATGCACATGGGTTGTGCCTCTATAATCAATGAACTTTAGACTCGGAATTCTAATCAAATTTTCAAACATAGGATGAAGATGAAATATATACTCTATCAAATATAGCAATATACTGATATATTTAACTAAAGTATCTTAATACATTAAGGTTTTGCTTTAAGCAAGTTTCATAAAGAGTTAACATTTATCACTTTGAATGTTTTGACTTCGTGTAAGATATGTTGAATTGACTTGTGTTTAGCTTCTTGACATGGTTTCTGTGAGAATTAGAGGAAAATAACTGGTTT
The DNA here is from genome assembly GCF_900095145.1 of Mus pahari. NCBI lineage: Eukaryota > Metazoa > Chordata > Mammalia > Rodentia > Muridae > Mus > Mus pahari. Next base: position 43,016,346 of record NC_034595.1, on the reverse strand, counting down.
GTTTTTTCTTGAATTCTCCTCACTGGATCATCCTCAACCCAGTTTCCTTTCTTTTGGGACTCTTTCTATAAGTAAAGAATGCCTTAATTGAAGCTAAGATCTTCTATATAATCTTCCAGATCCATGCAGTGTGTTACTTGTGATTTGGATTATATTCCAGCTACAGCCTGGGTGGGAGCAGACATTGGTCACCTTCTCAGGACGGCTCAGACTTCCTCAGAACAGCATGTGACAGCATAGAGTGGATGCAGATACTGCTGCAGTCCAGATGTTAAATATAATTTAAGAACATTCTGGCTTTAAATAGCACAATACACAGGCAGTTGACTCCTTAACATCTACTTCCACAGTGGAGTGCATCACCTGCGTGTTGCCCCAAGTTACCGCAGAGAGAGGTTGCTAGCCTGGGCTCCTCTTGAATGTAGTGACTTTCAGTTTTAGGTGATCGTGTATGCAACTTTTCCTGAAGCTGTGGGACATGGAGGTGTGACAGCTCCATGGATACTATGACATTTTCTCCTAGAGCTACAGTTTACAATTTGCTGCCCGCTGCTGGACAAAGGCAGCTTGATGTCCATCTAAAGTACCCACTAGTTTCTTTAAATTCCAGTGGGACACATAAATGTGTGGCAGGGAGAGCCAGGAAATGGGGGCCAGCTCCCTGTAGTCACCAGCTGCCATGCCTGAACTATTTCCTGGAGCAGTATTCCACTCCCTTGCTGATGGAGGAGGAGAAAGGGAGACATGTAGGAAACTTGGTTTAAATCCTCCAAGACTGAATTTCCCCTAAGATTGGGAGATGAATGAGGGTCAGGGGACCATATAAGACTCTACAGGTGGGGCCACTCCAAGGCCCATTGAAGGTCTTCAGAGGCCTACTTGCAAAAGTCCCAGAAGTCCTGAGGATTGTAGGATGGGATAGAATTGGGAACTCCCTCAGTGCTTATAACTCACTTCCATGGCAGGTTTGGTTCCCATCCTATCTTAAAAGCAGACACATTTTAAGGAAATTCTATGTCTGGAGTTTCATTGCTCACCGAAGTGGGTGGAGGGAAATGCAGCTACTGAATTTTGTCCTTTAATCACTTTGAACAGAGACTTCAGTATGTTCATGTTTCCCACAGGTATTGTTTGTCAAATGCATTCCATAGCTATCATTCCAGTAATTGGATGAAATTTTCTGTATCAGATCACTTTTTGATTGGTGTTGAGAATTTGTGTTCATTTCTTCTTGATGTTTGTAACCTTGGTTTTTGTATATAAAGGCATGGCATCTTTCCTCATCTTCACTCTGCAGAACACAGAGTCAGTCCCCTGACATTCTGTACTCTTCACACCTGCTCTGTGCTTTGTGTGTGCAAATATTCTCACCCAGTCAGCCTTCTGGGTAATTTCCATCCTACATTAAGTGGTGGATGATAATTTTGGTACCCTTTGCTTTTACATAACCACCAGGTATGTGTTATAAAGCTGCAGTGCTTGGATCAGTGGTCTGTGCTAAGTGGTGCCTTTGAGATCATGGAATGCAACGTGGCAGACCCAAATAGATGAAGGAAGATCTGGTGTCACTATGATTTGTTCTCTTGCCTTAACACTTTGCAGGAGAGCAACTCAGCAGTTCCCTTTTGTTTTTCACAAAACACAAATGCCCAGTGGAGACTTAAGATTAGGGACATGCAGAGAAAACATTTTCTGTATCTGAAAGACGAGAAGGAACAATTATAAATTGAGAGGAGTTCCTTTTCTTACGTCTCTTCTCTGTGTTTGGCTTGACCTCAAAAAACTGATACCCACCTGCTTCCCAAACTACTTAGCTTTTCACAGGTTTTAAAAGACAAAATAATTGTGCCTCACCTCTGACCTGGGGCTGTGGAGAGTGGGGAGCATTGCAGCTAGGTGAGTTACATGGCTCTGTGTTAGACATACCTGCTCCTCGTGTGTCATTGATGGGGGAATACTAGAAACAGGAGGCACCCATAATAGTCCTCTTGACACTGATAAAGCAGGATGGCCCAAACTCTACACAGGAAGTTTGTCCATAAACAATGTAAGTGTACATCTATGTCAGTCTACATCTTTGATTTTAGAAGATCAGCACCCCTCTGAAGAACTAGCTCTGTGGGTTGAGGCAAGCTGGTTAATCCTTGGATGCTTCAGTGGCCTCAGGAACCAATGAAGTTGTAAGCAGTAAAAGTGGGCATTAGTGAAGGTGCTGCTGGTCAGTTCCAGCTTCACTTTTAGAACCTGCCTGGTGAGGCGTCAGGTCAGATGTCAGCTGGTCCGGCCCCTTCACATTCTGTTTCTGGCTGTTTCCTCGGATGACTCCCGCTTTTTCCCTGGCTGCACTGACTTGTAGAGAGAGAGCCAGTGTTCTGCCACAGTGGGTGCCCATTCTCTTAGGAATGGTAAAAGACCCAGTGTTTTGAAACATCAAATATATTTTTTGCACAATTATCCCCATGGAAGGTGGCAGTAGTGAGCCTAGCTTTCATGAACTGAAAGGGGGAAATTAAACACTGAAGTTTGCTAAATGTGTGTTTTGCAGGTTGGACAATCTGCTCAATATGGCTTATGGAGTGAAGAGGTAATGACATAGGTTCATGACACCCATAATCCCTTCCCACAACCAATTGATTTCTTTGATTTGGGGAGCAATATTTCCACCCTCATAAATTTATGTTGGGTTTTCTTTTGCATGTGTAGCCTATTGTAAAGTTGCTTTTGAAGTGCATTGAACTGGAATATCTTTATACCACTGTATGCCACCCAGTCTTTTAAAAAGTCATTATTTCAGATTGCATTGCAACATTATAGCATGTTTCTGTTACATGTTGGTTTTCTCCCCCTCTCCATCCTCATGAAGCCGATTTTTTTTCTTTTCTTTCCTTTCTTTCTTTCTTTTTTGCCATTGTTTAACTTGTTGTTTTGTGCAGCAGATAGTGGTCATTTCATAATCTATCAGTACTTGGATTGTTTGTCTGTGACTGCAAGCCACAGTTAGAGCCTCGGTTGACACATCAAGTAGCTGTCTACATCTGTTGGGGAAGCAGAATTGCTAAAATTTGGGAAAAGAGAAAAGAACTTAAACCCATTGCTGTAACCAATCTATGTTCCCTGTATGTGTGTGTGTGTGTCTGTTTCCTATTTTGTTTAGTAGGTTTTCGCCAATGACGATTGATGGAATGACCAGTCTGGCTGGAATTAATATCCCTGGGCACCCTGGAACAGGCTGGTGCATATTTGTGTACAACCTGGCGCCTGATGCAGATGAAAGTATCCTGTGGCAAATGTTTGGGCCTTTTGGAGCTGTCACCAACGTGAAGGTCATCCGTGACTTTAACACCAATAAGTGCAAAGGTTTTGGATTTGTGACTATGACAAACTATGATGAGGCGGCCATGGCGATAGCTAGCCTCAATGGATACCGCCTGGGAGACAGAGTCCTGCAGGTCTCCTTTAAGACAAACAAAACGCACAAAGCCTAATGAGCTCTTGTCCTCAGTCCATTTATATATGAAAACTATACAACAAAAGCAAGTTAAGAGAAACTTTATACATTAGTAAATGTCTTTGTAAGTCAGTGTTGAGATGGGGATAAATGACTACTTAGCATCCTAAGAAATATGTGAGATTTTTTATTGCTAGTATTTGAATTAAAACTTCTTAAATATCTTTTATGTTTGAATATGGACAAGAGGTACAGGGTTTTTACCTGTCACATTGCATTCTATTGCCTTCTTTGAAGAAGGTGGACCTTTTAAAGTGTTTCAGCTAAGGGAAGACATTTCTTTTCTTTTTACATAACTGCCTTGAACCTGTGAGTAAGTACTGAGGCTTTGTGTTGTAGCTCTTCAGTTGGTTGTCTTTCCCCACCTCCTTATCTTTCCTTTTCTTTCTCTTTCTTTTGTCTTTGTTTTTTTTTTTTTCTTTCTTTCCATTCTCTAATTAGCTTTGTGTTTGGTTTACATTTAAAGCATTGCTGTTATGTCTCAGAAAAGTATTTTGAAGTTTACATTTTTATTTATGAAGTTACAAACAGTATTTATTTTGTAATTCTGATTTGGGCTGGGGCAGGGGGGGCGACATTATAAACGCTTATTGTAAGAATACTGGAGAACTTTTCGTAAAGCAGTACCTTGCCAAAGAGATAAGAGCCTCTTTGATGTGGGTTTAAAAAAAGCATCTATTTTTATAAAAAAGAAAATTTGGAGAAACTTTTTACTGGTCCTGGAACAAATATTTTGACTTGAATACTTTGAGAAATCTCTTCATATGACACCTAGTGAGCTTTTAAAATTTACCAGGAAATTTGCAACGGTTGGAAAATTTAGAAAGATTTATGATGTAGAAAAATACTTTTGAGATCTTTGTATGAGAGGAATTGAGTCAGTGAGGGAACACTGCTGGTTTCATTTTCGTAATCACCAGTGGGGCGTCTGATCATCCTGGTTGTTATGTGATAGATGGCTCACATTGATTTGTGATTTTGAAACAAATAAAAAAAATTTACAAAAGAATATATAAGAGCAGGCAAGAAATTTAAATTACCAAGAGATGGGGGAAAATCTGTTCTTCCTAAAGAAATCCCTTCAGATAGAGCTCATGGTGTTTAGTGATGTACTTGCAGTATCGTTTGAAGAATTGTTTTGTCTTAAGGAAGATAAGATGTTGCACACGTTTGGATGGCAGCAAGTCAGCGAAGGCGACCTGAGTTGGATATATTTGGAGGTATTTTGAGAGTTACGTTTAAGGCTAACACCTGAGCTTTGTGTGATGTAAATAAGACCTTGTGTTTATGAACCTTTCAGCTAATTTTATTTTTTTCCCTTACATATCAAGTGATGTTCAGGTTTTGAATGTTTTGTATCAGTTCTTTTCTTTGTAAATGGCATTAACATTGTTACTTGAGGTCTTGCTTATTCAGTTCTGTTGTCCTGAGGACTTGAATTTACAGTGCATCAGATTCGTTGGCTAATTCTGTCTGTAGATAGTCTAGCTTCAGCTGTTTATGGTGATGCTACATTTTCGTTTATAAATATGTTTGTGGTAAAAAAAAAAAGAAAAAATGAGTATAACCATAGGTTTTGAACAAATTTCCTTACATTTTTCATACAAAAATCATAAATATCTGTATGCTATTGAAATTTAACTTTGTATGATGCTTAAACCACTATTTGGGGAAATAATAAAATAAGTCTTTACCATGTATGAAAGAAATTTTAAAAAATACAAAATATTTTCTGATTAGCATCTAGCTTATAATAAATTTTCAAAAAAGCTGAAGGCAACTGTGGCCTTCATCAGGATGCACTGAGAACTATATAGTTACGTCCTGCGTTTTGTATAAACTGAGATGCTCATGTGCTTCCCCTTAGAACAGGCAATGTGCTATGCATAACATAGTTGTACATTATCTTTGCAGTTGCTTTGAGTTTTATTTTTTATTATTTAAAACTGTAGTTATAAAATTTTTCAGTATAGTACAGTACATATACTGTGAGGCGCGTGCTAAAGTGAACAAGCGAGTTTTCATGCTGACCCACTCAATGCTATTCAGAACTCAATTGGCTTAGCACTTTCTCATATCCTTAGGTGCATTTAGATTGTCAGAGTTAACCTGCGTTTAAAAAAAAAATAAAATAAAATACATGTATATATTTAAAAAAAAATAAGGTTTCCCTTGTGGGCAAACAGCAGCTACACGCTTCTTTCCTGTGCTACTGTAGCAAACCACAGCATTGATGAGAAGGCATGCGAACTGTGCTTCACTTCACAGTGTTTATCCGAGCACTTAATAAAATGTAAGGCTGGTATTTATTTGAAGTTGTACAGTATGACTTAATTCACATCTGTTGGAATAGAAAATATATTCTGTTGAGTATTTAAGAGGCTGTACATGTTTTCTTTTGTGTTTGGATTCTTTGTGCTTTTTCATGTTCGGTACATCAATAAACAAAGTTGAAGGGAAAGAACTGTGGCGTATCTTTAAATACATCTGATTTGTGGGGTACCTATGCTCAGTCTAGTTCAAAAAATAAAAAGAAATAAAAGGCCTTACTCTCTTTAATGAAAAGAGGTGTTCTCAGAGGTCGAGTTGAAAGCTGTGCTATCTAAAGGAATCCAGAAGGCAAGTTAACTGAAGGGGGGAGACTGTGAAGGAAAGGAAAAACAACAACAACAACAACAACAACAAAACATCAAACCCCTAAAAGAAAAACAAAAACTGCCAGAATATTCTTGACTAGTTAGCTTTCAAGTGCATTGATGAGGTCACTCTTGCAGGGACATGTACTTTCTTCAGCTAGTCATGCAGTCTAGTACTCTATCACTCTATTACCCTGGAGCATACAGGAATGGGAACTGCACACCCTACGACTTGAGCACTTGGGCATGGCAACTTTACTCTGCCTCTGTCAGTAAGACTGAGCCCACCAGAGGTGGTGTTGGGTGACACTTGTGTTGCACAGCTGCTGTCTCATTAAGAGTTTCCTCTGGAAGAGAAAACTCACTTTCTGTTAGGTTAACAAAATTGTGAACTGTGCCAGCTTCTTCCATGCTTCATTTACACATTTAATCACAACACATCTCCAGAAGGTAAACAGATAGAAAAACAGTTCTTGCTGTTCCTTTTTGTCTGTCTGTCTCTTTGAGATGTGATCTCTCAATGTAGTCCTGGCTAGCCTGGAACTCACAGAGATCTGCCAACCTCCTGAGTGTGAGGATTAGAGATGAGGACCACTGTGTCTGACTTCTCTTGCTGTTCTTTTCTGTGAGAATTACACTTTTATTAAACTTCAGAAAGCTGAGGATGTTGAAGGGTTTTGGGGTTTTTTGTTTTTTGTTTTTGTTTTTGTTTTTTTTTTTTTTGGTTCATTTGTTTTTTATAAGTCTACTAGATGACTTTTTTGATTGCATTGATTTGTTGTATACATTTTACTTTGGGTAATAACCATCTTAATTTATACCTAATAACCAAGAGTGTCTTGAGTGGCAAGGCTCTTCCACTTCCCATAGCCTGCTATTAAACACTGCCAGTTTGAATTTCATGTTTTTCCTTATGTGATGTTCGAACATACGTCCCACCTCTCTCCCCTCTCACTTCCTCAGTATTTTGACTGGTTCTCATATCAGTGCTTCTTTTGCATTTGAACAGATAGTGAGAGAAAAGAAACCTATAAAGGGGGCTGTGAAGCTACTGGTGTATTTCTGAAGAAGTTACATTTCCCCTTTCAGATTCCTTTGCCTGGTGTGTTTGCAAATCATTTGAAGTGTACTGCAACTCACTGTGGAAGTGACTGACAGCAGCTCTTAATCTTACTGCCATTTTAAATTAATCTGATTTAAAGAGAAATGTTGGCAATTTCATCTTCCCTTTTAAAAACAAAAACGAATTACAAGAGTCTCCTCTTTATAAGATATTCAAAGTGGAGTGGAAATTTACAACTACTTTTTCAAAGTGTTACCTTGAAAATAAGAAAATGCAAGTATCTCAACAGTTAAGTGCCTAAGAATTGTAATCCCTGGGTCTTTAAATGTATTTTCTAGTGCATTATCCACATGTCATTTTAAAAATAGAATAAGAAAAAAGACAGGCACCAATTTTCATACGTATGTCTCTGTTATCCTATTAGAATGTTGGGCAGTAGAAATATATGCAGATAAAACCGTAGGAGTTTGAATAACAGGCATGTGTAGTCTGTCATTGCAGTGAGTATTATTCCTTTGTTTTCTATCTATAGTTTCTTTACATTCTCCCCCTGAAAAGTCAGAGATTCTTTTCCATTCAAAGCAGAAGATTAAAATACATACCCCATTAATTCAGGCAGCTGATCAGTGTCACATGTACCTTGCTGAAGTTAACTGTTGTAAAGTTCCATTTCATATCATTAGCAGGAGTGTGTGTGTGTGTGTGTGTGTGTGTGTGTGTGTGTGTGTGTGTACACGCTTCTGCTACCTGCTATACTGTGCCCTAGTTCTGTGAGAATGAGCAGGTACTACCCTTCCCAGAGACCATCACCTAGAGAGGAGAACAGGTAAGCTGCCAGGTTGTGACTATAGTGCCATCAGATGCAGTTACCAAGCTAATGTGCTGGGGCTTATTCAAACCCAGTCACTCTGTGCTCATGCAGTTGCCAGTACATCTCTTTCATTCAGTGAATCTTGTAAAAACACAAACTCTTTCAGTTGTCCAAGTGCTCTGTGAAACAAAATGAAAGTTCTAACCCACTACATAGCCTAATAGGTTGACAGAGAACTCTGGATCTTTGTTCTATAACTATGTAATATATAGAAGAACAGTTTGGAAATCACTGATGATGGTAAAATAGCTTGAATATGAAAAAGATGTTGTACTGTTTTTATTCACCTTTGAAGTAGGACAAAATACATATCCTGGACCTGGAATGTGGTATTAATGTTATATTTAGTTTAAACAACCAAATACGTAAGTTAGACCTAAACTGATAGGACACACAGAAACATTCATGCATGTCAGATTTTCAACTGTCTCTCATAGCCAGCCACATTCCAGGCATAAGCTCAAGCAGATGTTTGTGCTGACGTGATGTGTGGAAGACATACCTCACTGCTGCCCAGTGCTCACCATTTGTAGTTCAGAAGTACGACACGTCACAGATGCACAGTGAAAGATAAAAGCAGAGTCTCGTGCACAAAATCCATGATTGTAATAAAGAGAACAAATAGTTTTCGATGTGTGGGGGCCTTAGGAGTAGTAGAATAATAACACTGAGCCACACAGAATTGGTAACAGTTGACCAGTTCATTAAAATACAGGTAGAATTTAAAAGATGTTAGGGGAGAGAGGATTCAAGAAGAAAACTCTGTCAACAGTGCATAGGTAAATGTCTGCCTGCTTTTGTTTTGGGAACATTACTGTCTTTATTTATAAATGGTGTGACCTATGAGTTTCTTATACATTTGTTTGCATCAGCTAATTAAATTTCAGATTAGCCTGAAATTTGAGAGAGAGCACAAAGGAGGTCCTTAAAGATTGAAATGTTGCCATTGGAGACCATGATACAATATAAAACATATAAACATTGACACATTGTCCCATTATTCTCTTGCCTGTTTCCATTGTGACCTTGCAAGTATCTGGTGTGGTAGGTCATTTAACTTGGAGGGTGTGAAGGCATTGCCTCCTTTGTGAGATGTGAATTTGAAGTATGGTGTGTAGTGTGTGCAGAGGCACAAGACACAACCAACATTACCCTGTGCATGCTGTGCTTATCTGCTGTCTGACTGTGCACCTTTCACACTGGACAATGTGATTCCTTCTTAGCACTTACACTATTTGGAGGTTTGTTCCCTGGCCATGCCTTCCCTCTTGAGAAGGAGCTCCGTAAAAGGCCACTTAAATCATTCTTCCCTGACCAAGGTTGCAGCTTGGATTATCTTTTAGGCCTCTTGGACCTACCAGTTGTTCATAGTCACATTCATTCTCTACCACCTAATTTCTTGATGTTTTCCTATAATTCTTTTTCTGTATAGCTAAATGTTTTTCAGATCCAGCCAGCCTATCCGTGGACTTCATTGCAGGTCTGATGACACCAGCTGCTACCAGCAAGTAACTTACTCTTTGGAGTAAAGTGTGGTTGGCAAGGTAGCTGTGTAAGCTTTTTGTTGTAGGAGTGGTAAAGGTGCTGCGCTGGCTAGGAGAAATGGTGAGACTGTCACTTAGGCATCCAGTAAATGAAGCGCTTTGGTTTCTTGGGACTCTGAATTAATGCCAGTATAGCAAGAAATACTGAGAGCCCTGTATCAGAAGTTAACCCCACACTTTACATGCATGTTATAGAGCCTCTTCTTTTTCAAAGGGTAATTTTGCAAACATAGATAGTAATAATGAATAATACAGACGTTCATACTCCAGATGTCTGAGTTCTGTCGGAAAGAAAACATAACTGTTGCCTTAAAGTTGAACCAGAAATTAAGAGGTTTCCTATAATAAATATTATTTAGTAAAATTCTACCTCAAGAATGATTGTTGCTCTATTTCCTCCCAATACAATGAACTACATGTTAACATTCTCTTTCTCACGTGGTTCCCTAAGAAGTACCCTTTTATGCCTAGACATTGTATGGAAATAGGAAATCCTCCACAGGTAAATTATAGCTTATGTTTCTGTATTAAGATTACATGCCCCTGAGTATTAGATAACGCAGTAATAATGCCCCCCCCCAGCCTAAAAAACATCACACTGAAAACTTTATAAAAGTTTATCCTGAGCCTTAAGGGATGTATGGTTTTGGTTTTGCTTTAGTTGTGTATTTTCAAAGTTGTTTTCCCCTTTGTTTTTTCATTCGATTGGTCTCTGTCCTAAAGGGAATCCTACTTTGGCACACAGTCAACAGTCAACTGTCGCACAGGTTCTGGGAACCTTTAAATGCATGCTTTACATTTAATTGCCAGTCTCTCACTAAAAGCACATCAGGAGTCCACTCCGTACCAGTTGCAGGCTGTTTCTAGACTGGAGATTTAATTTATATTTTTCACTCTTGTGAGCTAGAAGATCCTTGAGAGAGCTCCTTTAGTATATCTTATTTTGCAGATAAGTGAGCCAGGTCTCACTTGAGGCTTGGCCCTGAACCTCAGCTCTCCTAGCTTCTGTAATCCTGACGTTCATTATCACTGAGGCGCTAAAACAAAGGAGAATTGTTTGTTGGTGAAGCGCCTTGCAGAATGAAATTGTTGTCATCTTGAGATAGGTGTGGCATCTAGGAGGAGACTAAAGGTGAGTATGGGCACGCATTTATATTGTGATGCATTTGGTGCATTTTCCTTCAGAATCATGTTTTGTCTCTTGTGTTTTTTTGTTTTTTTGTTTTTTTAAATTGTGGCTGTGTATGTAATCTTTTCCATATACTTTTTCAAACATTAATTTTCTTCTTTGATAGAATGTTTTTATTTTTACATTACTATTCGTTAGCACAGTAGTTCTTAACCTTCCTGATAGAAACCCTTTAATTCAGCTCCTCATATTATGGTGACACATCCAACCATAAAATTGTTTTCGTTGTTCATAACTCTAATTTTGCTACTGCTATACATGGTAATATAAATACCTGGTAAGCAGTATATCTGATGTTTTCAAAGTTGTTTGAAAATATCATTTGGCAGCTCTCCTCCTGAAGTAGGGGATATGAGGGACAGGTTGAGGATCAGTGCTTTAGCATAAGAAAACATAAAATAATACATGTTGATTTAAGGCAGATCTAATGAAAGCTGCTTTGTGATTTTTTATTGTATTGATTGCTACTTAACATTATTTCAGAAAGGAATGAAAATCAAGAATTCTGCATGGTTTCCCATTAATGTAGTCCCCTAGATCTCGGTGAATGGGCTGAAGAAAACCCAAAACTGGGGTTCTCGCTCCAAAGTAAAGCTCATAGTGGCAATATCTAAATGCTCGCCACAGCATTCAATTGGCAGTTTGATTGCAGTATTCTATGTAGCAGGGTCCTGGATGAGCCGAGGAAGAATCTGCAGCCATAGAGAACAGATACAGATACGTATCCCAGTAGCAGTAAGTCAACTAAGAAAATGCTTTCTTCCCTAATCGGGGCCAGGAAGAGGATGTCTGGGAAACCAATTGTAGGTGAGTAATTTTGTTTTTTTTTTCTCCTCTTCCCCTATGTCTCTGATTGGAGTGATCTCTCCTCTTGCAAGGATCTGGATAAATACTGGCTCCTTACTGCATGTGCTCAGACAAGTAGCTGATGGAGAAGTGCACTTTTAAAAGGATTGATGAGCTTAAAAGACACTCGTTAGAGTGCACCTGGATCCTGCCATGACATCACAGGCGAAGCATCAGCAGCTCTCAGGGAAGCATGGCAGTCTTTTTTCACCTCTTTCTTAACAATGAGACGTAGATTGGGCCTGCTCTCTATTCAAGCATCCTTATGAGTAAATGTCTATTTTTACGACAGAGCTGCACGTTAAAAATAGCTCCAATCAGTGTGACTCTTTTCCCCCATATGTTAAAAAGTTATACACTAGTTAAAATATCTCACATTGCTTAAATTCCTTCAAATGCAAAGCACATTCCTTTTTCGCTTGGAGGGGGCTGGACTGGGTAGAGGGGAGGGTTAAATACAATCAATATATGTACTGCATACATTGGGGTGAGGGTGGGGAAGTACCTCCCCAACACTGTTTGTTATTTGATTTGAGACTTCCTAGTAGCAAAGCTTCTAAACTAAATTTGAAATTTCTGACTGTTAAAAAATTCATTAATATTTGGCGGGCACAGTCTTCTTCCTGGAGCGATTGTTTATTTTTGTTGCTGAGAGCAATTAGCTAGAATAGTCACAGTTGCAGCTGTTGGATACTATAAGCTCCAGTGGAGAGCACAAAGGCCTTATGCACATTTAGAGTCTGTATTTGGATTGTTTTTAATGGGCGAGTCTTCTGGAGTCTACTGTGTTAGCAAATTCGATTGGGTGATCCTAAGCCAAATTGAGTGTGCGGCGGGATCGTCAGCATGCTGTGTTGATCAGAGTCGCGGCAACACCTTGCTGGTATGTGGAAGCCAGGATGGCTGGGCCTGCTCTGTATCCCCCCAAGTTTTGTCTGCATCCTTTCCAAGCAAACCTGGACGTGGTTCATCAAAATGTTATTCTGTTCTTTCAGGGAGTATTTCCTTTGGTGTTCAATTCTTGACTTGTCGGGGCTTTCATGAGGTAGCCTGAGTATGCAACCGTGAAAAAGATTTTCATACAGCCTGGTGCCCATTAATTTGCCTTTTCTCAAGTAGCTTACTAGAGAATCTTGGCTCCAATTTAATCCCCGACACTGTAAAAACAGCAGCTCAAATAGAGCGATTGCTTGCTACTTGAATGGTGTCTTCAAGCTTGTCTTTATTCATATGGAAGAAAGAGTACCTACCTACTTCATAATCATAATGCTTTAGGATTCATACTGTTCTCTTAATCTCCATTTACTCCCTTGACTCTCGTGGTCCACTGTGAAGCCAGGGAAGTTTGCATAAACCCCTTAGAGTTGATGACTGGCCAGGCAGGCACCTGCATGTTTTCTGTACTTCAGCCATTTGATGATCTTCATATACTGTGTATCTTTCTTACCACTGACTGCAGTACCTTGAAGAACTCAGCTTTAGATTGCAAGCTGGTAGAAACTGCTGTCAGGTACAAAGCTAGTTTAGTAGCATATTCCTAGAGGAGAATCAGGGTACACCAGCCTTTTGGTGTGGGGGTAGCAATGAAGGAGTTTTGAAAGGTTTTGGTGATTGTATTCCAAGTGAGAACCTTAGGAGAATACTAAAACCTTGTTTCCTGCTAGCTACCCCAAGTCAATTCAAAGTTATCAGATTTTTAGACACTTAAATGTAGGTATTTTTAGACCAGCCTTTCAAATGGCAGTTGATTGACCAGATGACAATCTTTTTGATCAGCCGAGTTACTGAGTCAGGTGGAGTAGTTCTTTAATCATCCTCTCTCCAATAATACCTTTAATATAATTGGAAGGTATTAACACTGGTGAATGGAAATTTCATCTAGCTATTTTAATGAAGTTTTCTTTCCTGAAAATTGTTTTTTTTTTAGTGACTTTATACCTAAATGTTATCAAAGTCTCTTACAGTATTCATATTTAAAATTATCCACATAAAAGTTTCATCAATGTGCAGTATTTTCTTCCCCTTATCCCTTCTGAGTGATAATAAGTGTAGTGATATGACCTGCATATGGGTGGCTATGTATATGCTTATGGTGTGTATATGCATGCAGCTGAGTACATACATGTGTGTCTGCATGCATCTAGAGACAAGAGGCTGATGGTAGAGATTTCCCCTGTCACTACCCACATTGTTTTCTGAGGCAGGGTCTCTTGCAAATCAAAGAGCTTGCCCACCCAGCTTGTTTGTGGGTGCTCCTATGGCTTGCACTTTATCTGTTAAGCCATCTCTCTAGCCCCATCTTGATGGATTTCTTATTTCTTCAGGCTCTAAAAACTGTCTTGGAAACCAAAAAGTATGCATCAAAAACATTAGACTTGAAGAATCAATATTAGTCATTTTGAATATTGAGATTTGGTTGTAGTGTGGTAACAGCTTAAATAAATTAGTAAAGGACCCAGTAGTCCCCACGATCTAAGTTGAAGTGCACACCTCTGCATGGATAAGGGTGTTTTCTAAAATGAACTACACAGTATTTGGGGACGGCATTTTGATTACTTACTACCACTGCCCCAGGGGCTTCAGCATCATGTGAACTTAGTTCCCAAATCTGATTTTTAATAGCTTATAATAGTATACAGAATAAAAGCACAGTTTCTGTTCCCTAAGGTCCTTTTACCCTAAATATTATCTGTGTATCAACAGCATTCGGACCATACAAGAACTTATTAAAACCTAAGTACAGGCCCACAACTGTGTATGGAAATCTCTATTTCACCAAAGATTTTAGGTGGTCTATGCTCACAAAAATTTGAGAAATACTCAAAAGACAGTGTGGTGGCTCTCAAGCTTGAATGTACTTAAGGCCGACCCAGAACTTGCTAGAACAAACAGCCCTGAACCCCCAGGTAATGGCTCTGAGGTTTGGGAAGAATACACATGCTGGCAGATAGTCTTCCTCTGGATGTTTTGTAGCATTGGTTGGGGTGCCTCCAACATCTGAGTTCAATGAGAGTAAGATCTTTATGGCCAGATCTAGGTCCTTTCGTGAAGGTCTAAGGATGGAGCTTGGGAACCTTACAAAGACTAGGGTGATGAAAAGTGTCTATAGTCATTAGGGGAAATGCTGATCTATAGGAAGATTAAATAGGACAGGGCAATGGTATTTGAACAGTTTCCAACAAGCTGTTTAATGGGTTGACCAGAGTCTTTGCTTATTTTATCTACCAAAAAGAAAAAAATTGCCCATCTCAGCTTATCTAAGATGCCACTTCCTTCCAAGAAGAAACTCAGATAACTTTTCATCCCTTCCCCTGCCAAACATTGAAGAGCAAACAGACCAGAACTCAGGAGCTGACACAGCCATCTTCCTCTCCCTTTTAAAGTTGATTTAGAACAGTTCTTGGTAGCTGGCTTGGCTGCCTACTGCGTTGCCTTTAGGCGTTTTCGTGTGTCCACCCATTGAGAATGTAGCTACCTTTGAGGCTCTTGACCAGTGTGCTGGAGTACAGGCTCCCTGACACCACTCCTATTTCCTTATAAGACTGCAGAGTATGGATTCTGGATGAATATTTAATGGGGACTGACATGTGTTCATGTCAACATGAGAATTATTTAGGTTAAAATATATTTTTTATTTGTATTGGGAAAAAAATTAAACAACAGAAGAACTGGAAGCGTCACATTAATTTTTTCCAATGGCCCATCCCATAAAACATTAAAACCATTATTTCTCTTTTGTGTTGGCACTGCATAAATGATATGTTTAATGGAAAACAGAACAACAGAAAACTTCTTTATTTGTAGTGGGCACAATATTAACAATGTTCTTTGAAGAAACTTGGGTACATGAGAAAGGGCATTTTGCCTTCAATTTTCAGATAAGAGCTTAAGAAAAAAGTAGCCATTCATAGATGTACAGAGTATCTGCTAAGATGTGACAGGCATGTTTTGGTTTGTTTTTTATTCCTAATAAATGTATTTTGTTTCAGTTTATATAAGTGTGTGTTCTTTAGGGCAGTAGCCAAGTTAAAGATATAAGAATATTTTCTGAAAAGCATGTCCCAGGAATTTCTGGATTGTTTGGTTCACTTTAGATGTGTGTGGGTAGTGGGTGTGGGTACATGTATGTGTGTGTATATGTGCAACATACTATCAGATAAGGTGTTTGTCAAAAGGCCACTAGATTATTCTGGAGGTGTTAGTTGTAAAGGCCAAAAGTAAGCCAGTTCTTCACTAAAGATCCTCTTGTTTTAATGTATTAATTCTTTGAAATTTTTATAATTCTATTTTGATCATATTTACCCCCATCTCCTCCCAGACGATTGTGACTTAATTTTTTAGAAACTCAATCTAAGTTCAGTTTTTGTTGCCTATATTCTCTTGGTTATGTGACCATTCACTAAATCACAGTCAAGCTACTATGGCCTTCTTTTATCTTAGGCCTGTATGAAGCACCTCAGAGTTCTACAAAACAAGGAATTGGTATTCCACTCTCTACAGCTTAGGAAACAAGAAGGTCACTTACTTACAGAGCTGTATTTGAAATTTGGGCTTTAAACATAAGCTGCCCAAGCCATTCTCAACATGAAAATGTAGAGACTTGACACAGTGATGCATACCTGTAATGTTGGCACTTGGAAGACTAAGGCAGGAGAACTGGGAGGAGAGACAAACCTGAGCTATAGAGAGAACCTGTCAGAGAAGGGAGGGGATGAAAGAATGAAAGTCCTGAATGCCATGTGAAATAGGTCAAGTTGATGTAGTACTTGCAGGTGATATGGAGGTTGAGCCGACTGAGGCTTGGGCAGGAGGGTTTGCTAGATGTGGCAGGGCCTAGGGTGGTCACACTTGATTGTGTTGTCTCTTGTTTCTTCCAGCGTGGTGCGCTTTCTTATCTCTGACCAGTTTGTTAAACTTTTGTTTGAAAGAAGCTGGAAAGGAAACAAATTAGCTTATCTGAAGACTGTAATGTTTCATGAAAAGGGTTGTGGATACAGCAGCCCACCATGTTTCCTTCTGCTTCCTTACCCACTCATCCTTTCAAAATGGACAGCAGGAAGCTATGTGGTGACTGAGGACCACCTACAAATAGCTGGATTCTAATCTAATGATAATCAAAATCCATCTCTTCAAAGCTTAATTGTTAAAAGTATAAATATTTTAAGGCCCTGCCTGTTCTAAAGTTAAATATTCTTCCCAGGAGATGGATGGGTAGTTTGTGCTCATTATAAAGGATCTGTTGGCTTATGTTGCAGCTTCATGGTTGTATCATTAATTTTTGGTTGCACAGAGCAGGGGTTTCAGTTACCACGGAGGAATTTCTAGCCTTTTTCTTTTTCTGAAGACCTTTGGAGTCTAAAGGTTGAATCAGGTTTGAATTCCATGACTCTATTGCTTCAGGGATGCTCTTTTCTTTCTAGAGGGTGACATTGCTTTTGTGGTGACCTGTTGTTCTTGAATTTCTGATTCTGTCTGGTCTACCCCGGCGTTGGGAAGTGATTTGTCAACTCTGCCCTAGAGCCTGCTGGAGAGAGTTGGCAAACTCTCCTGCCCTGCTGTGAATCCCTCAGGCTCGTGAGGGAGGACAGATGGTAGGGCTAAGCTCGGAGCCACCTCTCTACGTAATGATGAAAAATGACCAACCTCCTGGTAAATGGAAATTAGGACCCAAGCAACTTTGAATTCTGGTAAATGACTTTGAAATCAACCCAGAGTGAAGGAAGAAGTTGTTTTTTTTAATTAACCGTCTGCCCTTGTTATGTTTTGCACTTGAATGTAGGAAAGGTTTTCCTACATGTGTGCTCACCCAGGTGCATACTGTACTTGGACTGCTGAGCCCAGGAGGTAGTCCTGTGTGTTCTTTGGGGTATAAGTAATGTCTGTAAATGCCAGGGATGCCTGGCAGGTTCCCAGAAGGATGTAGAGTTGCCCTCTGTGGGTCATGAGCATCATGAGGTTCATTGTCTACACAGCCTTCTCCAGGCTTGCCTGCCTCCCCCATCATTCTCACTAAAGTCATGGTGCCAGTCCATGCCTCCAGGCCCCTGTGTCTGGAGTCAGTAGTATCATTTAGTCTCTAGATTAGCCAGTGAGTTCTGTGAGTCAGTGGTGGTCTTTATTTACATTCTCTCCTTGTGTTGTCTCCGTGAAACATGATATTGGGGCTCTTGTATCTCCTGTCTTACTTCTCTATTATTCCTATCCTTAAGTTGTCCATTTGTACTCCAGGACCATGGCCACAAAGGCAATCGATCTGTGGAGTATAGGGTCCTGGCCTCATCTCTGCTCTACCCATCTTGTCTAAGCCATGAGTTATTTGGTTAAGGTTTATAATTTCTATAGGCATCCATTTTTTTTTTCTCCTTTAAGAATGATACCTACCTCAAAGTGTTGATGAAACTGATAGCATAATTCCTGGTACTAGGTAAATGTTCAAAAGATATTAGCTGCTGGGCTGAAATATAGCAGAGCAGATAAGAGTACTGGCTGCTCTTCCAGAGGACTTGGGTTTGATTCCTAGCATACACATGGTGGCTCACTATCATCTCTCAACTCCAGTCCCAGGGGATCCAGTGCCCTCTTCTGGCCTCTTCAAGCACCAGGTATAGACATGGTTCATAGACACACATGTGAGCAAAACACCCATACACATATAATTTTTTTAAATAATTGAAAAGCATGCTTGCTGCTATTTCTCTTACTACTATTGTTTCCCTTACCACCCAAAGAAGAAAATGAACAAATCTCTTTGCTGAAGGAATAAAATAAAATGGTAGCCCTATGACTACCATTGTCTTGATCCTAACCACTGGAGGTTGTGCTGAGTTCAGTAAACAGTGACATTATAAGATGTAAGGCTTTCCTTTGCTTGGAGCTTTATTGTGGGCCTAAGCATTATCTACAAACCTGAGGCTGTCTACTTGTCTGGGAGTGAAGAATTTGGTCTATGAGAGGAACTCCACACCCAGTCTCAAGTTTTTGGAGGATTGTTAGACTAGGATAAAAATCACATGTGTCTGATAATGTCCCTAAGTAGCACACTTACTGTCTCTGTTACCAACTAATTATAAACAGAAAAGGACTTTCTGGGAGACTGTTGGTTTAAAAAAAAAAAAAAAAAAAAAAAAAAAAAAGAGCATGCTCCATCTTCTTTTGTTTTGTTTTGACACAGAGTCTCACTGCCACCCAGGCTGATGTTGAATAAGCTGTGCAGCTCAGGCTAGCTTCAAATACCTGGTGATCCTTTCTGCCTCAGCCTCCCAAGTCTTAAGAATATGGGCCTGAGCCACTGCACCAAGCTACAGGTCATAGTTCTTTGACCATAGCTTTCACACTTTGATGTCAAAGGCTGTCTGGGTTCTCCCTTGCCAGGTCCAGTACCTGGAGAATGTAAACAGAGATGGTCTTTTTGTCCCTGGGTGGTTCACCATGCTCAGTGAACCTGCTGCTCCTTTTCAGAAAAGGAGAAGTCAAAAGTAATTATTAAGAAAACTTCCCCACCGTCCCTGCTGTGGCTTCCTCTGACAAGCAAGTTCTTAAACAAGCATCTTGATATTTCAGCAGATGGTGCCGAGGTTTGTTAACGCAGCCTGCGGTATTCCCAGTTCAATCCTGCATTTCTGGATTCTTTGTAATTAGCTCACAACATGGGTGAAAGTGAGCTCAGTGTAATCTAAACCCAGGGAGCTTGGAAAAGCAACATCTGGCAGAGGAGGCAGGGCAGCTTCGCACTGCTTTCAGGGGAGTGGCCCCAGAGGTAAGCTTCAGGAGATTAACAGCAGTGAGAAGTCTTTGCAGCTGGGTTCTGTATTCTGCCCTGGCCACCCATTTGCTTCCAGGAACAATGAGACCAAGTATTAACTTTCATTTATAAAGCCCTTTGTCCCTTTGTCCCCAGCCTAGTCTCAGGAAAATCAAATCTTGGTTCCTGCTGAACCAAGTGTCCCTTCTCCTTGTGATGGCTAATTTAGTTTGTCAGCTTAAGCTGTGTCTGGGACATCCTTAAGCAGACCTTTGGGGATTTCTTAACTGAAGGGGGAAAGCACATTCTGAATATGGGTGGCATTGTCTCTGGGCAGAGGTCCCGATCTCAATGGGAGAGGAAAAAGGAGAACTCAAGCTGAGTTGAGAACAGCCTGTACCTCTCTCTGCTTCCTGACCTACGGAGATGTGAACAGGCACCCTTCTCTTTCTGCCATGCCTGCCCTGCCACAGTGAGCTGCACCTTCTCCACTCTTAAGTCTAAAGAAGTCTTTCCTCCCACAGTTGCTTTTAGGTATTCCATTACAGCAGAGAGCAAAGTATCGGATAAGGTCCTTATCATTATGTGTGATTAGAATTCCTATATGGAAGATTACTACCATTTTAGAAAAACAATACAGAAAGGGGATTTTATAAGCAAACAGCATTTGTGAGTTAAGTTGCGAGTCTAGATGTGAGCAAGAGACTTGACCACTTTAACTATGCTACTAGGTTCCTAGTGGTATAGCAACTGATACTTTCTTTGTAGAAGAAAGAGACTGTTACATCCACTGTATACTGGTGGGTATGTAAGTGGTCCCGAGTGGATTGATGTGATACAGCATCCTCTGCAGAGGCCTCCAGTTATCTGAAATAGTGATGCCCTTCCCCATGATGTGGGACCTGGGAGAGACAGTGCTGGACAGCCATATGTTCACAACAGATCCCATACAAGGTTTGGGAACCCAAATAAGAATTCTAGTACCTCTAATGATAAGGGAGAGTGGGTGTGGAATGTAATCTTTTTAAACTGGAATTTTCTTTTTCTCTGAGTGCACGATTCAAAAGAAAGTTGAGATAATTCTTGTGATGTCTTCTCTAGTACACCTTTGCGTCTGCATCTATTAGCAACTGTTTTCTTAGCAGGCATGTCACTCAGTATTGATAAGTTCACATTAAGGAGTCATTGTAAATCACTTAAAAAAAAAATGGTTAAATGACTTACACATTTCCACTCTATCCCCGAAGTGAAGCTGCAAGGAGCTCGGTTATTTTGTTTTATAGAAAAGGACTCTGAGAGTACCTGGGTAGTAAATAGTGGAACAGGGGTTTCACACCATGTCCATAAGACTTCAGAAGTCTCTTGATTGAGGCTAAATGAAGAGTCTGTCGGCACTGGCTTCCCTTACTGTCTCTGCTTCTGGTTGTCTAACATCCCCCCTATGTATAATCTTAATTTTATCTCTTTCCTGTTTCTGTGCCAGTATTCCATGCTGCAAAGTATTAGTCATGGAACAGACGAAAACCTCAGATCAGAGCGCTAATTAACACTGTAAATTTATGGTCTGTTGTCAAGAGGAAAAACACCCTTTGGCACAAGGACAGGGTACCTGAGATGAGTTAGGAGGTTTAAGGATAGAAGCCCTGCTGCCCCAAGTGGAGGAAGGAAGGCTGCTGTTTAGCAGGCTGAAAGCAGGCTGAAAGGTTTGCTCCCGCTGTGTACATGGAGGGCTATTGAGGTTGTCTCCTATAGCCAGAAAATAGTGAAGGTGAGGGAGGTGAGGGAGTTCTCTGAAAAGGGGTCTCTAAGTGAGGGTCTCTCACTGATTTCATGCTTATAACTAACTTTAGCTGAGTGTCCTGCCTCAATGTCCAACGTGGGGAGCTGTATTAATGTTTCTGTAGTAAATACCCAAAACTTGGGCACTGGGACCCAGGATTCCCTTCCTGAATGCTAGGCAGAGTTACTCCCAAGGAATCCTCATTGGCCAGATGGATCAGGGACGAATTTCCAGAATTAGTGCTGCACAGAGAATTCTCTCCTGTGGACTAATTCTTCTCCCCCTCTCTGAGGACCATCTGTCTCAGGGGCACAAGAAAAAATAGGCATCTGTTCAGATCCGTGGGGTTGGTGCCTGGACCTGTTCCTATAACGCTTCCAAGCAGAGGGCTGAGACATCTTTGGACCAACCCCCAAATTTTAAAGTACTGTGGCCTTCAGGTAGGAATTGTAGAATCCGTACAAAATAATTTGGGTGTGAGTGGGCTATGACTGTGGATCAGGGTGAAGCACTTGCTATGCAAATATGAGGAACTATATTGTAGAGTGGTGTTCACCTGTAATCCCAGGGGTAGTGGCGAAGTGGGGTGCCAAAGTGGGGTGGGATGGTCATTGTGACTTTCTGGCTAGCCACAATCATTAAATCAGAGAGCTTCAGATCCAGCGAGAAGTTTTGTCTGAAAAGTAGGACACCAGACATCGACATTACATGTATACACATGAAACCACTCCATACCCAACATACACATGAACATTTAGACACACATACACTACACATACAGACACACACATTTTTTACGAACCTGGTTTTATAGAACAGAGCATGTGATCCACCATTCTAGAGTCAAAGATACAGTATTTTCTATAAAGAAGTACTATTTTAGGCTTTGTGGCAATATAATTTGTGCTACAAGTACTCAGCTACCCTGCTGTTACTCCGAAGAACATTTCTGTTGATAATGTATGAGGAAGTAATGTGGCTGTGTTCCAATAAAACTTTATTTGCAAAATGGAGATGATTTTTGGTCTGCAGGCCATAGTTTGTAGCTTAAAACTACTAGTATTCAGTATATGTGGGAAATTTCTCCCATCTAAAAATTATTATTCATACAATATATTAATACATCAGCTGATGTCAAATCTATATTCCTTAAATTTTAAACATGTGTGTAATATATGTGAATGTGCATGCTTGCAACTGTGCATGGCAGGTGTGAAGGCGAGAAGAGTCAGTTTTCTAATCTCAGGTCAGCGGGTTTATGGCAAGCACCCTTACCTGTTCGGAAGCCTCGCTGTCCTGTCTCTTGGTTTTAAGGATTGTGTTTAAGTGGTTGCCCTCCTCCACCCTGATGCTGTTTATTCTCAGGCTTCTTTATTTGAAACTCAAGATTTCAAAGTGATGCCCACTATAGCACCTTTGAATATCAATCAGAACCATTTAGATATGATACTTAAAACCAAGCTAGATTAGTTCGGTCTCAGGGCCTTGCTGAGTGTGCTGTGTGAAGAAGGAGTTAACACTGTTGAATAGACTACTTTCCTTCTAGGCTTTTCCCATATGTGGGTTGGAGTTAGTTGTTCAGCATGAAACTAACAACTTCCTTCCGGAGATGCTGTGGGTGGCTCAGCATATCACAGGCACAGGGATGGATTTAGGCCCAGTACCTTTGTTCCCTTTCCTGGATTGGCTCTGAGAGGATACACTGAGAGGGAATAGCTGCAGGTGTGAAGACCCTAAAATTGTCAGTTATGACAGAGCTGATGCTTCCTGTTCCTTGGTGGGCTTACATTCTTTATCTCTAGACTCATGGGGAACAGTTTCAGAGAATGGATTAAAAGTTGTTTACATTACAAGCTAGAATGTGACTGTCAATCAAATGTTCTACATGATTTTGTTTCATTTCCTATCTTTCCATTCTTTGTGGGGAATGAGTGGTAGTAATTGTACCCATCTGACAGTTCTGCTTTTACTGGTCAATTAAGAAAGGCAGTGTTTTATTAAGTCTGTTATTACCCCTTTTCTTTGTGACCAAGAATATGGGGAAAGTAGAGGTAATTTTTGTTGTTGTTGGTGGTGGTGGTGGTGGTTGATTAAAGGACAATGTTAGCTAACATCTCAACATCATTTCCTTCAGTCAGTAAGTCAAAAGACCCATCAATTGTCTCTACTCCACTTAAATAGCTCAGTGTTGAATACATCAAATGCTAACAACATCTTTCTGCACCAGAGATTTGTTTTTGCTAGAAGTCACTGCCAGGCGGCAAGGAGAAGAATGAACACTGGAGAGTGGTAGAGGGGTGGAGGATGAGTGGGGACTTTTCCATACAACTCTTGTCGGTCCAGTGGACTCCAAGTCTCAAGCCTCTGAGAAGCTATTGGCAATTAATAGGAATTATGTACAAGTCACTGAAAATAGTAATTACAATAATTGCCTCTGATCTTCTTAGGCTATATTGTACTTATTCACTTAACATATTTCGTCTTGACAGATGTGTATGGTGTCCTACAAAGGACCAGCAGCCAGGACCTCTGTCCAAGAACAGAGGAGGAGGGTAGGAAATATTATTGGCATATATTTTTATTTTTTAGTGTTCAGAAATTGAAGATTCTTGATAGTATAGTGTTCTTCAGAATGGCAGAAAGAGTTAAGAAAAAAAAATGTATATCTATAAAATAAAAATCAATTTATTTACAACTTCACAAATAAAGCAATATTTTCTGCTTACAGGAAATAGTCATCTTTTCATGCTCCCTAAGCATAAAAAAAAAAAAAAATCTTTGCCTCTTAAGAGGACAAGAAAGATAGTCAGGAATGAATTGTCCATGTGGACTGGTGAGGACAGATCTGTCAGGCTGCTGTGGGGGATGAAGGGAATCTTCTCACGTAGAATCAGAGGGATCAGCCTTCCTGGTAGAAACAGTAAATAAGCCAAGACTCATAAAGATAAAGGGACATAGTAGGACATATCTGCCAAGCAGGGAGCGGTAGTGCAAGTATGTGCAGACAGCAGGAATGAAGGGAGAATACAGAAGCTGAAGAATGTTCCAGGAGCTGCTTTTAACCATGGTGTAGGGAGGAGGCTTGGAATTAGCATATGATGCAGGATTCGGTGTTCCTGAACAAGGACTGGGCACTGATGGGCCTTTACTCTGTGTGAGTCATGGAAGGCCTGCTTGGGCTGCTATCACAGTGACAGATACCTAAGAGAAACAACTGAACAGGTCCTTCTCTGTCCAATCCACCCTATAAACATGATTAACTAGATTAACTGTCACATGCACCATCTGTGATGGTGGGATCTGTGTCTGTTTCCCTCCACTTTCTCTGATAAGTACTATGTAAAAATATACGCATACTTACTAGAGTCAAACAGATGAACTCTGACCTGTGCTGAACTTCTGATTGGCTTCCATACCCAGAACAGCAGAGTGCACATCCTTGAACCCCACAGTCAGCATAGTAAGATCTGTTCTAGAGATTTGTCATGGCAGGTACGTCCGATGAGGCAAATCTTCTCCAGAACCTGATGTCTGTTGCGTATGGCTCCATGGAGACCTACTAAGAGCAATAGTGATTGCTTCTGAATCAGAAAGGACAACTTCATTAATGGATGATGTACAGGATGTGTAGTGTATAGTGTATAGATGTTCAGACGGCGAGTTCTTCAACATTTTCTTTACTTGTAAAGGATAATAGAGATGTGGAATGTAGTAGGAAGCCTTGTGGAGAGAGAGCCATAGAGACACCTATGTATAGAGACTTAGTATTCAGGCATACCAGAAATGATTGCCCCTGGTTTCTGTATCACAGATTACCTCAGGTCCTCCCTCCGTATCTTGAAATGCTGCATCACCGGGGAAGCTTTGTCAAGCTACCCTTACAAAGG
The DNA here is from genome assembly GCF_900095145.1 of Mus pahari. Classification (NCBI taxonomy): domain Eukaryota; kingdom Metazoa; phylum Chordata; class Mammalia; order Rodentia; family Muridae; genus Mus; species Mus pahari. The sequence continues at coordinate 42,991,281 of NC_034595.1, read as the reverse complement.
AACGATGGCACTGGTGGGGGGGTGGGGGGGGATCTGGAAATGTTTCTTGTGGACGCCACTTATTGCTACTACTTTAACACTCACGCATGGTGCTGACTTGGTCCAGTGTGCAGGTGAGCACATGTGTTTACAAAGAAGTTAATTATATGCATCTCATAATCCCCCTCCCACCCTAAATCCTTCCTATATGTTTTTACTGAAGGAAGTGGATTCTGTCCCAGTTGAAAACCCAATAAATGAGTTTTTCTAGAATCTAGGTTACAGAACCCATCTATTAGATGGGACTGATTCATGGTGACCTGACTCCTTATTTTTCTTCCCTGTGGACTTTTGTTTGTTGTTGTTCCTATTGTTGTTGTTTGCAGGGGAGGGGGAGCTTCTATAGATGTGTTCCATATCCTGGAAGGTTAGCATCAAATACAATTATTTCAAAGTGAAATCTGTTTATTTTTAATCCACACAGGCAGTTTCCCATCACAGTAAAGCTTTCACAGTTGAGTACCACTGATCTCTTGTGTTCTTGAAAATGATTGGTGATTAAAATCACCCCTTTTGCAAGCAGCTACCCACTGGTGCACTCCACAGAGAATAATAAACTACCATCCACAGAAATATTAAGACACCACTTAGAGAATTAGAATTTTAACCACTTCATATGGCTGAGGCACAGGGGCCTTTTCAGCCCAGTGCTAGTTATCTCAAAATTGGTAAGGCAGCCCAGCTTAACTCCCTGCTCCCCTGGGGCTGGCTGCCTCCTGCAGTGCTGTGTGAAACTTAACTGTAATTTGTTGTGACTGATCCCTAGTGCAAGTGTTAACAGTGGCTACTTGCCACGAGAAGGAGAGTGAGAGTAAGTGTTGTTTATGCAGACAAGAAGTGATTCCAAAATGAGGCTGCAGGTGTGATTCTAATTTGCACCTCCATTTCATTTGCCTGGAGGCACTACATCTCTTTGTCATTAGTTCTGAATATATATCATGACAGGGGAAGGCTTACCAAATGCACCACTAGCAGATGTGGCAATCACACTTCTCTCCAGCCCCTCTTTTTTTATTCATTCATGCTTTCCTCAAATCACTTTGTGCTTGGAGGAAAGGCCCTCACCAGAACTACTCAAGAGTCCAGCCAGCCAGGAGATGGGAGGAGTGATGCTACCAGAGAGCATGCGGGGCCGTGGTAAGTGTCCTGTCTTTCCCCTGTGACGTATGATGTAGTTTACAGTGCATTATGCAGGCATATCTTTGTATCAGGAGAGTAGAATTTGAAAACCTCCTCCTGAGGTTCCAATGGTTCTTTCTGCAGAATGCCTGTCCTACAAAATGTTAAACGCTTTTAGATAAAGTTCAATGAAAAAGCTTTAAAGGGTCCACAGTGCATATTAGAATGTCCAAGAATCAGAGTTCTGCAGAACATCAACCCACTGAACTTTAATCATCAGCATCTATGCCAATTTGTTTGTAGAAAACTTCTCCCCTTAATAAATTTTACCTCTCGTAATGTCATGTTATTGAGTGTTGTTAGATGTTCCTTGTAACAGCATCAGAGTTCATGGATATTCTTTAAGAGGCCGGCCACTCAGGCCCAGTGCAGTGAGTTTCAATACAATGTTCATGGGATTCACCTGATGTTTTGCTGTTGCAGTTAACTTTTAACAGCTTTGTCCTAAAGAAAATAAGAGCTTAAGTTTAGGAAATCAAGCTGAGACTGCTGCATTTTTTTCAAACATGGTAGAAAACAGAAGGTCCTGCTAGAAACCTAAATCTTTGCAGCCTTGGGAATCTTCACTAGATGCTGAGAAAGGCTTTTACCTTAATTATTATTAATTAATTATTAGAAAGGCGTGTCTGAGGTTTCCAGGGACATTAAGATGTTTGTTCAGTTCTAGCACTTGCTGTGTATTGTGGAAACAAAGCATTAAGAGATGCCCGATGGCTGATCGTTGTCTCCCCCCCCCCCCNCCCCATGAAATTAGCAATAATTACAAAGATGGGCTTTGAGTCCAATATCAAAGTCTTTATTTTTAAGACTGTGATGCATAGTGAGCTTCACTGCCTTCTGAAAACTCAGAGCCAGGGAATGTATCTCTAATGAAGCGAGAGCACTGTTGGTTTCACCAGCCAGCACTTGATCTCTTTAGAATGTAATCTTGGCTTTCTTTTCTATTGTGTAACAGACATACCACCCCAACGTTCTCTCTGATTACCGAGAAATTCAACAGCCTTCATAGTGGTCTGTGATGCCCCAAAGAATAATGGCTGCAGATTGACTCTGCCTGCTCTTTTAAAGGTCACACCTCAGAGTACCACTTTGTGAAGAGCATTATAATCGAAGAGAAGCACAGAGATGTAAAGCAGGGTTAAATCAAAGACCATTTCCATAGCATCTTCATGAGACATCAGCACTGATTATGCTACTTGCTTATGTGAACAGAAAGTGGGAATAAAAACAAACCTTGTGTTTTCCCCAAAGTTAGCTCCTTACAACAGGAAATTTGTAGAGGAGAAGTGGCAGGGTTGAGCTTCTCAGTAGAACAGGTGTAAGCACTTTTCTTACTTTCTTAGGGGGAAAAAAAAAAAAGGTTGTACAGAAAAGCACATTTCATAGCCAGTCACAGCCCATGGGTTTAAAAACTAGGTGAACAGAATCCTGGCCTAGGCCTATGTAGCCCAAAGGTCTTTTAGAGCCTGCTTTTTCCCAGAGATGGAGCTATTCCAGGGAAAGGAGAGTCCCAGAACTGGGTTTCTTGATTTGCTGGCAGGTTTCAGATAACTGTGCCTGGCCTCATTTGGGGACTCTGAGGTATAGGGAGGCAAGTGCTTGTAAGTAGTGCTGACAGGTTATTTTATCTTCAATTAAGTTGTAGCAAGTTGCACCAAGATCAGATTGTTCTACCTAAATTAAAGGTGTTCTTTCTCATATTGCGGTCTGTGAAGCAGGGGAGAGAGTAGAACTGCACAGCAAGAAGCCAGGCAGCTTCACACACTGAGACACCAAGCAAGTCAGTGAATCCTGCCCTACTTTCACTTCACTTCCTGCACTGTGTGGAAGTCAGAGCCTCTCCTCACTGGCATAGAAGGGAAGTAATCCCCACTGCACACCTCCTAAGACAGCCTTTAGTTATAAAGAAGAATTAATTTTTACACGGGAAATGGACATTAAGCTGGTAAGCTCCCAGATATCATTCTTCCAAGTAAAGATTCTTCTCATTAAAGTTGATTCCTGTGTCCCCAACACTGATCCCCCATTATTATTACCTGGGCTTGTTCTAATGTTTATTCCTGTGTCCCCAACACTAATCTTTCATTATTACCTGGGATCCTTGACCTAGAATAAGCCACCAAATTAATGAGACATTGGTGGAGATAATGAGATTAACCTGGAAAACCCTTAAGCATCCACTATGCTCCTAGGAACTAGAGTATATCAGCCTTTTGTATATCAGCCTTGCTGGGGAACAGCCCTTTCTGTGTATTATATGAGATGCTGACTAACCTGTTAATCCAAATGACCAATGACAACACAGTTAAGTGGGAAGATGTTTTGTGAGAGTAAGGTCCCTGGTTGCTTAAGCGCAGAGAGCAGGAACAGCAGGAACAGGTCAAAGCACTTCACAGGCATCATCTGCTTGCTGCAAACACCATTTTCTAGTAAAGTGAACAGAATGGAGAAGGTAGAGACATAAACTAGGATATTCTATCCCACATCATTTGTTAGCAGAATGTGTTGTAAAAGGTGTCTTAGTGCTTAAGCTCAGGCATTGTACCCTTGTGTGTAGCCTACTAGAGCTCTCCTTCTAGTTGAGGCAAATAGGCACAAATAAGTAAATCCTCAAAAGAGTTCTAGATCTTACCAGTGTTCTGAAGGTGGGCAAATATAAGAACCTGGAATAAAGAACTGCTGGTAGGGAGTGGGAGGAGGCCAATTTTAAAGGAAGGGCATTAAGATGGTAGAAATTCAAGCTGATGACTGTTGAGAAGGTAAGCTTGTGACGGAGGAAGCAGTGAAGTTCTAATATGGAGAGAGCATTCCAGGTTGTACAAGTGTGAGAGTTCACAGCTACGCAAACCAGGGTTCTCTTGAGAAGTGGAACCAGTCAAGTGCGTATATGAGTGTGTGCATAAGAAGAGAGTTCCCAGAAGGGGACCCATGTATACATTTAGGGAGGTAGGCACGCTGCCAAACTGAAGATGAGTTAACAGTCCTGAGAGCCAATCATGTAGCACAAACTTCGCCCAAGTGTTTGAGAGACATAGGAGGTCCTCATAGTTCCTGGCCAGTGACTGGCAGGCCTAAGACACAGGAAGCGCTGATGTTTCAATTTGAGACCAAAGGCAAGAGAAATCCTGGTACGGAGGAGTTGGGTGGGCAGAGGAGAGACTTTTCCTACTCACTGGAGGGTGAGCTTTCATGTTCTGTAAGGGGCTCCGACTGAATGAGACATGGGGATGCTAGGGAGGGTGTGGTGGTCAGTTGTATGTGTAAACTTTACTGGCCATAAATCTGCTTAGATATTTGGTTCAAATTTGTCACCAAGTGTGTCTATGTGGGTATTTTAAATACGGACTAAGAAACCATATCCTTGACCAATGGCTAGAATAAAAGAGAACACATTACCTTACCATACCTCTGCTTGCCTACCTGAGCTAAAGTTTCTTTCTGCTTTGCACTGGGGCTTAAACACTAACCTCTTTGGTTGGTTCTTAGGCCTTCACTGTCATATTGTAATGCCACCAACTTTCCTGGATCGCCTGGTTTATGGTGATGTCTCAGCCTGGAATCGCATGAGCCATTTCCTTAGAATAAGTCTCAGGGTAGAAATTGTTTCTCCACAACATTGAACCATTTTTCTTGAGTATGGTAACTAATGCAGAAGATGATCTTTTGCTCAGTCTCCTATTCAACTGTTAATCTACTCTGAAGCATCCCTTGCCGATGGATCTAGGATAACCTTAGTTCAGGAATCTGGGCATCCCTTAGCCCAGTCTGGTTGCCACGTAAACTCATCATGTATGGACAAGAGAAAGGAAAAGAACACATAAAATTGGGCAGAGGTAGAGCCTTGCAATGGACAGGGATTTGGAGTTTATTTAAGGTCTCTTGGGTGAGGGCTTTGAAGGAGCTTAAATGAAAAGCAACTCAATCCCATCAATTTTAAAATTCATACCTCTTGGGAACCAATGAGATGGTTGAGTGGATAAACACACTTGCTGCTAAGCCTGATAAACTTGAGTTTTTTTTTTTTATCAATTTTTATTAGGTATTTACGTCATTTACATCTTAAATGCTATCCCCAAAGTCCCCTATACCCTCCCCCCATGCTCCCCTACCCACTCACTCCCC
>NC_034595.1:42951649-42981181 GCF_900095145.1 Mus pahari | reverse complement strand
GTTAGGATCTTTTTGCATTTTGCATTTTCTTTGATTGTTGTGTCCATGTTCCCTATGGAATCTTCTGCACCTGAGATTCGCTCTTCCATCTCTTGTATTCTGTTGCTGATGCTTGCATCTATGGTTCCTGATTTCTTTCCTAGGCTTTCTATCTCCAGAGTTTTCTCCCTTTAGGTTTTCTTTATTGTTTCTACTTCCATTTTTAGATCCTGGATGGTTTTGTTCAATTCCATCTCCTTTTGGTAGCATTTGGTAGTGTTTTCCTGTAACTTTTTAAGGATTTTTGTGTTTCCACTTTAAAGTCTTCTATCTGTTTACCTGTAATTTCCAGTATTTCCTTCTTAAAGTCCTCCATCATCATCATGAGAAGTGACTTTAGATCCATGTCCTGCTTTTCTGGTGTGATGGTGTATCCAGGACTTGCTATGGTGGGAGAGTTTGATTCTGATGATGCCAAGTAACTTTGGTTTCTGTTGCTTCTGTTCTTACTCTTGCCTCCTGTCAACTGATCATCTCTAAGGGAACTTTGAGGAATATTTTAGACGTTTGAGTTCGGGGAGGGGATAGTGTAAATCAAGTATGACCAAGTTTTGTAGAAAGGCTTTTCTCTTTGCATCTGTGTGGTAGGATGCTAAATCAGACAGTGTTCTCACCAGCAGTCAGAAACTCTGTCCTTCCTGTTGTATTGTAGCCTGTGATCTAAGAATCATCTCTCCTCTCCTCTCCTCTCCTCTCCTCTCCTCTCCTCTCTTCTCTTCTCCTCTCTCACCCCCCCCCATTCCAATAGTTGGAAGAACATTTTTTAAAAAAATACCTCATGACCGAAAAACCTAAAGTGTTGATTATCTGGTCTATACAGAGGATACCCATTCCAGCTCACCTAACTCATAGTTCACATTGTCAGCAACACTATGGAGTATCAGTTTCTCTTTTCTGTATGTGGACCAAAATTAGCCACCTATAAAGGAAGATTTCATTCATCAGCACTGGAACCTCAACCTGTTCTAACAGCTAAGCACTTTCTGAAACCAGTGAGATCTTGGAGGTGACCTCAAGATGAGCAAAGCCATTTGTTTTGCTGGAGTTTTTGCATGTTTCCTCTGATGTCAGAGGGGCTAGTTGGCCAGTGCTGAAGGAGAAAATGCCTGGATAGCCTTAGCTCCAAGCAAGTAGGTTAGCACACTGGAGGACAGTTGTGAGTACAGCTCAGACCTGACTACTCCTCTTCTTTTTTTTTTTTTTAAGAAACAAACAAACCAACCTATGTTCTCCCGAGGCTGTCTCCTGGATTGAATCAGTTATCCTGGCCCTGAAATGTCATATACAGGTGGCTTAAACAGCAAGCTTTGGGTCTCTATGCAGATCTAGAGGTTTGTTTGTTTGGTTGGTTGGTTGGTTGGTTGGTTGGTTTGGTTTTTCGAGACAGGGTTTCTCTGTGTACCCCTGGCTGTCCTGGAATTCACTCTGTAGACCAGGCTGGCCTCAAACTCAGAAATCCACCTGCCTCTGCCTCCCGAGTGCTGGGATTAAAGGCGTGTGTCACCACGCCTATCCTTAGAGTTCATTTTCTTGATCCTTTCTTGGCATAGGCAAGTTTTTGTACAGACAGAAACCCATTAGCCAGGGGTAAGAACTAAGAACAAAGCAAAGCCCAGCCTGCTTCTCCGAGGCAAGCAAGCATTTCAGAGTCTTCAGAGGCATTCTGCAAGTGGTTGTGGTAAATATTCCCCAATAAACATGAATTTCACACCTGGATCAATTTTTCATTGGGGGAAACACCTGAATGTTTTTGATTGGGTCATAATTTTCTGAAGCTGACATTTTCTTGGAACCTATATTGCTAGAATATGTTTACACAAAGATTTGAAGACCTCATGATCTAAATTATAAAACCCTATAACAAGGTTTGAATTGGGAATTTACGTCAGGATCCAGGACCCCTGGAACACTGAATCCTAGTTGGTAAGGAAGTGGAATGCAAAGTAGAAAGCCCCTGTCAGGGGCCCCAGACTCCTGTGTGAGCTTTGCTGTTTCTAGCTATTCCATTGTGTTGGAGGGATGGTTTAAAGCCCCCATGCACCTCCAGCTCTGTTGGTTCACCTTGAGTGACAGGAAAGCAAGAATCCTGTGCCACCACGATGATAGATGATAGACGGTGTCGTAGATGCAAAGATGCAAAGATGGCTGAGTTCGTGTAAAGGGGACCCAGGATGGAGCATTCCAGGGCAGCCCTCAACATTAGCACATATGGATTCTCTCTCAGGCTCAGTGGGCTTTCTAAAGCAGTAGCATATTGTCAGTGAAAAGCATTCAGTGTTCCTTTCTCATCTCTGTTTAGTTACTGTTTCCATCTTTCTGACCTAATGTTTCCTTTCATGACTGTTTTTTTTTTTTTTTTTTTTTTTTTTTTTTGGAAAACTGAAAAGAATCCTGAGCAGGAAGTGTTCTTTAACCAGAAAGAAAAGAAAAATCTGCTGCTCCAGCATTATTTTTTCATACTATGCTAATCATTTTTGAATACATTGTACAGATGGTAGGTTGTATTTTTATGGAGGGCTTTCTTTTTTTCAAGCCAAGTTCATAGACATGATCTTGAATTTGTAATGCTGTATTCTGAAGTGTCTTTTTTGGCTGTCAAAATAGTACCAGCTTTAAAAAGTACATAGACACTCTGGGCAAGGCTGATTATTTCTGCTTGCTTTCTTTATACAAAATAAGTATTTTCCCTTATTGAGAAAAACTACCATATTCGTTGTAGAAGACTAGCAAATGAGAGGGAAAAAAGGAAGAACAATCCATTGGTTTAAGCACTAGCCCATAAAACCTGTCCTTATCTTAACCCTACTTGCCTTTGGGCCATAGAATAAGCAGCATCATTGAGATCCATTCTGTTCTGCTTCCTGTCTACATGTCAGATATTCAGGGACAAACAGCTGGCATGGAAGACACATTAATGGAGGTTGTGCCTGTGTGAAGTTCACATGATAAGCCGGGAGATCTTGGGGTGGGAGGCATGGAGTCCCCTGGGTTTTCGTTGCAGAATTGGTTGAGTTGTGTATTCCCAGTAAGTCCCTTGCCTGGGTTGTAACTGTAAATTAGGAGAGTTCTTAGGGAGATTCACTCAGAGCCTCAAGTTCCTATGAGTGCAAATGGCAGTCATGGTGCTTTTGAGCATCTGCCTATAGACTGCTTCCATAAGAAACTTCTATATGGCCACACGGTTCATAGTTTAGGTTTTGCAGAATGAGGCAAAATCAAAGGTGAGATAGCTAGCACATAACCCCTTAGCATGTGAGCATTTAAGGTGAGAAGAGGAGACCATCCCCTAAAATAATCAAGACTAGATTGTGCTAGCTCCTGTGTTACAGACCTCACAGTCCTCTGTGATGTCACTCTTCTGATGAATGATGGACATGTCCAACGGAGTGGCCAAAGCCCTGAGCCCACTCCCCCGTCTAACCTCTAGGTCATGTGATTTCAGTCTGGCCTAAAGGTTAGTCTTAATTGTATGTAAACTGCGAGCTGTCCTTCGTGTACTGTCCTCTCTCTCCCTTTGATCATGGCCCAGCCCACTCTGATCCCTGTCTGTTTCTTCTTCTTCCCCACAACTCTGTTCCTGTCCTGGAACCCACTAAGCTCTGTTCCTCCTCAGGATAATTTTGATGCCAATCTGTCTGCATGGTGCTGATTCTTCTCTGCTTGTTTGGCTGACTTTTTATCCTTCACATCTAAGTCCAAGGTATACCTCATTTGGAGAGTCTTTCCCAAAATACTTGTTCCTATGCCCTGAGTGTTCTAACACATCATTCATTTTCTGACATCTTGATTCCTCCCTCCCCTTTCCCCTTCTTCCCCTTCTCTTTCTCCTTTCCCTTCCCCTTCCTCTTTGAGCAATTTATAGTTGAGGTAGGTGTGTGTGTGTGTGTGTCTGTATGTGTGTGTGTGTGTGTGTGTGTGTGTGTGTGTGTGTATCTGCTACTGCTCTGTAGAGAACAAGCTCCCTTCGAAGGGGAGGGAATCCTTCTGTTTCTTAAGGCATTCCCATTGTTCTGTGGCTATAAGGCCTCCTGCTGATGAGCTCAACATCCAAGGAAGAAACTCATTGTCTGTAGTGTGGAAGGACAAAGGACACACATTTGAACTTCAGGAACCCACAGCAGCTGGGTTGTCTGCATAAGGTTGAAGCTAGTCTGCAGTACAAGAAGAGATGGCATGAAATATGCCTGGCAGAGACATAGCCTCCCAGTGGTTGTTTTGGACAGTACTCTCTCCCTAATGTAAAAAGTACCCAGGATCTTGTGTGGCTTGGATTGAAATGCCAGAGTAGGGTCATCATTCTGAATCCCTGGCCTACTTTTAGGAGCTGTTTTAAGCTGTTGGTCATTAGACCGCCCTACTAATAACACAGGTAGGACCAGGATTCCTAAACTTTAGTTGTATTGTCTGTATAGGATGTATAGGACCAAATTATTCACCATTGTCTATGGTTGTTGTAGCCTTTCTAAAGTGTTGAGCACCATCCCATCCCTGGCCTTTACTCCTAGATGCCTCTAGCATTGCTAAAATAAGACAGTTGGATCTGTCTTCAGATGTCACCTGCCATTTTCTCAGGTTCTAAAATCATCTCCACCCACTGCCCTTAGGGTACTCCTCAGCCCTTTGGAATCTCTGAGCCAGAGTTGTCCTTTTACCTAAGCTCTCTTTGTTGCATATTTATGTCTTGTAATTAAACCCTGCAGCTTACATCCATGCTCTTCTTTATTTGTATGCTTTTGTACATTCTGTCTTTGTGCTCTGCCAAGCTCCGTAGAAGTATCTTCTGAGTGTCTTCATTTTAATGCTGTGTTTTAATACTTAGCAGGTAGTCTCATCTGTGGGAGGTAGTTGATAAATGCCGTCTGAATGAAATTCTACAAGGAATGTGGTTAAATGCTTTCCTTTCACTTTTGAGCAAATGATCCTTTTTAAAAAAAGAAGTTTTGTTGAAGTATAATATATATAGTTCCAGAAAAGTGCACTGAGTCTGTGGCTCAGTGAATTTTCACACTTTGGGCAATGCCTTGTTCAGGCTAACATCAAGCACACAGCATGACCAGCATCTCCAAAGCTTCCCCATGTCCCACTTCTACTTTATAATCTTTTCAATTTTTCCTGCGTTTCAATAATGAAAAGGAATCCATGTTCACTGTTAAAAAATTTAAAAGTAGAGGAAAGCAAAGGGGAAAAACATACTCCTTTTTAATGCATGCGTTTTAACATTTTCCCATTCTTTCAGTGTTCTCAATGTCTATATGTGCACATAAATATATTTTTAAAACTGAAACAAGATGGTAAGATACATAGCTTCTGTGTCTAGCTTTTCAAGTTTCTCTGTGAGTATACATATATATTGTTAATACGTATCCCTGTAAATATATGTATGTGTATGTATACATACACACACACATACCACACACACCTAATTTGTTACATTAATGACAATGTGTATAAGTCATTCCCTTTTGTTGGGAAACTTGCCGTTTAGGTAGTTTCTATTTTTTTTTCTTTGAAAAACAACCTTTCAATACTTAATCATTTTATGATTTTTTTTTTTACTATTATAGTTGCTGAATCAAATGAAACTGAACCCTAGTAAACTTATAATTTACATATATTTAGTTCCTAGAACCATCTTCTAATTAACAAGTTTAAAAATGGATATACAGGAATCATGAAACAGAGAAACTGAGTTTAAGATTCACTCTGAATAAAATAATCAATATAGACAGTAAAGAATGAAAACGATCTTTTCTTCAAATCTTCAGGTACCTAGCCTCAGAATAGGTGTCATTAACATTTTCATCTTTCACTATTCTTATGTAGGGACAATAGTCGATAGGCAGGGTCTTTGAAATAAAGGCAGTTATGGTCCTTTAAAACTTGGCTTTCCTCAGAACAACAAAAGCATTTTCTGGATGACCAGCATTGAGGCCAGCGAACATTGTTTTGTACAAAGAAGCAGATCAGTGCTTCAGCCTTTACGAACTGCATGGTCTCCACTGCAGCCCTACGGCTCTGTGCTAGTGCTAAAGGTGACATAGCTAACATGAACACTTGGACTGTGTCCCAAGTCACATGTGTTGCCCACAGCGGCTGGAACTGGACAGCACACTCTAGTGTGAGGACTACTCATTGTTAACCAGTCTACATGCGAGGTCTTAAAATGAAAATATTGAATATGAATACTAGCTTTGTAGTTCCAAGAGTAGAACATAATACGAGCTTTCAAGTCAACAGTTTGAAGACACGTTGATTAAAAAGTAGGCAGGGTTAGGGGTTAGGGTTAAGGTTAGGGTTATGGTATGAAGGCAAACATGGCTTTGTGTATTTGCCAAAATCCACAGCATAAGCAACTCAGATTAAACTCTGATACAAACCATGGAGTTCATCAGTATTAGCTATAATATATTCATGGTGTCCATTAATCTAATTAATCACACTGATATAAGATTAATAATACGAGTGATACTGTATGTGCAGGCAGCTGCTTAGAGAGCTCTGCATGTTCTATACAGTCATAATATTTCTGTGTAATCTCTATAGTCTTTAAAAGAAAATCTGCTAATTTTGAAAAAGTTTCATATGCTACCTTTTCTGTATCGTTTTGCTTCATACAACCTGAACTGCAGAGATAATATTTTGAGGTTCTTCCCTATGGGAAATGTACCATGCCTCATCATCATCAGTGTGCCATCTCTCTCTGCTTCTCACAGGCCTTTTTACATTTTGATGGCTCTCATGGGTATGGTTGCTTGACAGCCAAGCTCTGAAGAGATGTTATGTTACTGTGTGTTTATTCTCTAGCCTCTCTCTTTTCTTCTTTCTTCTCCCCTCTGCCTCTGTCTTCCCCTCCTCTCTCCTCCTCCTCTTCTTCGGCCCTCCTCTCTTTCTATTAATGTGATATTAGACAGATTTTGGAAATTCCCTATAAATATATCATACAAATGAAATGTAAAACGGCTGTTAGATTTATAAAGGAGTGATTTGCCTCGGTAAATATACCTTTTAGAAAAGATTTTCTTTGATATGTTTTTAGAAAGCAGATTAAAAATCGGGTACAGAACCCTTGATTTGTAATACAAGGGCTCAGGTTGCTTGCAAATCTACCAGTTGCCCGGTCCTTGGCTTCCTCGCCTCCTCCCAAAGCTTGCCCTCTTCTTAATGTGGGGATGCTTTCTCAGTTCATAGTTTAACTCCCTGTGTGATTGCAAAACTGTCAGTGGCTTCCCATTACCTTCAAGATGAAGCACAGCCTCCTTAGGAATGATACCAATAATACCAGACAGTGAATACTAATGTGAAGATCATTGCTGAGCATACAGAACCCGTGGTGACCACCCCCCCCCGCCTGTACACAAAGCCTCAGCATGTGCTATGGGCTCCATGCCAGCCCAAAGGGGCATACAGCTTCTGGCATCTGGCAGCATTTGTATGCATTTTTGGAATCTGTATTTGGAACCTCTCCTCTTGCCCCTGTGCCTCAATAATCAGCTGAGGTGTCATGTTCCATAATGGTTCTTTTGAATCACTATTTCAAAGAATCTTCCAGAACTCTGCACACATTTCACCTGTAGGATATCGGACCATATATTACTTGATCTTTGTCACTTGATTTGCTTTTTAGATTTGGGCAACCTTCTAGGACTTCATGTGTTTCCTTATTTTCTGGTCCACGTTTGAGTCCCTGATGCGTTATTGCTTTAACTGACTGAACATAAGTAAATGAGTCAAGCAGAACTACTGAGTGAGTAAAGCGCGTGTCAACTGCTTCAATAAGGAAATGTCAATAGATTTGTTCCTTCAGGCACTTTCCGTTTTGTAGCTTTGCCAGCCTTCTGTTGCATGAAGCGTCCATGGCTGGTGTTGGACGGGTAGAAGTGGAAAGACTATTTCCTTAGGAATCATGGGCCTTACAGAAAGCAGTATACATCACTGTATGTTCAACTCTAACTCTAGATGAGGCTCAGAAATCTGTAGCCTCCACAGAGAAAATACAACAGTTTATACAGTCGCTATCAAGATTTCTGCTACTGAGCCACTCTGCATGGAGATTCGAAGCTACTTTCATGCATTGAGTGCTATAGAAAGCAGTGGTTGAAAGGGAAAATCCCTCGTGGAAAGTGAGTCATGTAGAATCTGACTTCTAGTGCTTATATATGATTCCTTCCACGTTAATCTATCTGTGCTTCAACAATGTTACAGAGGCAGACTTTGTAGAAGTCTACCTTCCACCCCAGTGTTAGGCCTGATGGTCCCTTTCCTTACACTGCTATATGACGGCTACATGCCTTTACCTCATGCAATTACCCTAAGCCTGCATGCTTGCTTGGAGAATGAAGGCATCCCTACATGTGTAGCATGTGTCTCGGTGTTCTAATGTTTAAACGGAATGGATTTTTGGAATTTAGCATAGTCAGAGAATTAGAATTCAAGCCCGTGTGATAAATCACCAAACACGCCACTGAAAGGCCTAAATTTAAATTAAACCTTTAAAAGCCATAACCTCTTTTCAATTCTGGTAGTACCAGGAGATAATGGAGCTGTTAAGTGGAATGGATTTGATTTACAAGTTCTGCAATTCTTTCCTCAGTTGTCTATGTTTTCCACAGTGTATGTTCTGTCCTTTAAGAGTGTGATCAATAACTAAGGTAAGTGATCTGTCTCATTCTTCCTTCCATCCTATTTAAAATGCCCTCCGATATATACAGACCTGATATAGATCTGTGTGTATCCAATCAAGCCCAGTGCATAGGAAAATAATAGCCTGGCCAACGAGGGTTTTTTGGTTTGTTTTTTTGCATGAGCTAACGATCAGAGAATTAGTTCTTAGTAATAAGTGGGCATTATTCTGGATCATTTTCATATGTTCCCGCTCCCCTGCAGAGCCCTCAACAGTGCAGCTCGGAGGCTCTGCATCTGGGAGCCATAGCCAGCAGCCTGGGTCATGATACCCACTCTCAGAACTTAGAAAATTGTGTTAATTCTCCTTGCCTTCACAAATCACCACCACCCTTAGCAAATGAAGAGTGTACTATCTGAATTCTGAAAGACAGACAGTTCAGAATTAGCGTCACTGTGCTAAAATCAGAGTATCCACAGAGCTGTCATCCACTCTGGAATTACAAAGGGAGAATTCAGATCTGTCTCCTTCATATCTCCAGGGCTCTCATCTGTCCTTGGCGTGTGACCACATCTCTCTAGTTTCTGACTCTGTGGCCAAAAGCCATCTTTCTTGCTGCCTGTTTTCACACATCCTTCTGCCTCTTACTTATAATTCTGTAGGATTGCATTTAGGGTGCACCTGAGTAACCAAAAATAATATTTCCATTTCAAGATCCTTGAATTAACCACATCTGCAAAATCCCTTTTACCAAGTAAACTTTCATAGACTCCAGAGATTAGAGTTTCCCCCACCCCCCACCCCATACCCCCTCTCTCTGTGTCTGTGTTTGTGTCTGTCTGTCTGTCTCTGTCTCTGTCTGTGTCTCTCTCTGTCTCTGTCTGTGTCTCTCTCTGTCTCTGTCTGTCTGTCTGTCTGTCTGTCTGTCTGTCTCTCTCTCTCTCTCTCTCTNTGTGTGTGTGTGTGTGTGTGTGTGTGTGTGTGTGTGTGTGTGTGTCCTGTGCCTGCTGGGTGCTAGGATTAGAGATCTCTGCCACCACAGCCAGCTCCACCTTATTTTTAGAAACACTATGGCATCTCTTACTGAACCTAGAGGTTTCTGACTTATGTAGACTCGTTGGTGAGCAAGTTCTGGAAATTCACCTTTGTCTGCCTCCCAAACACTGGGGTTATAGGTACACTACATGACCATAAAAATGTGGAAGAGCTGAACTCAGGTCCAGGTGCTTGGGTAGTGAGCATTTTACCCATTAAACCATCACTCCAGCCCCAAAGTTAGCGTTGTCATCGTCCTTGTCATCATCCTCCCCCTCCATCATCATCATTAGCACCATCAAATTTCCAAAATATTTTTTAGTTCTTTGGAAATTCATGCTATTTCCCACCTCCATCTACTGCATGTCAAGAAGTCCCTTCCCAAGTTCATGTCCTTTTTCTTTATAACTTACTGAGACCACTTAATGTTGCCTGTGTACACACAGTAAATGAGTGGGCCCGGGGAATGAGCAACCCTACCAGTGGCAACAACTCCCCCAAAGGGTCTGTCCCTCTTCCAGCAGTCTTCAGCTGCTAACAGCTCTTCAGCTAGGGGTGAAGCCTTGAGAGCTCTCCCCTGTTCATGCTCTTTAGCTGAAGAAGAGTAGCTCAAACACCATGAAGAGAGAACAAAGGCAGTCAGCGCTTGTCGGTCAGTTTTGTGTGTTAGTTTGACTTTATTTTGACTTTATGACCCAGGCTTTCTGTTACTGTATTCTGACATATGAAGTGAAAGCAATCTTGTATGTTTACATGAGAAAAGTTCCCCTTAGGAAAAAAGGTACACCTTTTAAAATCATTTCTTTGTATTTCGTCATTAGAAAAAGACATGCGTCTTTTAAAATACCTGGACCAGCCTGAAGAAAAAACCCTCTCATATGTTTAGCCATACAGAAATGAATACTGTTTCTAATTGGCTCTTTTAATCATGTCATATTAGCATCCTCCCTAGAATGTGGAAGACTTGTTTATGTCATCCATCCAATGGACTTGAAACTTGTACAATCAGAGCTAACATTGGGGCTTAGATGCTGTTTTCATCTTCAGTTAAGATTTGACCTCCATGATCTGAATTGGATTAGGTATAAAATGAACTTACTACCTATTAGCATTGACTTAGAAGGAGGCCCGTCGATTGTGAGCATCTGCTCTGGCTCTGGCAGTATGTCTGTAAGCCACTTTTCTAACATGTTTAGTAAACACAGAACTTCGGATATTTCTCAGGGAAATACCATTCATGTACAGTAAAGTTTCGGACTTAAGGACTACTTAATGCTAATTCTCTCCTGTGCGTGAGTGCTTGTGTGTGTGTGTGTACATCTGTGCTTAATTGTCAAATGTCAACTTTCAAGAATCATGTTTTTTTTTTTTTTTTCTTAGTAGTTTCTAGGGTTTGAACTCAGGCCATCTGGCTTGCAAGGCAAGCATTGTTACTCCATGGGTTTTAAAGATCACCGTGGAAAGTATCACTTTAAGTATCAGACCTGCTAAACTAGGGAGTTGGTTAAACCCAGAATGATTTGTTTTCCCTTAAGGCTTATTACAAGAAACTTGTAGCTTGTAATTTGTAGGACACAGTAGTCATAAATATGGGTCATGGGTTTCCAAATGTTTGGAGTATTTTAGGACTTTGCTTGCTTGAGAAGATGTGTGGGTGTCCTCCACGGCTCAGGGCTGTGGTCACCTGCCCAAGTCTGTAGCTGAAAAGCCGTAGATATGACGCTGGCCTCAGAAAAGGCCAGGTATCTCACATCCTCACACATTCAGTGGCTTTCCTCTCCCTGGAGGGAACTGCGAATGGAAATCAAATAATAGTATCAAGCAGAGTGAGAGTTCAAGAGAAGAGTGAAAGAGATTTGTGGCTTTTTTGAATGTAGCGTGAAACCTTCCCAACCTCTCCTACCAAGTGTCATTTTGGCCTGAAGCTGAATTAGTTCTCATCTGATTAAATCAGAACCAAATTCAGCTATTTCCTAACTGCTGTGAAATGCAGATTTTTAAAGATGTGTCAAAAAAGCAAGCGCATAATCCTAGTAGGAAATGGCTCTTTTAAAAGAGAATAATTAGCATTTCATTTATATCATCATCTTACGTTTCAACGTACAAAAGTATTCATCATGTTTATGTAATGTGATTATTAAATGCCTGGCCAGAATATGCAAATTAACTTTAAAATTTAGAATTCTAAATGAATCCCACAAAGATTTCCATGAAGGAATCTTAGGGGTGGATAGCAAACTATGCTAATGTGCTTGAGTGTCTAACGATTTTGAGGATGGGGATCTCAGGGTCATCTCTAGGACTATAAACACTTGATACTAAATAGGTGCCATGAGAGCTTAGGAAACATGAAAGAGTGGCTTACCTAGGAACTGCCTGCTTGAATTGAGGCAGCAAACACAGGTGTGCATTTTTATATATTCTCTCTACACAGTATTTATCCATGAAATACTAAGATGCAAAGAAAAGGGGGGGTTATCTAATTGATTGAAGCTTAAAAGGCAGCTGGGTGTAGTGGCCCAAGCTTGTACTAGGGCCGAAACAAGAGAATTACAAATTTAAAGCCTGTTTAGACTATATATAGGGAGTTGCTGTCTCAGAATACACACACACACACACACACACACACACACACACAGAGAGAGAGAGAGAGAGAGAGAGACAGAGAGACAGAGAGACAGAGAGAGACAGAGAGAGACAGAGGGAGCGAGCACAACAGGATAATTGAAAGCCCTTTGTTACTAGGTTTGTTACTAGGTATTATATTTCTTTAGATGACTTGTTTGTGAAGCCCTTTAAGACAGTGTCTCTTAGAGGGCTGTGAGAACTTCAGCACTAACCTGCATTGTGATTTAGGTATCATTTTTGCTGGGCTATGACCCTCAAACCTTTACATAATGGCTGGTTTAAATGTTACTGTGGAGGGTCTGTGAAACAGTTCATTGCCCGTAAGCTGAGGCCTCATTTCTTCAGCTGAAGGCCTCAACAGAACAAGCTCTCCAGAAGGGGAGGGGAGGAGGGTTCTCTTCTGGGCCACCTCAGACTCAAATCTGCAACACTGACTGCTGCCCAATTTCCAGCTTGCTGGCCTGCCCCTTCCACTTGAGAGTTAGCAGACCTCTCCTGGAAGCAAGTTCCTAAAGAGTCAAATGAAGTTCGGTCTCATGGACTCTGCTCTCTCTATGCTCCTTTGGTTCTGTTTTCAGCAGAATCCTTTATTATCAGCATTTGTTAGAAAGGCAAGGTCAGGGCTCCCCCTTAGACCTAGTGACTGAACGCATGTCACCAGGTGGTGACAGAGTTGCTTGAACAGCCCCTACCTCCATTTGATGTGATGAACAGCCAGGCTTCAGAGCTACCGCAGGTGAATAGAGAAGCCCCCACCTGAAGCTGAAGAGATAAACGTTTCACTAGCTGGTTACTAATGTGATCTGGATTCATTCTTGTTGCTTTCAAGTAGATGAAGTCATAGTCCTGAGTGTCTTGATGACTTTTGGACAGATTATCCCAATTTCTTAAGGAAAAAAAAAAAAATTCCTGGAACAATTGTAGGCATTTGTATGTGGTTCAAAATCTTCGTAGGAGCAGTCATCTCGTCTGTTATATCATCCAAGAAAAGATCACATTGAGTAATTTAAAATTAATAGCTATTTTGCCATAGCTGTAGCTCAGAGCTCTGGCTTATCTCGACACTGTCAGTTTTTCTATGGTAAGGTGACACATCCAAGTCAAAAGCAGAGACACTTGATGTTTTAATCAGCTTATAAAAAATGCACAGGCCCCTTGAGGCATTTTGAATATTGAAAATAGTCTTTCTTTATTTGATTATAGTTTTTCAAAGCATCTCAGAGACCCCTTGTTGTATGTCTTTGCACTGAAGGAAAATTTCATATATAGATGCCAGGTAAGTTACTAGGACATAGTAGTGTGACATATACCAGCTATATCTCAGGAAAACATAATGCACAAAAACCACATCCCTATTTCAGTTACCACAGTGGATCTTCTGCTGCAGATGGTACCTCTCCTGTGTGAGGATATTGGAGTTCCAGGATTTAAACTGGAGAATCCCCATTGCTAGATGTGACTGACAAGGCTTCTGTGAGAGGGACAGTCCATGGAGGTTTGCAGTAACCAGGCTTGTAAGTCAGTCACAGGAGCACACCTAGAGTAAAAGGATGCTATACTGTCACTGTGCCTAGAAACAAGATCTGAATTTGGTGATCAGCCTGCTGCTCTCTCTGCCACCTGGAGCTCAAATGAGAGTTCATGCTTCTTCCTGTGATTGACTTATGGTCTGATGCAAAGCATGCTGGGGATTAGGGGTGGAAATAGATTCTGTAGTGATTGATGCCATCTGACTCTGAAACAGAGTTACAGAAAAAATTTTCCCAGCCCTTGGCACCTTCAAGAGGGATCTCCCACTGCCCCTCAATTATCTTATCCTTTTGTCCCAAAGGCTAGCAAGCTAGCCAGATGGTATCTGCCATCTTTGGCCTCACTCTGATGCCTACCTCTATTCCCAAGGCTTAAAAGTTTACTTCCTGTTTCGTCACCTAAGGCCACTGCTGTGGCAGGAAGCCTGCCCCTTAGGTTCCCCTAAAGAGCCAGAGGGTCATGTTCTCACTACTCAGGGCAGTAGCAAGAAGCCCTGCTATCTCTTACCTGCTGCTGTGCAAGAAATTATCCCATAAAACTGCACTTTGCTCTTCTTCAATCTTTGTCAGTTTGACTCATCTGCCCAATTGTTCTCCCCAAATGCTAACAACTGTGGTTACTCCTGTGGCTAATGCAGCTCTGGCCATTAGTTAGCGCAGATTAGTCCCAAAAAGTCACCCACCCTCCCACCTATGGCCCTTTATCCTTCTGTAGATTTTCTTGGACTTCTTAAGCTCTTCCAAGTCTCACCTGGTTATTAGTCTCCACAAGTCCTAAAGCCAGCCCAGGCGGGAACTGTATATGTAGAGGGAAGAAGTGTTAGTGGCTGGAGCTGGAGCTTACTGACATGTGTTTTCACTTTGTCGCCTGTGTCTTTCAGCTGTGTCGCCTGTCCTGCAGTCTACCTGAGTCAACACTTAATCCACCTTCACCTCATCACCAGACTAACCTTCCTCTGGGAAGGTGGAAGATACACAGACGATGTAATGCATGAGGGAAGTTTGGCTGGAGAATAATGAATTTGAAGAATTAGGCAACACTCCAAATCTAAAAGAGCCAGCAAGCCTTGAACCAGTGGTGATAAGCGGAAGTTGTATATGAGCAAGATGAAACTTAACATAGGTCACAAAGAGAATTGACTGGTGATCACAGTGAATAAGAACTCATTGGATACTTGAGGTTTACTGAAAGAGTAATGAAGGGTATGTGGTAGAAATATAGTCATGTATGAAGATCTGCTAGTAAAGTACAAATGGAATCAGTATATGGCCAAGACTTGGATTTGGGCTTTTTTGTTTTTTGTTTGTCTCAAGATTTTTCTATATTCAAATGTGGTTCTTTTTATTACTGAGTAGTATTCTACAGTACAGATTTGTATAGCCATTCACCTATTCTGGATTAATTCTTGTTTTTTTCTTTTTTGTTTGTTATTTCAAATAAAGCTCTTATTAATAAAAGTACTTAAGAGTAGGATTTTTAAGGATTAATTCTGTGTACGTGTGCCTGTGTCAGGGTGTGTGCTTGTGAGTACAGTTGACCGAGGAGCCCAGATGCATTGGATTTCCCCTAGAGGTAAACCTACAGGTGCTTGTAAGCCATGAGCACTGGGGACTAAACTCTGGTCCTATGGAAGAGCAATATGCACTCTTAAACAATGAACTGTCACTCCTGACCCAAGAGTAGGTTTTACATGATTTCAACAGACAAAAATATATGTGAAGTGACAAGCTTATTGGTTCATGCCTACAATGTATGTTTAGCACATTGAAACATCACATGACATCCCGTATCATCACATGCTCGACTTATTTTTCAAATATAAATTTAGAAAGAAGGTTGAAAGTAGTGTCCTTGTCTGTGCATTCCAGAGCCTGGCTTGCAATGGACTAGCCTGGAGTACAGAGGAGGAGGGCTATAAGACCTGAAAGGGACAGAGGCAGAGGAATGGTAAGCTAGAATAGGCTTTATGTCCTTGCCATGTCACTGCCTAGGGTGGAGAAGCAGCTCTTTCTAGAAAATGCCTCTCGGGAGAAAATATGAGACTTTGTGAAAGCACAGGATTAGCTGTCAATCTTAGAGTCACACATGTCCCTTCTGTCCACAATTTGTTTTTATCAATCAAAGCATGGCTCATAGTTTAACCCTGGTATCTATCAGGACAAGAACAATACCCTTCCCATAAAAAGAGACTACTAGGAATAGACAACAGATATTTTTAGAATAAATAATACAATCAGCCACATTTGCATTTTTCTCTTTTTATTATACAAATAATGAAAAAAAACACAGAAAATACTAAAAAAGAACATGGCAATGTTGCCAATCACTTAGAATTTCTCTCACTAGAAATAACTCCCGATATTATTAACATTTTGATGTATCTCAGTTTCCTCTGAGAATTTTTATAAGGAAACTGTTCTGCTTTATAACCTGGTGCTGAGTTAGTGATCCACTTAGCTTCTCTCAGGCCCTGGAATCCCAAGGTATGACTATGCCAACATTTAGTCAACACTGAATCCTTAGATACTTCCAAATTGACTGCTGTGTACAGAGTTCACAAAAGCATCTCGTGCACACTTGCTCGTTTATCAGACTAGTGGACAAATTGCCATGGGTGAAAATATTAAGCAGAATATCTTTAGAGCTCTTTTGGACTCATTGACAAATTTTACAGATGAATTCTAAAATCTGCCCTCCTAAAATGGAGTACTGTTACCATAGCAATCGGGGAGAATAAAAGATCAGAGCTCTTGGAAGTGCCTAGTTGGTCTTTGTCTTCATTTCTACCTAACTCAGTAGGTTAAATTTTATGCCAAGGTTGGTACACACACAAATGCCTGTGCAGAGTGTCGGGGGGAGGGGGGTGTTAGGTTGGTGGCCTCTAACAAGCAACCTTTCCCTTCTCTGGTTACCCTGTTTTATAAACTGGCTTCCCAGGTGTCGTCTGGTGGGACATGCTTTGTCCGGCACTGTTGGTAAAAGACATGGCATTGAATAGGAAGAGCAGCTGATGAGTGTTCTTCATAATAAGGATATTCATGAAGAGATCATTAACTTTTAACCTTTATGGTAGGTTTATGTGGGAATCTTAATATGTCTCTCAAAAATAGAAGAGAAAGAGTAAGCCAACCATCATTAATTTTTGTGACGAAATAAAATTGGGGCTTAAACAGTGGTTCATTTTTACACTTTCCCCTTTGGGCCGCGTTCTCAGGGAAGGTTGCTGCTGAGAAAACTAAGCATGACAGTGATCCAAAAAGGGTGGTTAAATTAAGGGGTGAGTCAAAGATGGTCTCAGGTGGTAGAATGTCAACACTGGTGGCACATGTGGAGGTGCTGGTGGGGTGAAGAGTTTGGAATAGGTTGAACGAGGAGAGGACCAGAAGGAAAGCACCTTGGTTGGACAGCTGCCCGGCCAGGCAACTTTGGGCTAGTTATTGGACACTCTTCGAGTAGTAATTAAAACAAGCTGCCTCGTTGTAGAGTACAGAGATTGACATGGTATTGAGAGTAAAAGCCATTGAGAACACTCTTCCCCTATCTGCTTATTACCTTTAAGGAAGGCAGGGTGGTTGTAGTGTGACAAACACTTGGCCTGGAGAGATACAGCACAGCAGCACACATGTCTACACATCCCAAGTAAGGAATCCATGATAGACCAAAGTACACATACACCGAAGTATACTTCAATAAGCGAGTGAGGTTTGGGGTTTGGGGGAAAGGGGGCTTACAGGATCAGAAATGACTCAAAGACAGCTGCACCACCAAAGCCCACCTCAGCACCTGGAGCATACTGTACAGCCTGCAAGCAGCTTAACAGGTTGTTGAATGTCCTTCCTAGGTGCCTCGGGACTAAACCTCTTCCAGGTAGCTCAGTTGGTTTCTGCTGCTTCCAGGTAGCAGGTCTGATTTTCTTTGTAACTTTTCTCCTCTTAGAGTCTTATTTGAAGCTCAGCTTGTCTGTCATTTTTGCTTCCTCTGAGGAGGAATCTCAGCTTTCATTACTTACTGTATGCCTAGGGGTTGGGGGTTGCTAGTGAATCTGGTGAGTTTTTTGGAGTTTTGAGTTGTTTACCTTCCTGCTTAAGCAACTCTTTTTGACAGGGAAGGGCTTAGTGAATCAAGCTAATCAAGTTTTGAGTTCTTTACCTTTCTGCTTAAGAAGCTTCCTCTTGCAACAGTGGCACAGGCTGCCAGTCAGGGAGATTTCCACCGGCTGGTCCTACCTGAAGCACACCTCCTTTTTACTCTCTGTTCTGTGAGCCAGAAGTGTCAGTAGCACATTATTTTCCAGGATCTAGTGTAGACTCTAGAAATGTGTGGGTTCTGGAGCATGGCTGGCCAGCTCTGGAATTCACTCTGATGGCAGAGCAGGGAAGGTTTAAGTAGTTGCTTCTGTGACTGATAGATGAATGGAAGACCTGATGTGATTGGTGAGGGAGCAGATGAGGAGTAGAGAGTTTTTAACCAAGGAATCTAAGGGATCCGTCACAATCTTGTGGGAAATGGTGCTATGAAGAAGCACAGGGGGGGCTGGTGAGATGGCTCAGTTGGTAAGAGCACCCGACTGCTCTTCCGAAGATCCTGAGTTCAAATCCCAGCAACCACATGGTGGCTCATAACCATCCGTAACAAGATCTGACTCCCTCTTCTGGAGAAGAAGCACAGGGTATGGTGGGACCTCAACTGCTGTGGATCATTCATTGAAAGGAACTTTTGGCTTTCTACTTCAAGCCACTGTGAATTACACTAGAAAAACCTTCCTCTGACACCTGGAAGAACAAACTATGTTCAAATTTTCTAACTCCGTTTTAGGCATTGGGCTACAGAAGATGATTCTTGGGGTTCACCCTGTTTTCATTACATCTTGATAGACAGCCATGGAGTGGCATAGAGATGGGCTCTGTCAGACATTGTTTTGGCATGTGCATTTTTTTTTTTTCAAGACAAGCATGCCTAGGAAACACTGCTACTTAAACCATCGCGTGCTTACTCACTTGTGATGCTGTTGCCTGGGGAGAGGAGAATCAGCCACCCATGAGTTCAATAGAGTTCTGCAAGAACAAGGATCCAAAAAGCCTGCAAGCCAGCAAGCCAACTCGTGGTTTGTGTATCATCATAGATCTGGTGGCTATACCCTTTTAATATTCCTTTTAAATTGGCCTCACATGGAGCAGGATAACTACCTGTGATTCCTTTAAGAGACTTCATCAACCTCACACTTGATGGGAGAGATTCCTACAGCCCTCTCGTTATGTAAGGAAGCGTTTATTGCCTGCGGCAGCCTTTATAGTTTTGTGTGTAGGTGCCTCACTTAATAATCCAACGAGAGGGAGCATGTCTTCTAGTCTAATGTTTGCTTCCTAGCTGTGTATATATTGTAGCGGGTATTGCCTTTAGGGCAAAGCATTTGTGAATTTTCTGTCCTCAAGAATCTCCCATCCTGGTAAAACTAGGCCATCTTCATCTTAGCAAATCATTTGATATGTATTATAGTCAAGTCACTTTTACTAAGCAATATGTTTTGCTCTATATAGAAATGTAGTTCGTGGAACTCAAGATTTTGTTTAGATTTCACATAGAAGAACGAAGAGGTCCACATTGATCCATAGTACTATACTCTTTTTGCCGTGATTAATATTCTATTCATTTATTCCTTACATATGAATGACAAATTTAGTTTACCTTTCCATGAGCTCAATGACAAGGATGCAAGGATTTTGCCAGTCTGGCGAGTACCCTCAGATTGTTTGTGGTTTAGGGAAAAAAAAAAAAAAAAAAAAAAAAACCCTTCAAGGAGGAGTTTACCTTCAAGCAACTATACACAGCCAGTTAGTTATATGATATGGTAGGACTTAGCACAGGGTAGGGTGGGACCTCAACTGCTGTGGATCATTCTGCCTACAAAAAGGATCACAAAGAACTTAATCCTAGAAAAGCTTTGTGAGCAAGTGATGCAGTTTAGAGGACGCATAGATTCCACATAAAGAATTAGTGTGAGCAAATCTACACCATTTTCATTTCCCTGATACATACTGGAAACAAGGTTGGCTGGCCAAAGCATGGAATGGAGGCTCGGCTGGAGATGCAGTGAGCTGTGGAAGCAGCACTCCTCCACCCTGAGTCTGACAGTTTCTTTCAGGAACCAGGAAGCCGTTGATGGGTAATAAGGAAAGGAATGAAATTACTGACTTCTGCATTTTTAGAAAGTTCACTGTGGCAGGTCACAGAGGAATGAACCCAGGATTTTATGTTCTATTTTATTCTGGACTGCAGGGTTTGAAGCATTTAGTTCTATGGCTTTCAAGTGTTATCAAACATCTTTTGAGGATCACTGGGACTCCAGTCTGCGAGTTCATTCATGAGAAAGTACAAAACAGTCATGAATTCCTTTGCTCAGCATCTGTGTTAAACACTGACCCGGGGAAGATTGAGATCACCAGCATCTCATCCCAGGGCACTTCCACTCACCTGCAAAGGTCATTGGTAAAACTTTCCTCGGATTCTTCTTTGACCTTACACTATCAAATGATGTATCTTACATGAGCAATATACCACTGCCCCCCAAAAGGAGATGGAACCTCCCTTTTTGATTTTTAGAGAAATGTGAGCAAGATGTTTCATCTTTCTGAGTTAGCTTTCTTGTGTGTAAAAGTAGTGATGTGTCCGGTCAAGAAGATATTGTTAGTTCTTAAACCATATTTTAAAATCAGTAACTAGTTCCAATCTGAGTAATCTATGAGGAAACATAGTATTGTACTTATCCCTCCAATTTCAGATGACTAACCATCTTGCCCCTGTTTTATAATACTCAAAGGTTTCAGCCCATCTCTGACCTGCTTCCACAAGCAAAGGCTGCTTGCTGTTCTTCAAGGTGATTTCCATGTGTGTTTCCTGAAGCTGCTATGTATTTTTGTTTTGTTTTGTTTTGTTTTGTTTTGTTTTTTGGGACAGGGTTTCTTTATATAGTCCTGGCTGTCCTGGAACTCACTCTGTATACCAGGCTGGCCTTGAACTCAGAAATTCACCTGCCTCTGCTTCCCAGGTGCTGGGATTAAAGGCATGCGTCAACACACCCAGCCTTGCTATGTATTTTTTAATCACTTCAGATGTATGAAATTTTTTCAGATGTATGCAGCTATTTTTGCTGCATTGCTCTGGCTCACTAAAAATACCAGCCAACAACAAAAACAAACAAACAAAAAACAAAACTGGTGAATGTCATTTGCCTAGCCCAAGTTTTCCCATAGTTCCTGGAGTTTTTGCAGAGCATAGTGGTGTTTAGGACCCTTGTCCTGCATGATAACAAAGCTGCTGCTATTTAAAGATTAAATATGAGGATACATATGATAGAATTCTACAGACAGGACTCATATACTCTAGGCATCAATACACCCACGCAGTAAGGAACGGATCACACAGAAATGATTTTTGGTTTGTTTCTTTATTTCTTTGTTTTCAGTTTGTATTATTATGGGTCACACTTCTCATTGGACACAGGGACAGATGATCAATAGAGAGCTCCTGAGCCTGCTCTGTCACTCCGTTTTCCACTATGTCTACATGCAATGTGTGCCCGATCATATTTACATTTTACCTCCAGCTTGATATCAAGCTTTCTGCTGGTCTCTGGATTGAAGCTGGAAAACCCTGAGCTGGCTTCATAGAGTGTGCTTCACTGTGTGGACTAGAGCAGGGCTGGACGATTATAAGAATGAAAGTGTTCCTTCCTCTGTTTTCTGTTACTGTTTCCACTCCATCTATTGGTAGCTTTGTTCTCTGTTTTGCTTACTATTGGGCACTCACCACCACCCAGACAGCATCTCCTCTATATTAATCTTGTTCTTCCTCCAGTAACCTTTCCTCCTCCTGGTAACCTTTCAATTCAACAGCACCTATCTAATTTCGCATATCAAAATCTTTCCTGTAAGAGTTCCATGTGTTTTCTGATTCCTACCCTTGCCTGCCCAGGATCAGGACTGGTGTAGGATAGTAATCACAGCACAATTAGCAAAATGATTAAGGTCTAAGGACAGAATGAACTCACAGATTATTCAGATGCAATAGACCCAACATGAGTAGAGGCCCAGAGATGCCATAGCAAGGATGCTGAGAACGGATGCCTGTGACAAAGAACTTGCATCTTAGGGTCTCTACTCTGCCACCTACTAAGTGTTTCTTCAACAGCGTATTCAATTTCTGTAAAATTAGTTTATTTATCTTGGAAAGTACCATATATCAGTGCTTTGTGGTTATGACTCAATGAGATGATGTTTACAAGTACTTAGTGATGAGCAACACAGGAAAGCACTCATGGTTAAGATATTCACATTTTTCCCTTGTGTATGTGCATATAAGCATGTGAATGTGCACATATGCATACCTGTGTAGCCAGAAGTCAATATTTCAGGAAGCATTTACCTTTTCTCAATGTTTAATTTAATTAAAATATAATTACATCATTCCCCGTCTCCTTCTATTCCTACCATGTATTCCCCTCCTGTACTTCCTCCCAAATTCATGAGGCCTTCTCTCCTTTAATTATTGTTATTACATATGTGTACAAATGAATAAATATGTAAATACAACTACTTACTCTATTTAGTGTTGCCTCCATATATATATATACATATGTGACTGACCACTTAGTATTGGATAACAAATCAGGAGACTCCTCCATGGGAAAACTAATTCTCCCTCTCTCAGAATTTGTTAATTGCTTGTAGTTCTTCATCTGGAGTGTGTTTCGAGAATTATTAAAAAGATTAGTGGGCACATTCCCAAGCTTGTACCTCTGCCCCAGCGGCCTGGCTAGCTAAGCAGTTGGGGGCAATGGCCAACCTGTTTTTATCTCATGGAGACTCTCTGGCCTCGAGCTCTGGAACCATCTCCATCCAGCTCATTAGGTTCCCACTGACAGGTCGTTACCACACCAACCCCATGCTTCAAATCCCCCATGGCCTTTGTGGTGCACATCTGGCAAACCCATGCTTTGCCTCTCGAACCCAGACAAGCCACTGAGTGAAGGAAAACACAATACAAACTTAGTTCAGAAACAATGGTAACTCAATCTCTGTGTGCAGCAACTAAAACCTAATCTTGAAAGCCTTATTAAAATATGATTTCTTAGGTGGTGATTCCTTGTGGATCTGCCATGAAACTGGGAAACTCTAGCAGCTACATCTTACCTCTTTGCTGTCCCATTCCAAAAGGGAATAACTCACTCCTGCTTCCCCTCTTCCTCCATCCAACCCAGAAGTCCCACCTACTCAACCAGTGATTGGCTCCTTTATTCATTAGGGGATTGGAGCATGTGACTCATTCTTCATTCCAGTCAGCCTCTCCTGGGAGAGCAAGCAGCACAGAGCCGTCCACAACAGGAGCGGATCCTTGTTGGGGATCTACATCTATATTGGGGTGTCAACTCTTGTTAGAGGAGTTTAGGTCTTGTTTAGACAACCATGTTATCGAGCTTTCATGGATGGAGCTTCCTTGGGTTAGCACAATCTCACAGCTGACATCTTGGTTCACTGGCTCTTAGCGTCTTTCTACCCCTCTTCCAGGATGTTCCCTGTGCCTTAAGTGCAGCTGTTATGCTATAGATGTATAAATTGGGACAGGGTGTCCCATGGTGAGTTGTTCTCTGCATTCTGGGTAATTATGGCTTTCTGTAATGGTCTCCTTCTAGTGCAAAAAGAAGCTCCTTAGATGATGGGTGAGACCTACACTTACCTATGGGTATTAAGATAGATATTTAGATCACACTTAAGAAGTTATGCTGGAACGCCAGGGCCAAGTAATGGGAGTGGGTGGGTAGGGGAGCAGGGGTGGGGGTGGGGGTATAGGGAACATTCGGGATAGCATTTGAAATGTAAATAAAGAAAATAATAATAAAAAAATTAAAAAAAAAAAGAAGTTATGCTGGTTTTAGTTAGAGACCATCGACTGTTTTTCTGTTGAAACAGGATCCTTATTGACCTTTAGCTCAGGGATCTTTGTCTCCACTTCTCTCTAGTGCTGGGATTACAAGTGTGCACCATCATGCCTTGCTTTTTTATGTGGGTTTGTGCGGGGGTGGGGGGGAGTTGACTTCAGGTCCTTATACTTGAATAGCAAGCACTTTATCCATGGAGATATCTGTCCCATATAGGTTTTTCTATGTCCATGTTGATAGTGATGGTGATAATGATGGTGATAATGATGGTGATAATGATGGTGATAGTGATGGTGATAGTGATGGTGATGATATTTACACTTCCTTATTCATCCTTGAGCCTGCCTTTTGATATCTGCAGCTGCCGTTATTGAAAGTCTTTTATTGTGAAAGACACCGAAACATGGTTTATAGCCCATGTTTTAGGATTGAGCATACAAAACTATTCCCTCACTTTCTACCTATGGGAAAATCGTTGACTGAAAATGAGTGACTTCCCTCTCTGAAGCTAATTTTAAGTAGTTTATTGTCTACAATGACTTAGAATGGTGGTAAGTTGTTTTGACATCGCCTAGAAGTTGACATACAGAGAAGAATTCTTGATCCCTCCAAATGAAGAACACTTCCATCTCCCTGTACCCAAGGAGAAAAGCCCTCCAAGGTGTCAGTGCTGATCCTACACAAGCATGCATTTGTAATGTCTTGTGGCATGAGTGTTATACTTTTCCATTACCCAAAACTGAAATCTGAATGGATGTCTTTACTTGTCAAAGCAGAAGAACGCTCCATGCTTTCCTGTGTTAGTTAACCTCCATGGTTGGCATGATCAAATGCCTGACAAGAAGCAACTTAAGGGAGGAAAAATTGCAGCCCATCATGGGGAAAAAGGAAGGCATGGTTGTAGGTTGAAGGCATTGGTAATGGGAGTAGGGAACTTGGTCTTATCTTTCTGCAGATAGTAGAAAGCAGGCAAGAAAGTGGGGCCTGGCTGTGAAAATACAAGACCCACCATTAGTGATGCTTCCTTCAGCATCCTAAACATTCTACACTCTTCCAGAACAGCATCACCATGCCCTCAAATACATAAGCCCATAGGGGAACATTTCACATTCAAACCACAACACTCTCTCGAGATTTGCAGGCAGCCCAGGGACCATGCACAGGTTTGACATTCTGCAATATGTCTTTTGTTCTTAGTAACTTTGGTTACCATTGATAAGTTATTATTTAAGTTGACCTGATCCATTTTAAAGGCAAGTTGATCACAGAGAACACTTGTCAAGGCTATACGCTACAAAGACTGAATTGGCCTTTGCAGGCACATTGGGCTCTTACTTGAAAAATTCTCTTGGGCAAGGAAGGAAACTTGATTCTTCCAACTCCCAAATGAAACCATCTATCCTTTTCCTCCCAAACCAGGGAGGTAAGAGGACATTAGCCCTGCTACTTTCTTCCACTAGCATCTGGTATCCCATTTAGTCCCTAGTAAGGTCCATGAATGCTGTTCACAAAGGCAGGGCTGTGTTATTGTAACATAAAAAAAAAGTTACCTCAGATTTTGTCTCTCACTGTTGGCAAGAAGGCTTAAATCCTTGCCTCAGTAGATGTATTGGAATCCCAGATTGAGACTTTGCATCCAATTACTCCACACCTTCCACTTGTGTGTGGCATTTAATTTCTTTGAAAGATAAGCAAATTGAGGCCCCCAACCTTAAACATGGCCTAAGACATGGTAAATTACACGGCTCTCATCAGAGGGACATGTATGATTTTAGTTTTCTTTTTAGGAAAATTAGGAAAATAGATGGTAAGTTGGTTGATTTAAAACAAGAGAGAAGAGGCACTTGGGCATTTATCTGGAAGAGAACTTTGTACACTAAAATTATATTAATGCTTGAAAATGTTGAGTGTTGTGGTATTTTACCTTTTAAAGAGAAAAATGAGGTGATCCTAAAGATAAATGAAAGATAAATGACACTGTAAGTGTGGCCAGGTGAAATTTCTGAGGTGAGAGGTTGTCACCCATAAGAAGCTATCCCTCGTACTGATGTTGTAATGGCATGGTTTAAATTTGTAGACCAAACTTGAATGTCTGTGACTGCAGCACGGTATTCTAACGATAGACCTAGAGTTGTTTTTAGGGTATGAGAGACATTTCCATGAACCCTTTCATCCTCTGCCCCTGAACCTCGTGAATTTACTACCTTTTATTTTTCTTCTATTTTGTTTTAAGAGCACTTGGCAGAGAAAAATATGACTTCATAAATTAGATACAAATATATATTTAAATATATTAATATATGTAGCATACTGTAATACAACGTAATATATATTAATTTTTTAAAATAGAGGAAAACTTATTTACCAAAATATTCAAACAATGTGTATTTATTGAAGGCCTATTGTAAGCTAGGAGAGGAGGCACATGCTTTTAATCTGAGCACTTGGGACACAGAGTTAAGCTAATCTCTGAGAGTTTGAGGCTAGCATGGATAACAGAGAGAGTTCCAGGACAGCCAGAACTACACAGACAGTCTCCAAAAATGAAGGGGTAAAAGCTATATAGAGAGAAAGCAAGCAAGCAAGCAAGCAAGCAAGCAAGCAAGCAAAGCTACTGTGTTCTGGGCCCTCTTTAAACATTTTTAGCACAGCATCAAATACAATAAAGACTTCTGTTTTCATAGATCCTACAATGTCTTTAGCAGTGGAGATTTATTTTGAAAAACGCATTATGAAGCTACGTGATTGCCGTGTGAATATGATTGCATCCATAGACAAACATTAAGAAACACAAGCTTAAAAGGTATACCGTCGTCCACACTGCTTCTTGGTTTTGCTGGCTTAGCAGTTCAAGAAGGTATCTCAGAAGAAGAGCTGTATCCTCCATGACATCTTCCTGTTACTTTAGGGTATGGGTAGTGTGTGCTCAGATTTATTTGGAGTCCTAGGGTGCTTGGTATGCCGTGTCCTTGTGACCTGTTTCAGTTTATAGTCTGCATATTTGACCCCCCGACCAAGATTTATTCTGTCTTTAAAAGCCTTGAAGCTTGTCATTGACTTTGTGTTCCTATAGGCAAAGGTCCCTTCAAGCACCATTCCCCAAACAGGGCAGTATTATCCATATAGAAGATCTACTCTGTTAAATAATTTTTCTCCACATTCAGATTGTCTTATGGTTCAAAAAACAAACAACAAACAAACAAAAAAAAACCTGTTCAGCTACCTTCATGGCAGCCCTTACAGACTAAGCACTCACTCCACATTATGAAATAATAATGATGCTTGAACTGTTGAAACCATCAGAACTGATGGTGAGTTCAATCAACATCACCGTCAGCTCCACCCTTTTCTCTCAACAATCCTCTCGGATACACTTTCACATTAGCCAGGATCCTGGTGCCGAGAAGGGCAGTTTCTTCGCAGGGTCTCTAAGTCCCATCATCATTAGAGATCTCCCATGTTGGACACAGCCCTCCTTAAGGCGACACCTTCAGCAAGCCCTGCCATTTGTCCTTGAGAATCAGAGAATGGATCATGCCCAACTGCTGAGTGATACCCTAACTTCACCTTTGTAGTCCTAATTACTGCAAATCTGGTTTCCACACCAGTCATTCAACACACATCTTGCAGGCTATGCTACCAGTGGATTGTGTACGCGTTGGGGTTCATCATAAGCAAAATAATATGAGATTAACAAAGCACCAGGCAAAATAATGCATTCAAAGAACACAGGAGATGGAAGATATCTAAGACAGCTGGTGTTGAAGCACAGCATACTGTTTCACAGCCCACTTTTAAAAAGATTTCATTTGTATGTTTTGTGTTATTTGGGTCTATGGGTGTGTGTATGCACTTGAGTACAAGTACCCACAGAAGCCTGAAGAGGGTGTCAGATACTCTGGAGCTGCTTTAACAACTAGTTGTGAGTTGTTCAGTGTGAGTTCTGAGGATCCAACCTGGACCCCCTCCAAGTGCAGTGTGCACTCCAAATTGCTTAGCTATCGCTCCAGCCTCCTTCCCACTACCTTTTAAAAATAAGTAGATATGCATACTAACATAAAAGAAACTATGTAGTTAACATGGAACCAGTAATACATTTAATATTGTTATCAAGTATATACCATACCCAATTACATGTGCTGTGTTGCTGTGTGGTAGTACAGCCTGGCACATACTGGGCAAGTACTCCACCCCTGGGTTACCTCTCCTTCCTTGCTGACCTATTTCTGTGACTGATGGTACAAGAAGTGTGTTTACATCAAGACTACCACAAATTTGCATGTAATTCCTGGGACTATGTCTTAGTTAGGGTTTGCTGCTGTGAGCAGATACCATAACCAAGATAACTCTTATAAGGACAACATTTAATTGGGTCTGGCTTATAGGTTCAGAGGTTCAGTTCATTATCACCAAGGTGGAAACATGGCAGCATCCAGGCAGGCATGGTGCAGGCAGAGCTGCGAGTTCAACATCTTCATCTGAAGGCTGCTAGTGAAAGACTGACTTCCAGGAAGCTAGGTTAAGGGTCTTAAGCCCACACCCACAGTGACACACCTATTCCAACAAGGTCACACCTCCTAATAGTGCCACTCCCTGGGTCAAGCATATACAAACCATCACAGGCTAGAATGTTAGGAAGGCTATGATGTCACAGTGATAGGAATTCTTTAGCTCTGTTATCATATTGTACAATTATGGCTTATACTTTGTCACTGGCCAAATGCTATAAAGTGCATGATAGTGTAGTTGTAAATATATGCACAGAAAAAAAGGAGCTGTGGATATAAAAAGAGACTAAGGTATGTGGCATCAAGAATTTGGTTAAGGAGTAAGTTTTATATTTAAAAACAGTGATGGATGGAATTATATTTACATGGAGCTGTACTGGATGTTTCTGAGCATTTACATAGAACTCAACAGTTTTATGAATGTAATTAAGGGCAGGACTCATTATTTGGGGGCAGTGCTGACCTGACATTTCTATACTGGAGAGTGTGAACTGATTTGGCAATGGAGGTTCATCATTTAAGTCAACGACATGGCAGTCTTGCTTCCGTCTGTCTGTGATACTTCATGTAAATTAACTGGCATGGTTTCTCCACAGATAGTTAAGTCTAGAAATAAACATTAATTTTTATAATATATTGTGATTTATTCAGCTCCTGATTCAATACATTAATTGGAAGGGGCTAAAATAAATCTGGTAATAAATTGGCTATATACTGTTCGGGACATCTGTACATTGTTCTTCACAAATTAATGGTTGCATATTTTTTATTATTCAAATAGGTTACCTAGAGGCATATTTTACAGACACAGTATACATTCTCTTTTTAAGGGCGAGTAGAAAAATATTAAATCCATATTTGGTCAAATATAAGTAAGCAGCTATGGGACTTGGTTTGTGAATTTAATTTGAAATCAATTTTCTTACTTTTCTTTCACCTGCATTGCCAAAGGGACTCATTTTCAACAACCTTTGAAAAAATTTGGCAGTCATTCTTCAACTAGTGTTCAAATTTATTCATCAAATGTATATCTAGAGCATTTTCTATCATTTCACAAGAGTTATTATTTTTGAATTGGAAAATTTATTCAACTTTTTGGCAGTTATCAGCCTATATAAATCAAAGTTAACTTCCATTCTAGGAAAACCATTTTAAAGAAGGAAAAAAAAACACCGCAGTTTTACAATATAATTTTTGGTTACATTTTTTAAGTAAAACCGGAGGTATTTACTTGGAAA
>NC_034595.1:42935306-42951619 GCF_900095145.1 Mus pahari | reverse complement strand
AGAGAGAGAGAGAGAGAGAGAGAGAGAGAGAGAGAGAGAGAGAACCCAGTAAGGAGGGTGAAAGAGAGCAATGGGGTGATTCTGTTCAAAATATATTCTGTGCATAGATGAAAATGTTACAAGGAGGCCCTGAATTTCATATCACTAACAAACACTAAATAACGATAATTCACATTATTATTGATTAAAAAAGAACATAGTCTCATCAATGTCTGAGAGAGCTGCTGTCTAGTTTTTCTGTTATGTTTGAAGTCTAGCCATCAATTGGGAGGGAGGAAGGCATTGAAGGCATTCACTGAATTCTCCTTGGTTCTGAAAGTGCTCCTGGCTTCCTTGAGGCCCAGCTCAGTATAAGATCCTGTGCAAAGTGGCTCTTGGACCAGGTGTGCATGTTGATAGATGCTGCTCTGTCACCCTACGGAAGATGGGAAGGAGGATCCTAGTGACTAGAGGTTGGAGAGATGCTGGCAACAACAGAGGTCCTGTCAGCTCCAAGCTCTCAGCACTGCTCAGTCCACAGTTAACCCTTCACTGCACAGGTAAGCTGTTGCAGATGCAGGCAGTCTAAGTACCTTGAGGGCACGTGCTTTACCCAGTTTGGATAGATTACAAAGTGCCGCATTATTTTTCTTCTCTATGGTGAAATATGTGAATACATTACTGTGACCGCGGTTATCCTTTTTTCCTTTGTTCAAGAAAAGCTCTCTGTAACTGAAGGCAATTTTTAAGAAAGCAGCCCTATTATTCTATCATGCTAATCATTGATTCATCTCTCTTTCCTTTCACAAAAGAGTCAAAAACTTGGACTTAAGACTTCTGTGAGAGAAGGGGAAAAACATGAAATACTTATACCCAACACTGGCTGTGCTATGCTCTTAAAAAATCCCCTTGGATTAAAAAGCAGTGCAATTCACTTATGTTACTTTAAAGGGATTTCTATTTTCTTCTTTTGGTACTTATATGATCTCTAAACTCTTGGCTTGATATTCTCAGCAAATGATACAGACTGGTGGTCTGTAAGCTGTGTTTGCCACCAGATGTATTTTGTGTGACCTGGATGAGTATTATGTCATTTTAAATATCTCAAAATTGGAGTAATTGGTGTGTGTGTGTGATGTTGCTAAGGTAGACTTCGGTCCTGCTATGTAGTAGATGATGCCACTGAACTTCTGATCCTTCTGCCTCCACCTCTTGAGTGCTAGAATTATGGGGACGTATCACAGTTTATAGGGTACTAGGAATCAAACCAAGGGCTTTGTGTGTGGTTGAGCGAACACTCTATATAATGAACTACATCCCCAGCTCTCACACTAATGCGTTTGCAGATCCACTTTATTCTTAATTGCGTGTGTGTGTGTGTGTGTGTGTGTGTGTGTGTGTGTGCAGGGAACAGAACTCAGCTTGTCTGAAAGAATAGCAAGCACTCTAAATTGCTGAGCTCCAGCTCCCCTCGCATTAAATTTTATCCTTCTGCTTCTCTTGACACATCTGGCCATTCTAGACCTGCACACCATTACAGTAAAACTCTTGGCTATGGTTGTTCTGCCCTTTATGGGGTCTGGACTCTCTCTCTCTCTCTCTCTCTCTCTCTCTCTCTCTCTCTCTCTCTCTCTCTCTCTCTCTCTGATTCTTCTTTAGTTGTATCCACCCTGCTTCCCAGAAAATGTTTGTCTGACTCCCATGGGACTGAGGTATTTCCTAGTTCAGAGTAGACATAGAAAAACAAAGCACATATTCATCAGTTCGTGCCCTTTCTCTCTCCCCTGCAAGTGCTGACTTACTTTGGGACTATCTATATTTTATAGAAATTCCTAACTTCCATGAGGGTGACCAGATTGAAGTGACACTCATTGGACAAGCTCAGTGATCCAACGCAGGGGGCAGGCTTGTTCCTTTCCTGTGTCTACTGAAATAGGAAGACTTGATTCAGAGTCTGAGATCAAAGAATATAGACTGTTGGTGTCTCCTTCTTCCTAAGCTTTTCCCAACAGGAGGAGGCCCAGTGGAAACTCTCAGCAGACCTCCAGCATGCTGAGCTAATAATTGGAGCCAGCACAAGTTCTCCTGTCAGCACAGGATGAGTGAGCCCATTGTCAGGTCCCTCTCTTCCCTCCCACTCCTTATATTCAACAGTCTCTTTCATTTGCAGCTCATTTCAGATGGCTTTTATGTGACCCAGTGGATAGAAACCTTAATGTCAGTGCCATTAAATCACTACCTATAAAAAAATTTGCAAATGCTAAACTCTGGCAGGAAGTATGTTCTGATACTGATAAAAGTACAGTTAGCTCAAATGAGGGATTTCTGCGAGGAAGAAGAATGAAGGCACAACTCCTTTGGTTCACCCACAATATGCACAAAGCCTCATAAGTTAATATTCTTTATTAAGTGCATTTGTAACTATTTTTAAGATAGTTTATCCATTAAAAATTAATTCCTGGGTAGAAATGGACAATGTCTCTGTAAGAATAGGTCTTTAAGGTTCTGGGACTCTTATGGGAGTGTGCATGTGTGTGCGCGGGTGTGTACCTGTGTGTGTCTGTGTCTATACTGGAAAGAAAGTAGGGACATTTTAACTGCTCTCATCTCTCTTAGTTGCATTTGTTTGAGATTTCACAGGTCACACTGTACCTCTATTGTGCCATCAGAGGAGTCAGGGAGCCTGTATGAGGAAAACTCATGCCAATTTCCCAAGAGCTTCAGAAAGATAATTTTGTTGGCTATGTTCTGATCAGATCTGCGTCTTCCACAGACATAATAGACTTGGAAAACTTTCACACTCTACAAACGTGCTCTGTTGTTAGGTGTGAAAAACAAAACCTAAAAACTTGAAAATATGAGTCTCTTTTCTTCCAGCTATTTCTCACTTACCCTTCCTTTATTCAAGCAAGCTTCAGCATTCTGATTGTCTTCTTTATCTGAACAAGATAGGCCTTCTGTTTGCTGCCAGAACATCACATGCAATGTTCTGCATCAGTCAAGTTCAACCTTCCCAATGCTGCGACCCTTCAGTAGTTCCTCACATTGTGATGACCCTTGCTACCTCATAACTGTAATTTACTATTGTTATGAATCGCAGTGTAAATATCCGATATGCAGGCTATCGGATATGTGACCTCCAAAAGGGATATGACCCACAGGTCGAGAACCACTGCTCCATATAATCTTGTGATCAATCAATTCTCTCTTTGCCAGGGTCCAGACAGTGCCAACATAAATGAAGCACATCCTCTATCTTCAGCCTTAGTGCCTAGCATGTAATGCGAGCTCAACACAGAATGGATGAGCGAGAGAATGAATGAATGAATGAATGAATATATGATTAATGAGTGGATGAGAGATGAACAGTTGACTTTTTAGTGGTTCCTGAGTTAGACTCATCCTTAGATTTTATATACAGTATTGGACTAAGTGTATGTACTGGTGTTGCTGATCAATTTGTTTTTATCATACAGATTAGTTCACAGTGACTTTAGCACATGAATTTACAGTCTAACATAAATACAGAGTAGTTTTACCAGTTGCTAATTGGAATAGTCTATGAAAAAGGCTATGTTGAAAGAAGGGACTTGGCCCTAAGGAAGGTAAGGGAGCAAATGGGAAAATGTCCTAAGACATTGACAGATCTGCCTACCACGACATGGAAGACATTTGTCGAATGTGTGTTTACCTCTCTGCCACTTCAGTAAGAAGATGAATGAACCCGTGTGGGTCCTCTGTAATTGATATTCACTTACAAAGGAAAAATACATCTTGTGTGTATTAACTAGGTGTATTTACACATTTGAGGTAGGCCCTATACCCAGAAGCAGTTGGCCAACACAAAGTGAAGTTAAGAACTCAGTAGTATTTTTTTGTAGATGTTTGATCTCATATTACCTTGTATAGAAATTTTTGTCTTATTGGTCTTTCATTTGCATATTTTGGTTTGTGTGTGTGTGAATTTTCTTTTTTTTTGTATTTGTTGTTGTTGGTGGTGGTTGTGATTATGGTTTTTTGTTTGTTTTTGCATATATATCCATATCTTTGCATATATATATATATATATATATATATATATATATATATATATCTCCATATCTTGGAGTTGAGTGAGTGGGGAACTGGTGAATATTTAGGAGGAGTTGGGGGAAGGGAACATGAATATTAGAATATATTGAATGAAAGCAATTTTTCAGTAAATAAATAAGCAGAAAGAATATGAATAAGATTCGCAAACCTCTGCCTTACACTGTGGGAGAGGACAAAGTGCCGCGCCAATCCGCTAGTGTGATTCTTCCACGTGGACGTCATCTTTGCTTCTGCGTTACTTAAATTCTGTTTGGTTGCCTATGGAAGAGACCGGCACTCTCCAAAGACATGATGTTGACATGAAGGATGGGGTACCTGCCCAGGGCTTGAAGACACCTCTTCCCATCTCTTTCTCTGTCCACTTTACATGCCACTCCTACTGCCTCTGCCACAGAGGTTAGGGGAAGTCCCCTCAGTCACAAAACTCAAGCCTCTTGTTTCCGTGGGCACCTTCCAGATTCCTGTCTTTAGCAACACCAAGGGAAAAAAATTGTAAAAACCCCACATGGTTGAAAAGGGGAGACTGTTGAGTGAAATAGTCTCACAAAGCTAAAAAGCTTTTTACTGCAAGGGTAACAGCCAGTGAGCTGTAGCTTTAAACGAAGCCCGTTGCTTTTGTGCACAGCCTCCTCTATCAGAGCCTTGTGGGGTTTTGTTGCTCTAAGAGCCAGGCAGCTAAAACCCAAGCCTTAAATGTGTTTAGTGCAGGAGCCTGGCTCTGGGGCCTCTGCAGATAAAATCATTTCAAAGACTACCACACCTCCAAAAATACTCAAAAACCACATTAGAAGTTTGCCTTTAGCTTTTAGCACAAAGAAGACAGAATGAATCTAAAGTAGGGTTACCTCTTCCCTTACATCTGTGTTGTCAATAGGGAATCCAAATTCAACAGAACTGACATTACTAGATAAAGTATATCTGCTCGAAAATACAGCCGAGAATTCTTCCTTGTTAGTACATATTAAGGCTTAGAATGTGTGATGGCTAATGGAAAGCCAGGGTCTGGTCTGACATGCAATGATATGTTTTCAGGGAGTACTAAACGATCATGCATTCATCCTTCCATTAATTCACAAGTGTAATCCGCATGCTTTTAGTGGTTCTTAATTACCCCAGAGACAGATGGCTTGCTCCAGATCACTATTTTCAGAAAAGGCGTTCTACATTATTTTCAGTAACATGGAAATAACAAACAAAAGAAAATTTCACATAATATATATATAATATATATAATATATTATATATATTTTTTGCTTTGTCACAGGTCTTATGAGATAGCCCAGGTTGGCCTGACTTCACAGTCTTTCTGCCTCAGTCTCCCAAGAGCAAAAGCATATTTTATCTTCAATAAAGATGGAGAATATGCTTAAAATTTTCCATTGCAGAAGAGTTCTTTAAGTTTTGAAAGACTAATTATAATTTTTTCAGTGATTCTTTTTAGGGGTGGATAAAATTAATATTGAACCATAAAGACTATGTTTCACTGTAGCCCATTTCTGACATATATGTTCAATGGAAACAGAGCTGAGTCCATTTTCTAAGAAAGAAAGAAAGAAAGAAAGAAAGAAAGAAAGAAAGAAAGAAAGAAAGAAAGAAAGAAAGAAAGAAAAGAAAGAAAAAGAAAGAAAAGGGAAGGAAGGAAGGAAGGAAGGAAGGAAGGAAGGAAGGAAGGAAGGAAGGAGGACTTTAATTTTCCTTGAACTATTTTCCACCTTAATTTTAAAAAACTTCCATCAAGGCCTAGGTTCAGTTTTGTTTTGTATTCGGTTTGATATCTATCGGTGAATGTCAGAGAAATATAAATTATTGAACTTACAAACTAGAGTGTTTATAAAGAGTTTATGTGTTAATGTGTAGAGAAGGCTTTTGACAGAGTCTCTGAGATCATAAAAGTCTTAGAAACCACAAAACATTAATAATTACTGAAAACCACATTCTTACTGTCATATGAATGCTTGTACAGTTTTCTTGAAACCCAAATATTAACAGTCTTTGGAGTTGCCCATCCCTTAACATGGCATGTCTTACAGGTGGCTATAGTATGTTCCTACCACAAGCAGATGGGTAGAGATGGCCGGGAGGAGCCCTTGCCATGAGACAGTGTCAGTAGAAGTACTTTGAATTTCATAATCCAATAGAAGCAAGGTACCTGAAATAGCAAAAACCATTATGGATGATAGGATATTTATGTCTGCAAGAGTAGTAAGAATGAATGTTCTGTGATCATGCACCAGGTCTTTGTATTTAATCATATTTATGTATATTTTATCATATATATATATATATATATATATATATATATATATATATATATATATATGACCTCCCTAATTTTACGTTAATTACTCCAGAGACAGACAACTCACGCTAAGTCATGACTTCTAGAGAAGGTGCTCTGCAT
Organism: Mus pahari; assembly: GCF_900095145.1. NCBI lineage: Eukaryota > Metazoa > Chordata > Mammalia > Rodentia > Muridae > Mus > Mus pahari. The sequence continues at coordinate 42,945,147 of NC_034595.1, read as the reverse complement.
TATCTTCAGTAACATCCAAAATAACAAACAAAAGAAAACTTCACATAGTTTCAAAGTATATTTTACTTTGTTATTGTTTTGCTTTGTGACAGGCCTCAAGAGACAGATAGCCCAGGTTGGCCTGACTTCACAATCTTTCTGGTAGAGGGAGACACACACACACACACACACACACACACACACACACACACACACACAGGGGGGGGGGGGAGAGAGAGCGAATCCTTATAATTAAAGGCATGTATAACCTATCAAACAATATGATCACCTGAGTGGCAGTGCTCCAGTCTTCTCTGTAATGATGGGACCTAAGTCTGGAGCCTGTTGTGTGACCAAACACTTCGGTCTTCACAGACCATGCACATAGCTTGATGTCTTCTACCAGTTTTATCATTAAGAATCCAGTAAAATAATCAAAATCAACAGCTGTTCATTAGCTAGAAAGCTTGTTTTATCCACAAAACATTGTTATAAATTAAATATGGCAGCATTTAAGAGAATTGAATGTTTTGTGTTAAAAAGGAATCTATTTATGTGATATTTAAAGTTTTGTAGTGCTTGAGATTGAACAGATCAGTCTCATAATTCCAATATAAAATGCATAATTGACTAATTGATTTATACTTGTAGTTTCAGGTTGAAATATTACTAAATTGATCTGCAGTGTTGGAATATTTAAAAGACTTTGATTCACCATATTTATAAATTTAATTCATTTGATTTAAAAGGTTTATTTAATTACTCAGGAAGGTTTTAAGTCAGACAATTGAGGTACTTAAAGAAAATCAGATACATTAAATTTATAAGTGAATTTTAAAATGTCTGAAGAGGTTTAATTATCTGTTTGTAAATGAAGCTAAATATTTCTCTAAGTACCCTTAAAAGCAATTTCTGGAACTTCCTGGATCATAAACAGAATAGAATTTGTAACGAGAAGCTGAAGGATAAACTAGGTTTTTAAATTTGTACCATGAAAAAACAAAATACTAATATTAAAAAAAGTATTATCAGCCTGATGTTTTCTGAGCATAAAGCCACTTTCAAGGACTCTAGAAACCGCAACACAACACGCACTTTCTGTCTGCCATATAAAAATCACTCCTCACTTCTGCAGAGAAGTATTCACACTGTTTGTTTACTCCCAGCACCCTCAAATCATTCAGCTAACTGATGGGATGAAACTCTAACTCCTTTTTTGTTGTAGTCATCATTGTCATCATCATCATCATCAGCAGCAGCAGCAGCAGCAGCAGTGTCTATCTCCCTCCTTTCTTCTTTCCCATCCTTCTCCCTCTCTTCCTTTTTCTCTCTTTCTTCCTTCCTTTTTTGCTTCTTTTTATTTGTTCCTCTCCTCCTCTCTGGATTGTTTGTGAAGCAAGAGTTTCACCATGCCGGCTACATTAGCTCGGAACTAGGATTACAAACTTGTATCAACATGCCAGGTGGTTTGGTTTTGTTTTTCCCATTTTTGTAATAAGAGGAAAAATGTGGTGTTTGGCAAGCAATAGATAGCGATAGGGATTTGGACAGTTTAAGTAATCATACTACTTGTGATAATTTGTGCTGTCTACTTGTAAGTTTCCAGATTCACCTAGTGGGCAAGCTTCCAAGCACACCTGTGAGAAATGGTGTTAAGGTAATGAGGTCAGAATATCCAAACTAGAACCAGGCCTAGGACTAGGTTCCTGGGCTTGGGTTCTGTACTATACAAAAAGGAAACAAGGCTTGACATAAGTATTTGTCACTCTTTCTTTACTGATAGCACAATGAGATTCACTCCCTCAAGCTTCTGCCACCGTGACACATCTGCCATGATGTACTGTTAACCTGGAACTGTGGGCCAGCATAAGCCCCTTCTCCTGTAAGTTGCTGTCCTAGTCAGGGTTTCTATTCCTGCACAAACATCATGACCAAGAAGCAAGTTGGGGAGGAAAGGGTTTATTTGGCTTACATTTGCATACTGCTTTTGATCACCAAAGGATGCAGGACTGGAACTCAAGCAGGTCAGAAAGCAGGAGCTGATGCAGAAGCCATGGAGGGATGTTCTTTACTGGCTTGCTTCCCCTGCTCTCTTATAGAATCCAAGACTACCAGCCCAGAGATGGTCCCACCCACAAGGGGCTTCTCCCCCTTGATCACTAATTGAGGAAATGCCCCACAGCTGAATCTCATGGGGGCATTTCCCCAACTAAAGCTCCTTTCTCTGTGATAACTCCAGCTGTGTCAAGTTGACACAAAGCTAGCCAGTACAGTTGCTTCTGTCAGTGTAATTTTATTACAGTAGCCAGAAAAGAAACCAAGACAGAAAATAGGTCCTGAGAAGTGGCGATGCTGCTGTGATGAACATGGGCTTCTGGGGCATCTGAAGCAGTCTTGTGGCCAGAATGTAGAAGACTGGCGCTTTGGGCACAAAAGCTCTAACATACTGGACCCTTCTGGTGGGCTTTGGAAGACAAGCTTGCTGAAAGAATTATGGCACTGGAAGTCTAGTTCACACTTTTAGAGAGAAAGGAGAACTCTCGGGAACTGGAATAGGGGCCATTTAAGCATTATTTTCTATAATTTGAATATATTCTGCGTGTGTCCTGAGAACTGAGTAGAGTTAAATTTAAAGACAGCGAACTAATTTTATTTTATTTTATTTATTTATTTATTTATTTATTTATATTTTGGCAGAGAACATCTCAAGACCAAAGAGCATTCTAGTTGGTGCTGAATAAGTAATTTTTAGAAGAGTCAACACCACTGAAGATAAACTTCCTGAACTGAACGGGGACAACAGGAAAGGTGTCAGGAGTGCAAATGTTCCACTGAAAAGAATAGGAAATGTGAATAAAAAATGCAAATCTAAAAGCATTATCTATAAGTGTAAGTATTGTGTTACATATAAACAATACAAGGTTTTTCCTATCACTTTCCTATCCTTTGGACCTAGCCTTCTACCTGGGGGAGAAGCAGGATGGGGAAGTGGTACTGGTGACCCTTCCGCTCTATTCAGCGGCCACATCCAGGCCTCCAGACATCACCCTCAGGCTCTTAGGTACCTGCCTTCCATCCTGCAGTTCCCCTGGGACCCGTCATGGTCCTCTCTCTTTATAAAACAGTCTTCACAGTTAAGCATTCTAGGAAGTGGATGGTTATGTAGAGGAGGTATAAGTAACTTTACTTTTTGGTTTTGATTGAACCCAGCAACAAATGTCAGTAACTATATGTGGAAGAACGGAAGCCCCTGCTTTCCTGTGGATTCTAGCACCTGTGCCTCTCCTTTCGTTTCTTACCTTTATACCCTGCTGTCTCACCACACATCGCTGGAATATCCAGAGCCAACCTATGTTTCCTGTTTTGTGGGAGCTGTCACTGGCTGCTGGAGTCCACCTGTTCCACACTCAGCCCCACAGAGGCACAAGCAGATTGGCAGGGCTGGACAGTCAAGACTCCTCTCCTCCCCCGCATCAGCCCACAGTAAGAGTCCGATGTGCCACCCTAGCCCCTTCTCTCGGTAGGGTTAATTTTGAGGCATGTTTTCTATGCTGCTTCCCAGAATTCCCTAGTGTGGATTGCCAGCCTGACAGTTCATTGAAAACAAACTCTTGGCTGGCTTTCTTCTTTCCTGCCCTCTCTTAGTCTTTGCTCCTAAAGCATGTCTTGTTTCTATTCCACTATCCAGTTCTGAGTCTGTTTCTGACGGGAACCTGAACTGTAAAAGATTTTTTTTTTTTAACCAAATGCCATTTTAATGAAATTAATTAGGCATAGAATTTAGTTAGCCCTTATTTTTCTTAAGGGAAAGGCTAGTACTTCCTGTAATACTCCTGAATCTACGACTTGGGCGCTGAGTACTTCCTACTGTCTCTTAAAGGAAAATGCGCTTTGACAGTGAAGTGGCTCAGGTAAAGGTCTCCTGCGTACTAGACAAGTACATGATTCCTAGAAATTTGGATTCAACCATTAGAAGTTTAAGAAATCACACTGAACCCTAACTTTTCTACGAAAATCAACCCCCCAGCTATGCTGCTCCCAACTTAAGGTAGGCACTAAGGGGTGGTGATGTAAGTGAAAAGAGGATTCGCATTCATAGCTCTTCTCCCATGTTCAACGGGCAATCCAAGAGGTGATTGCACTAATGGTTTCCTGCTCAACGTTTCTAGGAGGCCAAGTAGACTCCTGGGCCTAATGGATGCTAATGAAGGAGTTTATTATTCCCTGACTAAAGGTTTCCTGTCTGTCCATAAATCACTGGTGTTTGGTGGACTCAATTGCCTCCAGGAATTTCACTTCAAGAAAGACTTTTAGAAATCTGTAACCACTGACCAGGGAGTAGCTTTCTCATCTAAAGGATGCAATCTATTCCTGCTGACATGGGGCTCTCTAATGCAAGCATTATAAAGTATTCATAAGCTTCCCCCCTTGCCTCAGAATAGAACCCACATCTCCACTTGGGGAATATATTAGAGCTTTAAATGCCTCCAGAGTGGCTCTGTCCCCTCCCGGCTAATAATTGTTCCTCTGGCTTCCTGTGACGGTGACTCTGGGACGCTCTGCTCTTCTTTTCCATCTGTCCGTTTACATTTGCTCTCACCTCATCTCCTGTCTCACTTTTTGCCTCAGCCTGGTTTACGGTTCTTCTTCTTCTAGAGGGGTGGTTTCAGAGGTGCCTTCCCTGGAGGGGGTGGGGATTAAATATTCATGAAAAGATGATGTGGGCATTTGAGATCCAGAAGAAGGCACACAGAATATACAGTAGTAGTTTAAGCATGTTGATGTTGATGTTGTAACAAGCACTGCCAGGTCTACAGCCTCCCAGAATGTAGTCGTCCTGAAGCTGGATAGACAGGTTTGTACTTACCTTAGTTAGGCATGATTTTTATCCTTTGTCATTAAATTAGAATGTGATTACCTTCCACAGACAAAATAACACCTTTGGGTACTAAGTAATATGATTTACTTCATAAATAACATCAAAATACCTTCATTAGACGCAAGCATCTAGGGAAACCAGCATTTTATTAATATTTTAGTATTGACTCTCTTTTATTACATTTAATCAGAATGAGATTTTTTTTGATAGCGACCCAGAGGTACACGCTAACCTTTTGTCCGTGCTGCCGCAATCTTCCTGGAAAACAATATTCCTGTTTTTGTTTTTGTTTTAACCAAGAAACCAACCTATTTGCAATGGATTATTTTCAAAGCCACAGGGGCTGTGCATTTAGTTTGAGATCTGGGTTCCTAGTGGCTCCTTTCTCTTGATAGCTTCCAAGTAAAGAGAGTGGTGAAGACAATCGGGTCCTAGCCAAAGCAGCCGTGAGGATGCCAAATCTCTTCCTTTTAACTTCCACTCTTTTCTTCGGTTTTACTGATACTTGCTTGATAGAGGACATATACTAGTCAGGAAAAGGAAATGTCCTTTCCTGAGAATTTGGAAGATGTGAGGAATAGACCAGAAAAACAATTTATGCTCAGAAAGGGGCAGAGTCCATAAGCAACACAGGATTTCAGGGTGTCTGTCCACCAAGCCCCGAGTTATGCTCCCCCTACAACCTGAGCCTCCGTGAAGCCAGTCTGTCAGACTTGGACATTTTGATTTTTTTTTTTTTTCTGAAGATAAAAATAGGATAGCAACTCATTTCCAGTTGAGGCATAAAAAGAAATACTGTGAAATAGAGAGCAGACATTGAAGGTCATTGTCAAAGCTGGCTCTGCCACTTACTGGCAAGGTGTCAACTTGGTCAAGTTCAGTGATGTCTGATTCTTGATGTGTTGTACTGTAAAATGATGACAAGGTTATTTACCCCCTCGGTTCCTTTTAAGGCTAAAATGAGTTAATATTTGTTATACAGCTGGTGGAGTCTTTCTGGCACAGAGTGGGTGACATATAGATACAAGGTATTTGGCCCGATGCCCTAGCTAAGCTGGATATTTCATTGCTGTTGAATTGGTTGGCTAGCTTCTGCTGAAACCACACTACACTCGCGAACTTCTACTGCCCTGAGGGACCCTTTGAACTTTGGTTATTGCTTTCTCTATAGTCTTTTCTTGTGGCAGCTGACACCTTACTCACAAGATTTCTACTGTATAGATTTTCCCCTTGGGGACAAAAGAGCAGTTCTAGTCCTTCTTTCAGAGGGTACCCTATACACATTTGAGATACATTGAGAATATATACCTTTTTTTTTTTTTTTTTTTTTTGGTACCCATGATAGGTTAAAGTGCTCAGGTGTGAATAAATGCCATGCTGGGGACGTACAACTAGAATGTGCAAATATCTAATGAGACAGCAGAAGACTGCACAGAGAACTTGATTCTGGTACTAGAGATAAATAATCACTAGGCTAAGGAATGTAAAGATTTCAGATAACGCTCTCTTGGGTTGGGTGTACAGGGAGAGCATCTTTGAGTAGACACCGAGAGGAGTTCTCGGGCTGAAGGGAGGCCAACGGTGTGTGCGCGTGTGCATTTGGAAAGAAAGCTCTAAATGGAAGAAATGTGCTGAAGTGGAAGCCGACTGAGCTGATCTGATAGCGAACACCAGACAGAAAGCCCAGAGCTCACGTGGAAGAAATTCTGAGAAGACCGGGGTACAACTTGGCGTTGGTTTCTTGATGATGTGGTAGGCTCTGAGACCTTTCTTCCCGCCCCAGGTAAAACAAAGGTCAAAATCAAACGTTCTCCGCATTGTAAAGGGTATTTCCCAGTTGCCATGGTTAATCCAATCTCCTCGCCCTTTAGATTCGGAATCGCCCAGAAGACACTGGCGGTTGAGGGTGATTCCCGAAGAAGACCTATCCTGAATTTGGCTATCAAAGCCATAGGCCATAGGGTGGGTTCCTGGGTCTAAATGAAAACTTAGAGATTAAGTTGAGCACCGGTCTTCAGTCTTCTCGGCTTTCTTACTCTGGATACAATGTAACCAACTTCCAGAAGCTTAGGTCATTACAGCTAGAGTGACTTTGGCCAGCATGGTTTGCTGTCATGATGACTATACATTTATGCCTTGACTTTAAGTCATGCCTCTTCCTTAAGTTGTCTTTGTTGGATATTTTGTCACAGAAATGAAAATCAATCTTTCCAGTCCCTTTTTTTTTTCTTTTTTTTTAAGGAGACCATTACTCAACATTAAGTCAGACTGTGTTTCTGTACTTAGATTATAAGACATCTGAGGAGGAGTGGTTTTTGTTTGGTTGGTTTTGTTTTTTAGCTTTGAGTATGAAGCTGACTAAATATAATTATTTTCCCCAATTCTATGTTTACCTGGAGTGTTTGGTTATTTGTTTGTTCGTTGTCTGTAGTACTTGTTTCCAGAGATTGCATTCTCTTACCTCTTTTCCTGAACACACCATGTTTTCTGCAGTATCTTGGAGAAGTTTTGATTTTCTTGTAAACAGTCTCATACTCCAGCAGCTAGTGGAGCACTTTGCCCTTCCAGCATATGTTTAAATCTCCACATCAGTTATTTACCACTCTTGAAATTTCATACACACTTCCATGTCTGCTGCCGTCCTCTTAGGCCTCTTGTAAAAAGAAACCTCCTTCTGTGTCATTTTAGAATGGTAGGGTTCTACAGGGACATTTGCCCAAATATGCCCAGGAGGCTCCAGTGGAAAACTACTACTGGAACATTCATTCATTCATTCATTCATTCATTCATTCATTCATTCATTTTTAGTGAAATTTTGAGTTGCTGCTGTGTGTCAATCTCATGATGGATCTACCTTTGTGTAACACTAGAACAGGAATCCACTCCATTGCAAGGTTAGCCATTGTGTGGATCATCTTTAACACAATGGTAACTTCTTCATTATATAAAAAGTGTCTGTACCATCTATTGATTCTTCAACTATTGTCTAATGTTAAACTACCAGTCAAACAAGAGAATGTGGAAGTTGAAAAATGTAGCTTACAGTACTGGATTTCTGAATGCTCAAGAAGAAAAATTAAAAATAAATGCACAGTTAATTCAAGTGTCTCTGGTAGTACTTACTCAGCTTTTACTGTGAGGCTTTACCTACAGCTTTCCTTCTAAACATGTAACATGTGACATGTAACATGTATGCTTTGCAATGCACATACCAGCATGAACAACAAACAAATGCTGTCCAGGGCGCCTCAGCTCAGAACGAGGACTATTTTGCTTCAAATTTTAGTGTTTTACTGTATGTTCAAAATTTTCTCCTCTTACAGAAACAAAGTGGTTTAATTACAGAAAACAGGGTTTTTAATATCTTTCCTACTATCATTCCTCAGCATGTAAGTATCAAAACAGTACATATTTGGATCATATTAGAATGTTTGGTTTTAAAAATTGCTGTTTGAGTTGCTGATGCGTTTATTAAAAATCATTAAATGAGTTTTGGCTTGGGATCAGGACAGAATTTCCAACCCTTTTTGAATTGGCTCTAGACACACTCCTGCCATTTGTACTATGCGTTTATGTGAAGCAGTGTGTTCAGTATTAACAGTCAAAATCAAATGATCAATCAACTCTGGAAAAAAAAAAAAAAAAACAAAAGATGCTCTGCGCCCTTGGTATCAAATACTCAGTCAAGATTTAATTCCTCATGTAAAAATAAAAAGTATGTGATGTCATCACCAAGGGCATTTATGTTTGTCTATAATGAATGCTAAAATTGGGACTGGGGTTGGGAAGAAGTGAGGGTTCAGTCGGAGAGTGAAGGGGATTCAACAGGGTAATGGAGGCTGAAAGAACTAAAAGTTATTACATATACGTTCAAAATTGTCACCTAATAAAGCAGGGAAAAATTACAATTTCCTCTAAAAGAAAACAATTAGGAGAGATAGCTCAGTGGGTGGGAGAGATTTCTGGGCAGACATGAGGCCTGAGCTTTGCTCTCCAGCACCCACGTAAAAGCCAGGCGTGGCCACACATGCTTGAAAACTGGTGGTCAGGGTACAGGTAGAGATGGTGGAATTACTGATGCTGATTGTCAGCCTGTCCAGCAACCAAGCCTGTCTCAAAATAGAAAGTGGAAAGCGATTGGGGAGGACATCCTTCTCTGGCATCTGCATTTGCATGCACCTGCTCATGCGCATGAAAATGTACACATATAAAAATAACACATGCGCACACAGAACACTCAAAATACAGTTAAATGTTAACATTATGTGTATACCAAAGAATTGTTTTAAAATAAATTTCTTTGTGTTTAGCTGTAAGTGTTTGATTTTTTGCCTATCTTATATAACTGTATGCTAGGATACTTTTTTTTTTTCTGGTATACAGCATTTGCAAATGCAGAAGTTTAAGATTTTGTTTGATGCAGAATAGAAGATAACCACGCTTCATTTTTTTATTTTTTTATTTTCATGATTACCTGTCAATAACTAGTTCTTATTTTCTCTCAGTGAAACATTTCCAGTTTTTTCACTCATCCCCTGGGGCATCAGTTTGACTAATCTGAGTCATTGTTGTAGTGTATAGTTCTGTGGATCTGCATTCACTTTGTCTGCATTACCCTGTTTTAATTTTTTTCAGGGTCAACGTTTCCCCCTTGCTGAAGCAGTGAAAAACCTACAAGGGATGTGGTTCTTTTGGGGTGTGGGTATGTATTTTTAAATCTATCAAATCACATACATGTAGCCATAAGATAGTCACCATTATTAATAGATTACCAACCTAGCAAATGACAAAATGCTTATTCAGTTGTATATGTGATGTCATATTGCACAACATAGGAGACAATGAAGATGGGTAACATTCTGATCAGTGAGGTGTTAAACCTATTGGAACGGGTTGAAACCCGAAGACACCATCACTGGTTCACTGGTATACAGCTAAATTCTTTTTATTATTATTATTATTATTATTATTATTATTATTATT
>NC_034595.1:42904291-42933681 GCF_900095145.1 Mus pahari | reverse complement strand
TATTTGCCAGGCACTGGCATAGCTTCACAAGAGATAGCTATATTAGGGTCCTTTCAGCAAAATCTTGCTGGCATATGCAATAGTGTCTGGGTTTGGTGGCTGTTTATGGGATGGAACCCTGGGTGGGGCAGTCTCTGGATGGTCATTCCTTCCATCTCAGCTCCGAACTTTGTATCTGTAACTCCTCCCATGGGTATTTTGTTCCCCCTTCTAAGAAGGAATGAAGTATCCACACTTTGGTCTTCCTTCTTCTTGAGTTTCATGTGTTGTACAAATTGTATCTTGGGTATTCTAAGTTTCTGGGCTAATATCCACTTATCAGTGAGTACATACCATGTAACTCACTTTTGTGATTGGGTTACCTCACTCAGGATGATACGCTCCAGATTCATCCATTTGCCTAAGAATTTAATAAATTCATTGTTTTTTAATAGCTGAGTAATACTCCATTATGTATATGTAGCACGTTTTCTGTATCCATTCCTCTGTGGAGGGACATCTGGGTTCTTTCCAGCTTCTGGCTATTATAAATAAGGCTGCCATGAACATAGTGTCTTTATTACAAGTTAGAACTTCTGGGTATATGCCCAGGAGAGGTATTGCTGGATCTTCTGGTAGTACTACGTCCAATTTTCTGAGGGACGGCCAGAATGATTTCCAGAGTGGTTGTACCAGCTTGCAATCCCACCAACAGTGGAGGAGTGTTCCTCTTTCTCCACATCCTCCCTAGCCTCTGCTGTCCCCTGAGTTTTTGATCTTAGCCTTTCTGACTGGTGTGAGGTGGAATCTCAGAACAACCACGTTTTGTACTGATATAACCAAGGGGGTTTTCTTTATTCTTTTAAGATTAATTATATGTTTTTATTTTCCAAATTTCCATACAATATATTTTGATCATGTTTTCTCTTCCCTGACCCTTTCTCCCTCCCTCATCTTTCCCACCTCCCTATCCTTCCACAGCTAACATTTGGATGACGCTGTTTCCATGAATTCAGTCTCTTCCTTCATCACTCAACTGTTCAATCCCATGTTCTGTTCATTTAAGTCTTTCTTATGTCCTGGTTCCGCCTTAGAATGTCCTGTGTGTCCTCTAATGTTTATCACTTAGCCTAGCTATTACCTGTTGTCTGAGCCAGGTCACCTGCAGAAAATTTCAAGTGGTCTATGGTTTAGTAACAACAACAATAATGACAACATCCAACTCAGCTAAACTCTGTATCCCCAGATCTTCAACTTGTATATGTGTGAAAATGCCACACACACACACACACACACACACACACAGAGAGAGAGAGAGAGAGAGAGAGAGAGAGAGAGAGAGAGAGAGAGAGAGAGAGAGAGTCAGTTTCAGATTTACTTAGTTAAAGATTCAGAAACGTGACAGATGCACTGTTGTTACATAGAACAAGAGCAGATACAGAATGCCTTCCTGATCTTTCCTGTGCTCTCATCTCTTAAGGGGCTTCCAGTTCATAGCAATACTTTCTAAGGCAAAGGCTCCAGGAAGCTTAATTTTGTGCCAAGAACAGATTCACTATATATTAAGTCTTTCATGGCTGTCTGGAACTCACGTAGCTAATTGAATTTATACGCTCAAGCCTTCTCTTTCAGGGGATGTTTGCAAACTTTAGGCTCTGCTGGTTATGGACCTAAGCCCATATCACAGTATACTCTTCTGAACCAGGGAACAAAGCAGCAGATGTGTAGGCAGTGAGCCTAGCCTTCTTAGCCCTCAGCTCTCTAGCATCTTGAAAAGCCCATTCATCCCTAGTACCATACAGAGCATTATTGCCCCTCAGCACTGCCTTCACCTGGCTGTGCAGAGATTTGCTGGGCACAGTGTACTATTGTAGTAGACCTCACTTTGCTATAGGCACAGAATTCAAATCTGCTGTGTTATAGTTTCCTTTCCATCATCCCTTAGTGCTCACGTTTCAAGACAATCAAATTTCATTGAATTTTTTTTTTTTTCACCAAAGGCCTAGAGGCCTAAGATAGTCATCTGTGTACGTGCAAAAGAAGAGGAGAGCCATCCAATTAAAATAACTTCATGAGAGATTAAATTTATAAAGGGACAAATACCACTATAAATGACAATAAAATTCTTTCCTCTATCATCCTCCGCCATCACCAAGCCACAGTCTCAATGGCGTGCATCCCTTCATCCCTCTCTGGAGGAATTGGTCACTGGTTACTGCAGCTCTAATGTTTGCCCCACTTACAATGCAGGATAAAGCAGAGAGGTAATATATATTTAATTACAATCAGCTAAGATGCTCAGGTAAGAGTCTCTTACCTCCAGCTTCCCTATGCCATCAATTGTCTTTGAGTGTCTTCTGAGTGCAAGTGACAATGGCCAGTTTCTAGTTACGGGGAGCTCAGAATATGTAACACACGTGTCCTCATTATGTGTGCATTAAGGGGGGATATCTCTCATCTATCCAATTATTTCATTCACACTTACCACATGAACAAATGGATCTTTCTATGTGGCCCAGGCTAGCTTTGAATTGCCCATCTTCATGCCTCAGCACGCCAGGTACTAGGATTGCAGGTATATGCCACCATGCATGTCTAAAATTATCTTTTAAACTACTGTTCTATGCCATCTTACTCTGAGCCCTCAGGACCCTGGCATGACATCTGTAACACTGGTTAGAATTGAGATTTGGTAGAGGGTCATGGATTTTTTTTAAAAAAAATTTAATCAATTCACTTTACTTCACAATTGCTTTCCCCTCCTGCCCCCCACGGTCCCTCCTCTGCATTTTTAAGTGGTCACCAGGTTGGCATGCACCTTCCATAATGTAGACTATAACATTCCACTCAACTGATTTATACTCCATGTTGCTCATGGATCTAGGTGAGGCCTTGGGACTGTTTTTTGGCTGATGGGATGTGAGCAAACACAACATGGAAAAGGTGGCCATATTTCTGATAGCCCATGCTCATATCCCTGTACAATTTTAGAAAGAGAATGGCAGGGCATATTGCAGAGATACACAATGCATCTAGGTTACTAGGTTCCTGTGTCTGACTAGGACACTCATCCAGGAGACCTGCCCAGACTAGTAATAGCACTGTTGAATGTGGCATTAATCAGAAATGTTTTTTTATGTTAAGTCATTGAAGTTCAGAGTTGTTCCAGTTGGTGGTTTACTCTGAGGAGTGTGTCTGTCTATAAGGATGCTGTGTGTGTGTGTGTGTGTGTGTGTGTGTGAGAGAGAGAGAGAGAGAGAGAGAGAGAGAGAGAGAGAGAGAGAGAGAGAGAGAGAATGGCCCAAAATACTTTTTAGTAGCAATTATATTTCATCTGAATGGCTAATATGTACCTGCTGATATTTCCTTAAAAGAGTGTAGAATTTTAAGCCCGTAGAGCTAAATTGCAGGCCTAGCAGCCCATTGTGCTAGGAGCTGACATTGAATGCAATTGTTTGTAGCCACACCGGGAGCAGGACAGACAAGGTAAATAAATTATGAATTCCAGGGGAAAAGAGCCTGCAATAGCTGCTGTTTCATTTCCCTCTTAACCCCCTGTGACTGTAAACACGCTTATAGATATATTTTATTAATAATTGTTTTGATGTATTTGGATTTTGCAAGTGGCTATTGTAGCTAGGGGATTTCTGGACACCCCTCTAGCTAATCAGATTAGAGACACAAGCACTGCAGTGACAGACGAGTGTGTATATGAAAAGACAAATGGAAAGTCTCTCCCTCACCAGCACTTGTAACTGGCTGTTTGTTCAAAATCACAGCTTTAGACTCCTTTCCCACTGCGCTCTCCTCGCTTCTGTTGACAAATGATGGACTTCAGGCTGAAAATTATACGAGAGATACTTAACAAATGGATATCTCTCAAGGGACATCAGCGGAATAAAGCACTTCAAGATTCACGTTATGCTACTTGAAGAACGATATTGCTGATGTGATATATCGGAAGAGCTCTAACTACCAGGATGGACGTTAAAAGATTTGTTCATTTTATGAAGAAGGCAGATCATGTATATCATTAGCAGTTCAGCTAGGTCTGGAGAAGACAGGCTTCTCATGAGCTGCAGACCTCATAGCAACCAAGAGTGTGTACATACATCCAGCTTATTTCTTTTTTACTTCACTTGCTTATTGTTTGAGAGGGTTAGCCCATGAACATTATGGTAAGCATGGTGGCAGGAGGCAGGCATGCTGCTAGTGCAGTAGCTGAGAGTTTACACCTGGTCCACAGTTTCAGGCAGGAAGGAAAGGAGAGAGAGAGAGAGAGAGAGAGAGAGAGAGAGAGAGAGAGACCTTGCCTAGCAGAGATGGTGCCTATCATGGGCTTATGAAATATCAAAGCCCACTGAAAGTGACACATCTTTTCTAACAAGGCCACAACCCCTCCAACAAGGTGATACCTTCAAATCCGTCCTACACAATCCAACTGGGAATCAGACATTCAAATATATGAGCCCATTGGAGGCATTCTCATTTGAACCACCACAATGGAGAGGTAGGAATTTCTAGTCTGAAGCTTTGTTTGTTTTCAAGGACAGCTCATCGTATAGTCTGACCAAGCTTTGCATCACCCCAGACCTCAGAGCAGTGCCCATCCAGATAGTTCATCCTACGTAATCGCCATGGCATACTACTTGTTGCTTCATAAATAGATTAATTTTCAGCCCTTATATTTCTTTCTTCCCTCTTCTGTTTTGTTGGTGACAATATCTCAGTGCCTAATATATTATCTGGCACAGTCAAGGCATTCACTTGATGTGACTAGAGATGACAGAAAGTGGGGGCAGGATTAACATTGCAAGAAGAGGGAGTTAGAGTAAAACATGAACATTGGATAAAGAAGAATCTTAACAGGGAAACAGAACATAGCCTGGGCTAAATCTAGAACACAGGAATGTGCTCATTGTGTTATTAGAGCATTAAGTGGACGTGAGAATGTGGAGGGATGGAGAATGTGTTTTGTGGATTGATTACTAGGCATAAGTAGAATTACAGAAAAATATTCATTGAGACTTTTAGAATAAGTCTGTTGCCTCAAAGGTAGTTGTAAAATGCCTTTTGTGGTCTAATTTTATACACCGAAGCAAACTGACAGTCTCTGATACTTTTGTTATCCAGCGTGGTTCGTCTATTAAGCGCTTCTTATGCATATAAAACAAGTGTATAAGACCACTATGTAGCCTCTGAATGTCTGCACACCTGGACCTCAAATCATATGCAGAAACTAAGCTTATGAATGGAATCATATTTGCATACGGAAACTTGAGAGCAATGCTTCATGAAGGATTGGTGCCTTCCGTTGGGGATGAAGGCTTCATCCGGTGGTGCTGCACCCCTTTTTTTCTCTTTCCCTGGTTCACTCTGAACCTCCATCTTGAAGAATACTGTGGAAAGAGGAATGGCTGAAACATCAGGAAAGGAGATGCTCATTAAGAACCTGACCATGGTGGTGTTCTGATCTAAGAATTCTAACCCTAAGAACAGTGAGAAGTCAATATTATCATTGAGTTCTTATTTTAACAGACAAACTAAGAAGCAAACTGAAACACAAGGCACAAACTTATTTGTCACTTAGTCGCTCTAGCTTACCATTCCTGGTTCCAGGATGGAATACTGATGAGCCAAGAAGGATTTGGGGAGATAGATGTGGTTATATCAGACATAATGTTTGTGTTTCCTTGTGGACAAGTGTTCACCTTGCTTGGAGTCCTGTGGGTTCAGTCTTGGAGACATGTTAGGCTGAATATCATTCTGATGGGGTGGCTGTAAAACAAGCCACTGAAGCCACAGTTTTATGGACTTTTTGTAATCTGATCCGACTGTTTGATACCAAGTTGAGAGAGTTAGGAAAGAACACATTTCTCATTCTTTCATATTCTTGTTCCATGTAAAGGGTAGTCCTAGCTTTGATTCATCTCCTCCTTGAACAAAAGCAGAGGGACAGGGAGTCCACCTTCAGCACACTTCCTTAAGTTCCCTTAAAGAGGCTTTAAGAAATCTCTGATCTCTTTTATCTCTGATTTTCCACAAAACGCAGTAACAACAATTACTAATATACACATAGTCACTGCTAATAAATGGTTTGCCTTTGGGGCTAATGCTTTTCAGAAATAAATTCAATAGGCTGTCTCCCTCTGCCTGTCTATGTATCTGTCTGCCTAAGAAGAAATTTATTATAGAAATTGACTCATATCACTGGAGTCCAAGAATTCCCAGAATCTTTCTTCTAGAGGACTAATGATCAAAAAACCAAGAAAAAATTCAGTCTGGGTTCAAAGGAATTAGGAAAAATAGATGATATTCCCAGCGCAAGAAGAGAGGCCTTTAATCACCTTTTTGTTCTCTTTTGCTTTCAAAGTTGCTCTCCTAAATTGGCATGATAATCTTCTTGACTCAGTTTACCTTTTAAAATGCTAATTTCTTCAAAAAACACCCTCACAGGCATATCTAGACTGAATGTTTTCCTAATTATCTGGTCGTTCTTTAATCCAGTCAAGTCAACACATCAGACTAGAATTGTCTTATTTTTTTTTTTATTAATTTATTCTCTATGAACCAATTTCTAAAAAATTATTATACAGACCAGGGGATTATGTACTGAGACTTTAAGGAACTTCCCAGAGGTGTACAGGGAAGGCCTGATAGTCACCTGAGGATTCTTGCTATATCTTGTCCCTAAATGTAATGTTGATAGCCTTTACCTCTCCGTCTTGAAGGAAATAATTCTCACATTTATATTTTCATCATTGTAATTCTCTATTGGATACCCACAGTTTGATGATCACAGACATAACTATGTGAAAGATCCTGTGCAGTGATTTTTTTTTTTCAGGTAGAGAGCATGGGTATCATGAGAATGTGGTCATCTTGGTAGCCACTCAACGGATGACCTGAAAGCAAATCCCGGAATAGCACTCACTAGCAATGTAGCTTGAACTTGGTTGCTCATCTTTGCGAATGGTCACAATGCAGCTGAATGGGTGTGAGGCTTCAGAGACTGTATGTAGGTCAGACAGTGCAGAAGCTGGCATGTGCAAGAGCTCTGCAGATGCTTGCAGTAGTTTCTCTTGAACTATATGTGTTTGGATGAATAACGGAAGAACTCACTCAGTGTAAGAATATGCAATGTCTAGCCATTTACGGATCATATGTTTCTAATTTAGAGACTGCAGAGATGATTGACAACATTGTCATATATTTCTGGGCAGAAATGTAAAAGATGAAGTATGTCTGGAAACGGAGATTAAAAGGTTTTCAAATAGCTAATTGTCATTACCGCACCGGCATTCTCTACCTTGAGCTCTAGTAATGTTCCTAAATATTTGGGGTCACAAGATAGGTGATGCTTGTAGGAGAGCTAGCATTCATATTCCCATCAAACATACATACACAGGATAGTATGCACATAACTAGGGACTCACAGTAACATTGCTGTGGGGGTTCTTTGAGAGCAATGGAGTCTTTCTCTGCTCTAGGTAAACTTGGGGGCTAGGGTTCTGAGAGACTCAGTGGTCACTGAAGGCACTCTGAACTTGAGAGTGTCTTGTCTCCATTTTGCACAGTGATGAGTGAAGATAATGGAAGAACCAGCAGTCAGATAAACAGCTCCCTGCAGTGTGGAAGGGACTCACAAAAGAGTTGCCATTTTAGTCTTTGGCATCGCTGTGTTGTGTTGGAAATGAGCCTGATCAGCTTAGGTCATATGGAAAGTAGACACTAATTTCAGGTGAATGTTGTGGGTTAGTTGAATCTAAGTGGGAATACAGATTGGTAGGTGAGACTCGTGAAAGCAAGCAGAACCAGGAAAACCTGGAGTGGCGAGTGGGCACAAGGTTTGGGAGAGGAGTTGAGGTAGGGATTGGAGGGAACCCCAAAAGTGTTCCAACTGAAGTAATAACCAGGAAGTTAAAACAAAAAACAAAAAAGTGCTCTTCAAAAGAAACCAAACCACCACAAACAGCAGCAGAAATAATAACAAACACACAAACCAACCAACCAACCAACCAACCAACCAACCAACCAACCAACCAACCAACCAACTAACAAAAGGCTGGAGTTCAGCTGACTTTTTGATGTGTTGAGGCTTTGAGGAGTTCTGTTTCTGAGCTTCCCCGTTAGGTAGGAGATTATTGCAAAATCTTGACTCTCTCAGGATTTGACTACCAGTTCTACCAGGCATTGTGTAGACATTGTGCTTTCTTTGGACCTGTAACAGTTGACCTATACTACAGGCGCTCCCCTTGCTCCTTCCTCCTGTGAACACCCTCCACAGTCCATCCATGCCCCAAGGGTGACTGGCTTGGGGGTCTCTGATGACTCTTCCAGTCAGGAGGCCCTCTTTCATGGTTGACTCTGAAGTTGATTGTGAGTTTTCTAGGTAGAAAAGAAGGGAAGACACAACAGTAAAAGGGATCTCCTGGACAGATACTAAAAGGATAAAAGTAATTACAGGGTGAATGGCCAAAAGATTGGGGTTAGATGTGTGTGTTTTGTTTTCCATAAAGAAGAGTTCATATCTGTCTTTAAAGGTGGTTTTCTAAATGATCTCCCCAGGAGCTAAACCTGCTTGGGAAGGGGCTCATGCAGGTCTCAAATCTCCCACTGGAAGTGAAACTGGAACAGTGACAGTTGAGGGTTTAATCTATAAGGTTAAATTTAAATAAAGGGCTCTATGCCTTTAAAAGGCTCTTTAAAAATCTGTTAGATGCCACAGAGACCAAAGGAAATGTTAAAATAAAAGATCTCTCTGAGCCAGTCTATATTGAAAAGATAATGCTGGCTTCTGAGGCCTAAGGACAGCAGTGTGAAGTCCAGCTGAGGCCCACTTCCAGCTCAGCATGGCTGGCTGAATGCTCTGCGAGTATGGGATGGCTTTATGTCTATGCTACCCAGCATAGAAGCCACTAGCCCTAGCATGTGGCTACTGCGTACATGAAAAGAGTAAAATTCATAATACTATTTAATTTTAATTAAACCATGATGTATGGCTAATAGTGGCCATTTGGGGCATTGTGTACATACATACACGTATCTCCCACCTTCAGCAAGGAATGTGCCATATACATACCTAAATTCCAGCACATTGAGACCTGGACCAGATATGATGTAGAAGAATGCCACTGGTGTGTTTGAAGTCTTGAAGGTTGGGGTGGTTTGTTATCAAAGCAATGGGACTCAAAGGGACTCATTTCAGTTACATTTTAGATGAACATTATTTCAGGCTCAAAGTTACCAACTGACATCCTTTATCTGATTATCTAAGTATTATGTAACAATTTAGCAAAATTTGGAATAAACTTTGGATACTAAAAAGGAAAGAATCAAATAATCGCATTTGGATGTTTTCTCTCTGAATTTTTAATGCGTCTTTGTACATACAGGAGCTACTGAGTGACTTAGGTTCTCAGCACTTTGGTCATTTAATTGGTGTGTAATTGTATTTATTTTGGTGTTGATGTGTGTGTAAGCATGTTTATGTGCAGATGTTCTGACAGACATACATCTGTATTAGGTGTCCTCCTCAATCATTCTATACCTTACCTTGTGAGGCAGGTTATCTCATTGAACCTGGATGTCACTGATTTTGCTAGGTTTGTTGACCAGGCGGCCCCTTTCCGTCTCCCCAGCATGGATATACGTTGCCTCTCCCAGTTTTTTTTGGTGTGATGTCTGACCTCACTTTCTCTTGCTGAGACACCAAGCACTTGGCTACTTGAGTGACTGAGTGAGCCCTTTCCCTAGCCTGCTTTCTCTCTCTCTCTCTCTCTCTCTCTCTCTCTCTCTCTCTCACTCACTCTCTCTCAGTTGCTTATTGTTAGTGTGTATAGGGGAGTGTGGAGAGTTGTTCATCTCTCCTTCTACCACAGGCTTCAGTGAATTGAATTCAGGTCTTCAGACTTGTTCAGCAAGCATTTACCTTGCCAGCCCCTTATTTAATACTTTCTACATCACACAAATTGTATAGATTCTTTTTTTTTTGTCAATGAAGAAGAAACTAAGGTAAGCAGACCAGTCCCTTGCTTACCTGAGCCAGGAGTCTGGCACTGACAATACTTTTCTCTTTTTTTCCGTGTACTTGAATTTATTCTTACTTTCTTCAAAAAAAAAAAAAAAAAAAAAAAAAAAAGAAAAAAAAAGGATCGGGAAGACCAGGGAAATAATTCATAAACACTGTGAACAGGTACCAAGGTTCCAAAACTTAGGTATTCCTTGTACCCTCATCCTCAGATCTCTAACAGACTCTCCCCAGGCCCCACACCCTGGCTTTCTTTTCAACAAGACACCCAGGTCAGCAGCAGAGGTACCTCAGGTCGGCACTCAGATTGTGAACACTGGGGTGGACAGGGAAAGTCCACAAAACGGGAGCTGAGAGGAGGGGGAGGGGATGAAGGAGAGCCTAGGCTCTGGGGGACGGAGTGGGGCTACAGGAAGTGGAAGTGAACCAATATGGGGTACCCCTCCTGACTGCTGCGGCCCACACTCCCTGGACCCCAGAGCACCCATGGTTTGTTCTGCAGTCCACTCCCCTACTCCTGAAGCCTCACCGGCCCAACTCCAAGTCCTCCATCCAGCTCCTCCTCCAGAACCTTCCGCTGTGCCAGCTTCTCCAGTTGTTCTCTCCTGGGCTGGCTGACCTCCCTGGCCTGGATGCGGTTGCTGCAGCTCCTTCACCTCTTTGTTGCAGCTTCTTCCTTATATTCTTGATCTTCTTGGCTTTCTCTGCTGTGGCCGCAGAATTGGATTGATGAGAGGCAGCTAGAGGGGTGGCCTGGGGGCCCTGGAGAGCACTGGGCGTCTGGACTGCGTCTCTGAGAGACACCTTATCAAGAGTCCTGCTCAAGGACTCTGCTTCTTTCTCCTGCTGCTGCCTCCTCTTCTCCTTCCGCTTCAGGTTGTGTTTAGCTGTCTTGGAGAGACCTGCTTTACCACCTTCAGGTCTGGATGGGGTGACCGGTGTACCTTAGCCCTGTGGGGAGTTCTGGTTTACTCTTGAAAAACTTCACATACTTGTTTTCATAGACTGGGACTTCCTCTTGGGGCATGTATCCTTCTTTGACCCTCCCCTGTTTGTGGCATGTCGTGTCTGGTCTCTGTGTTGAGGCTTTGCATTTGCCGCTGGTCTTGTCCATGACATAGGGAGTTGCCATCTAGATAGTACTTTTCAGAGCAAAGCCTGAGACTGCCTGGCTGCTGGTGTTAGGAATATTCTTTTAAGTTTGATTTATCCACTTCATCTTTTGAAGACTTTCTCTTGTTTTATTAACACCTCCTAGCTGATGTTTGCATATTTTGTGGGTAGCATAAATATCAACTTTTTGTGCTGTGACGGGCTATCAAATTTGTGCCCAAATGATATTTGATCCCACTTATCATTGCAAAGAAAGATATTAGAATTAAAAATATTTTAGCTTGAAGATAAAGTTGCTACAATTTTAACTCACTAATAGAGGTAGGTTTGTGACCACAAGTGTCAAATATATTTGTAAAGTTACTTACTTGGAATCCAGGTTAATTTTCTTATAACGAATGTTATGTATAACCTTGGTTTCTTTAGCTCAAACCTGCTTATACACCTATTTTTACTATACCTTAACAGTACTACATTTTGCTTGGGTTTACCCCAAGAATTTGTATATAAGAGAGCAAAGTTTTCCTAGGGAGTATAACAATAAGTTTGCTATAAAATTTATCAGAACAGAAATAGCACTGTGTTCAATTTATGGATATACATAAAGATCTATGTAGGGTTTGGTACTACACATGGTTTCAGGCATATACTATGATCTCAGGAGATATTCTTTATGGATCACAAGAGATTACTGTATGAATAAAACAGTATTACCAATTAGAAAAACCTGTATAAAGTAGCAAGATTTTATAATTATCCCAATCTCCAACACAGTTGGACACATGCTAGACTTACAAAAGAGGGTTACTATGTCACATATTAAAAAGCAAAGGGTGTAGGTAGAGCGTCCTTAGCCTTGCAGGAACTGAGAAATTAGTTCCTTAGATCTTCATTGGCTGTGTCCTATGGTTCTGCACCATGGCAGGGAATGTTGGCCAGCAAATCCTGGAGGCTCTGATCTCTTCTGTAGACAGGCATATCAAATTATTTTTGGTAATGCAGATACTACAAAAAATTCTAATTTTGCTTCTATATTCACCCAGCAACTACTGTCCAGAATTTGGATTGTTATAAATATCTGCAAATGAAGAAAGATTTCTCTGGGTAGCTACAAATATTTCAACCCTGTCACATTTATATTTATTTTTATAAATTAAAATATGTAGCTGGGAGAAGGCTCAGTAGGCAAAATGAAGGACTTAAGTTTAGATCTCCAGCACCATCTAAAAATCAAGAACGGGAAGTCCTGAGGATGGGGAGACCGAAAGATTTCTGGACTTTCTTGCTCCAAGTCAATCTAGTTTAAACAGCAGACTCTAGGTTCAGTGAGAGACCCTTCCCCAAAACACAAAACAAAACAACAAACAAACAAAAACCTAGCTGGCTCCAGGTTCAATGAGAGACCTTGTCTCAAAAAGTAACCCATCATCAAACTCTGACTTCCATATTCATGCACATACCTCTGCATATTTATAACACACACACACATATCTAGCAGTTTCACAAATATTTCCTATGTTTGTATACACTCAAGATGTGGGTCCATTCTTGTCAAGTTGGCAAAAAGCAAGCTTATGGCTTATTGCATCATATCATCTGATATTATCAGCAGCCAAACGGGCCTGAATTATTACTTAAGCCAATTTTAGCATGCATTGTAATAAAAAATAAAAATATATATAGTTGCAATCTTAGTAATTACTAAAAAAAGGATAGTAAGGTCAGAAAAGAACAGTTTAATTAGAGGAAGATGTAGATTTTGCTGCTGCTGTTGATAATGATGAATAACATTAATTGGAGGCTTAAAAATGTGTCAGGCATTGTGTTAAACACTTTAAATAAATTATTTCTCTTAATCTGAACAACCCCAAGAGGAAGGTACATTATTATGCACAATTTACCAGTGAGGAAATTGAGGGATCTAAAGGTCAAATAACACCCATGGTCAGACACCCATAAGTGCAGAGCCAAGTTTATGGTCTAGACAGCAGAAATCTTTTCTCAGACCCTTGACTACAGCACTCTACCAAGGTTGGAGGAGGCCCTGGGAGCAAACAGTGGGAGACTGAGCTTTTTTTGTTTAAGGACTTGATTTTTCTGGCTTGCGGATAACCTTTCTGTCCTTAGATGCTTGTGTATTATTAATTTCTCATATTGCCCCACTCAGGATTCCACTCCAGTTCTGGCTTTCTCTCCATTCAGAGAGGCGGGGAGAGGCTTCGAGGAAAAGTGGAGCTTCTGCTTTGGAAGGGGCTGAGGCAGAATGATGGGGAGTGGGTTCAAGATGAGCTGTGTACGAGGAGTCACTGTGAGCACTTGATCCAAGTTAAGAGGGAAAGCAAGTTTGATGAAAAGCTACAATGATTTTTATGGAAGGAAAAGTGCCGGTCAAAAGCTGGTAACCACATTTTTTTTTTTTTTTTTTTTAATTTTCTGTTTGGAGAGGGTGCACAGGGGTAGTGGAAGCAGGCTCAGCAGCTCACCAGGCTGTATGTTTCTTGGTTGTAACGGGAAGCCCTAGCTGTTACCTTGGTGCCCCAGAACTATTTCATTGCCGTTATAAACTACTGGCTATCTGCTCTTAGGGGACTAACAGATGGTCATGCTGGAACTGAGCTTTTTATCTGAATCTTCAGAACCTTTTTGCGCACAATTTATGAAGCTCACTTCTTTGCAAATTCAGTGCTTTCCTGCAGCTTTTCCTTTTGAGACAAGCCACAAGAGCCTCGTTTTCGTCGGGCATTGCCTATTAGTGGCAGTACTCTTTTCTTATTTAATCAGCTTCTACCAAGGAATAAGGCTGAGTCCAGAGAGGTCCTGTTTATGAGGGTGAAAAGATTTTGGAGGCCTGTCTAAAAATAACACAGTGAATCTGCCACCTGGGTCTCCCGCCTGTATTCACTCTTGGATTTTTCTCTATTTTGCTTATGGCGTTTGAGCTAATAGCTCAGCTTTGGTCTGAACGGGAAGAACCTGTCTGAATGGAGTGTCTGAGGGTGTGACACCCATATTCTTTTGGGCCAGTGGAGAGGGTGCTTCCAATCTGGGTGTTTGGTTAGGGAACTAGAATAACATAGCCCACATCCTCCTCTGATGAAATTCAAATTTTATAGTGAATTATTTGATTCACTTTTTTTTTTAATAAAAAAAAATACCAGTCATTCTTTTTTGGCAGTTCTAATTTCTGTATGTTTTCTTGAGGTCAGCCTTGGTATGAAAATATTAAATGGTGCTGGGTCTGTATTCATTGAAACAGGATGGGTCTAGCAAGTGCTTAGTCCTAGGACTGATGGTTTCACCAAAGAGCAAATAAATGAGCAAGTAAAATAATTAACAATGAAAATCAAATAGGGTAAGAATATTGAATGGAAAATGCCATAAATAAACTACTAAGTTTTAAATTGCATATGATTCTGTAACACATGATCAAAACTGCACTGTCTTAGTCCATCCTGCTGGAATAAGAATAATTCTTTGTCCAGTGTATCCATGCTGTAGGTAGGTGACCATTAGTCACTAAGAAGCCATCATAGACATCAGAGTAACTTAGTATCACAATTCCTTCATTCAAGTAACAGAGTGAAGTCCTACATCACAATGTCTACGATCATTTTCCTTTATCTTATCACCTAGGCATGCTATTGTCTCACAGCACCAGAAAGAGAAGGCTATATGGTGCCAGAAGATACTAGGATATTCTGAAAAAAAGGAACACTTATATACAGGTTTTTGTTAGAATTGCTTTGTTGCTTTAGGTTAGAATTGCTTTGTTGTTTTAGTTATAGTTGTTAATAAGTATGCCTAATTTATAACAAGCTTTAATAAATACTACCTACATATATATGTACATATAATACATAATATTATATATACATACATAGGTAGTAATTATTAAATACTATATGTGTACATATGTGTATATATATATATATATATATATATATATATATATATATATATTATATATATATACTAGAGTTTGGTACTATCCATGGTTTCTGGCATTTACTATGGCCTGAGGAAATATTGTTTATGGAAACTGAGATACAACTCTATGAATAAAAAAAGCATTATAAATGAGAGGAACTTCATGGAACTTCATGTAAGATGTTATCATTATCACAAATCTACAAGACAGCTGAATATGAGTTAGACTTAGAAAACAAGGTCAATATATAATTTTTAAAACTGTAAAAGTTAAGGGCTGGTGAGATGGCTCAGTGGGTAAGAGCACCTGACTGCTCTTCCAAAGGTCCAGAGTTCAAATCCCAGCAACCACATAGTGGCTCATAGCCATCCGTAACAAGATCTGATGCCCTCTTCTGGAGTGTCTGAAGACAGCTACAGTATACTTACATATAATAAATAAATAAATCTTTAACAAAAAATAAAATAAAATAAGGATGGTTTAAAAAAAAAACTGTAAAAGTTAAATACCCTTACGACAAAGGAAAGAGCACACAATTCTCAAAGAAAAAAGAAAGGACACAAATAGCTAATAAATATTTTTATGATTGTTGAAACAGTACTGTTCATCAGGAAAGTGCCAGTTATTACTATTTTGAGATCATATCTTTGCCAGTGTCAGAATGGCTGCTATGAGGACAACAAAGGTCAGTAATGGTGACAAGGATGTAGGAAAGAGAAAGCCTTATTCATAGTTGGTGGTTCTGTAAACTAAGAGCTCATTATGGAAATCCTTTAAAATGGTTCTGTGTGACCCCACTCCTCCACTCCTAGACTCTTCATACTACCTACCACACGCACATCTGTGTTCATCAACGCATTACTCACAATAAAGAGAAAATGAGACCATCCTGGATGCCTATTAACACAATGATGTACATTAAAAATGTGGGGCATATGTACAGTAGAATTTCAACTCACTGTGAAGGAAAATTAAATCATCAAATTTGAAGGAAAACGGGAAGAGCTGGGAAAACACAGCAGTGGAGTGACCTAGGCCCCGAGAGACAAATGCTACATGTTGTTTTCCATGTGCCGAACCCAGCTTTTAGTATCGGTATTTATGTTAGAAAAATGCTGTGATGAAATATGTTGTATATTCTAACTATAATTTAAAAAAGATAAGAAAAGAAGAAAATGAAAGAAGGGAAAGACAAAAAGAAGGAAAAGAAAAAGAAGAAAGAAGGCCTCCATAAGATTAGCATGCTTGAGGGAACTCATAACCCCTTTCCTCTACAAGATAGCTTGCTCCAATCCTTTGGTCCCTCCCTCCCTCCCTCCCTCCCTCCCTCTCCTTCCTTTCCCTTCCCTCCCTCCCTCCCTCCTTCCCTCCCTCCCTCCTTCCTTCCCTCCTTCCCTCCCTCCCTTCCTTCTACAAGATGGTTTGCTACAATCCTTTCACATTTGCTTTGTTTTCACTCAACAAGAAATTCTTGAAAGCATCCAAGATGAGTTTTGTTACCTTTTTTCAGCCACTAAGTATTTCCAAGACTTCAGGATGGCAGGTATATAGGATAAGAGTTAAAACCATTACAGACTTTAAAATTTATGCTTTCGAATCTGTCTTCTATTAAGCCATGTAACTTTGGGTGGATTAACAAGCTTTAAGGCCTTCAGCATTCTGCAAATGGGCAGTGGAAGTAAAAGCTATCTTACGGAATTGTTGTGGGCTTATTTTTATATAAATATATATTTCTGTACATATGTATGTATTTATGTAATAAATATATACACATACATGTACTCAAATATATCTCATGGCATATATTAGGTACTAATAAGGCTATGACATATAGCACACACACATTGTACAATAGTTATTGTTCTATTGTAAACTTTGTTCCCAAGTTTTCCCTATTAAGGCTGAAACTCTGGCTGGTGTTGAGTGTTGGGGGCGATAAAGAATATGATCAAAATATATTTAAACTTCAAAATTGTTTTAAATAATAAAAATTTGATAAAAACTTTAATAGTCTTGTTTACTTTGGAACTTTTTGGAGACCATTAAATAGACAATAGCCAACACCAAGATCATTAATTGCCTGTAGCTCTTCATTTAGGGCTGGGTGCTTGTAAGATTTTCCACATCCACACTGGCATGTCAGCTGGTATTGTGTCATCATGCAGAACTTGTTTAGGTGACCATATGGCTAAGGTTGCATGGGTGCAGCTCCTGGTCATATAGAGAAGACACCATCTCATAGCAGATGTTTTGGTCCTCTGGTTCTTATAATCTTTCTGCCCCCTCTTGCTCAATTTTGCCCAATCTATAGCTGGAGGGATTGTCTTACATTTTTATCAGGTGGGGATGGACATTTTCTCTTCATTTTGACCAATTTTGGATTTCTGTGATGGTCTCTGTTTGCTATGGAAGCAAGCGGCTTTTGTGAGAGGCGAGAACTACACTTATCTGTGAGTATAAGGATAAGCTCAGAGAATGCAGAAAGGCAGCATACTGGTTTAAGGAAGTGGCAGTAGTAGGTTCTCCTCTAGGGTTCATGACCTCATCAGCTACGGATAGTTAGTCAGGTTTATAATACCAGGCATGAATTCCCTCCTCCTGTTGAGCAGGCCCTCTGCCCAATTATATGGCTGTTGGTTACTTCCAAGATCCAAGCAGCACTCTATTGCACCCTTGAGTATATCTTGCCATGCTGGTGGTAGTCGTGGTCTGCAGTCTTTATAGCTGAGTAAGACTAATAATTGCTTTTTTTTCCTGGGCAACTTGCATAACACCTTGGATACTGTGGGAGCTAGTCCTCAGGCAGGAAGCTTCTGGGTCAGTCCCAGCTAGATCCCTCCAAGTCCTGTGTCTGAAGAATGTAGTGTCTTCAGCAATAGGATGTTACCTTCAAGTTCTGGAAGGCAGACAAAGACAATGTCATGTTGATCTTTGATATTTGAATTTCGCTGAAGAAGAGGAAGGGAGGCTTCCCATGCATGACATTTCTGTGTTTTTTGGTTTGTTGTTTTTAGATAGCTTGTGGCTCCTGTGGTTATTCCTGAATTTCTTTGATCACTAAAGGCATTTTCTTCAACACTAATCTCAGCTGACACCCTGTGGGGCCATGCTTTGCAAACACACTGTAAGAATGCTGATCAGGTAGATAAAGCCAGTGTTCATCATCGAAATGGAGTCTGAATCCTTGTACATTTTCCTGCTCCATGACTATGGGATAGCACTCCACTTGAAAATCTTCTGCTATCATTGAGGGCATAGGTTAGATAGAATCAGTTCTGGACCACCAGTCCCTAGATACATGGTCAGAAATGCTTCTAGGTGTGCTGATTTGCAATCTGACCCTTTCATAACTACCTACCTATACCCACACATCTCAAGACTAGACCAAAGCTCTACAGAACCTGGCCCGGTTCAGATAGAAAGTGACTTTAAACAAATGCGTCCTCTGTGGGCATTCCCCCAGATGTCTACCCTTGTGGTTCATGATCTGCTCACTACAGTCTGTGAAGGGCTTGCCCTCTCTCCAAGAGGCTCCCAGTTGTCACCACCATAGTGCATCCTTATGCTGTTCCATTGTTTCTTCATGGCACTTACATAATATGACACCTTCTCTATTTTTATTATGCTAGTTTTGTTATGCATTGCCCCTGACTTAATCCTGTTTGGTTGAGATATCAGTACAGTTTGGGGTCTGCATTCTAGGATAATGCTAGTAAATACTGAATAAGTAGTTTGAGTCGGCCTTCATTGACTCAAATGGATGAATGGTTATCTTTTTCTTTGACTTCACATCTGGAAAACAGGACTAATGTCATCCACCTTATCATTTACTGGGCCTAAATAGATAGGTGTTTGTGGAGGGCCTTAGGTTAGTATTTTCCCTATGAGTAGTATTTAACCAATGTACACTAATAAATCTGGGTCTGGCTGTTGAGGGAAAGTCCCATGGAGGTGTTTTTGAATAATGGCAACTTCTGTGTCTGATTTTCTAATACCATGAACAGATGCTAGACACCATGTGTCCCTCATTGAGTGGTGTTTTTATTAGTAGAATATTAATGAAGTGGCAGTCAGACTTCCTTTTATTAAAGAGTGTATATTTAATCAGAAGCCAAGATAATGTTTTTAAGTCTCCAACTTCACATGTTGTAACATGGTGCCAAGGAAGACTGTGGCTTCCATAGTCTTAATATGCAGACCCAAATTTGGGCTCTGCTCTGACTAATGATTCCCAATACAGCTAACTCTGGTTTTGCACTTTAGCTTCTTCCTTTGTAGAACAATGTCAATAGCTATGTCTTAGCCTTGATGTAAGAACTTCATGTCCTTGCTTTATAAAACACAGTAAATGTTAGCCGCCGCTGTTGTTTTAAATGATATTACTATAATGACTGCCACTGCAACTAACTAATAAACTAACAAACTCCCGAGAGCCTCTAAGCCAAGTTAAAGAGAAAAAGGCTATCAGCTATTTATTTGTCTAATATAAGCTCTAATAGGTCTCAAAATCTAAAGGGAGGCTAGAACCAAGAAAAACTGAATAAACTGACCACATGTACTGACAGAACACAGGGGCTAATACATTGCTACCAGTAATCTGCACTTTAGGTCCTGTTCCCATGATCTCCACATCCCTTTGGAATTTCCTGCTGGCTAACATGATCCCAAATCTGCTCAATAAATAAGCAGGTGGTTGTAAGTGCAGAAAGAGTTATAAATGACCCAAGTGACTGGCACGTGGATGCATAAACTCTGCTTCCCGTCTCTGAGTTTTTCCAAGAGTAAGCAGGCATTTTTACACGAATCAATCTTTCCTATTGAGCTGGAACTGTGTCAAGGAAAAGCCTAGAGAATGTGACCTCAGTCTCCTTGGAAAGGGAAAGTCAGCGAGAAGATGAGAACGGGTGTCCAAGGAGTTGCTATTGAGAGTGAATCATAAATCTTTATGGTTATTTAAAGATTATACCACTGGAAAAAATCTGGTGTATTTGTTGATGCTGTTTTTCTGAGTACTTAAAAAGCTAGCTGCTCCCTTGGGCTCCCTCTCTTGCTCATCTCTTTTTTTACTACACTGTTCATTTTTTGAGGGATCACAGGAGTGTGTGTGTGTGTGTGTGTGTGTGTGTGTGTGTGTGTGTGTGTGTGTGTATACCTGTAGAGGTCGGCAGCCATCTTGTCTGGAGGGAGAGGAGGGGGACAGAGGCCTAGCAGGGACTGCTCGGCACAGGGGTGTGTGTGTGTGTGTGTGTGTGTGTGTANGTGTGTGTGTGTGTGTGTTGTTAAGCAATGGAAAGAAATGATAGCCCCTTAAAATAGAATTACTGGGAACATAATTCTTTAAAAGAAGCTGAGATAACAGATTTCATTAAAACTGTGCTTTAATGAAACTGAAGGGAACTTTATTGGTAAGATGTGTTTGCAGAAGGTAAGTAGAAAGTGATTTTAATTATTGAATGTTTCTAAATATATTCACCCACTTCTCTCCAGCCATGTAATGTGTATCTGCTGTTCTAGGCCAAAGCATATCATATTACGGAAGCATGAGATAGATGCCTTTACTGACCAAGGTTTACTTGGAAGGTCATCTTCTCATGAACACAACCTGAGAAAAATCTAACGTTTTTCTGCTTATTCAATGGAATTTGGTACAATATTACAACTGTGCTTGTAAGCTGACTATGATCTACTTTAGACAGTAGTGGAGGCCCTGTCACCTGTGCTGTATCCTGTATTTGGAACGATAGAGTAGGCACTGTTCAGATTTGGGGCTTCAGAATTTATTAAAAAAAAAAAACACTTTAGACACAGATAAGCTAAAAAATTGGATGGATTTCCACTTCCCAGTTAATCTGTCTTCTAGGAAGTCAGGCCCAGCAGGTAAGAAGTTGTAGAGAACACCCTGTGAGCACTATGGCTTATGCTAGTAGATTTGCATCCTCATGGGAACATGCAATGTACAAGCAGATGTGCCATTTTCAGTGTAGCCCATCCCTTCATGCCACAGAGGGCAACACAACAGAACATTGCCGACTGGCACTGGAAAGGCTTCCCAGTTGGAGCAAGGACAATGATGATAGGCACCAGATGGGAGCATGCGTGTCTTAACAGATGGATTGCTATGCAAGTTCTTGGTTTATTAAACTTCTCTTTTTAAAGGGAAGTCCTTATCCCATGATTTTGTGACAACTGAAAACATATTTGGGGAATAAAAGTAGATTATGTTAAGTCAATCCTGTAGAACCGTGCATGCTTGACTCGACGCCTTTGGCAAGAAGGAATATTTGCAGTTGTTTTGGAAGGGGAGTGGCAAGGAAACATGCTAATATTGAAAGAATGCAGAAGGTACCAGGTAGAGCCAAGGCATTTTAATGTTTTAAAACTTTCACCCCCTGGTAACACAAAGTCTGGTGCACAATGTATTAATCATATAAATGAGAAAAGGACTAAGAGAGAATAATGTCAATTCTATTTTCATTGAAACAGAAAAGGATTCCTCCTGCAATCTAGGGGAGATATGAAGAAGCCCTTCCCAGTCAGACATGTTTGCTCTGTGAAATGGAGGGTGAGGGGAAATGTACAAGATTTGGGGAGGTCTCCATGCTGTAGGCTTGTCCTATGTTAAATATCACAAGTACTTCTGGTGACTTTCAAACACCATGTTAAATAAGACTGCGGTGGCTACAATCTATACCTGGTTTGATTCTGTCCTCTTTAGAGAGGTGTGTTGGAACTTTGGTGCTCAGTGTAGTGATGCTGAAGAAGGGGGGACCTAATTGTTAACAATGATATCAATATGACACAGCTCTGAGAAGGGATTATTGCTGGCTCCTATAAGAGTTAGTTCATAGCTAGATTTCCCATGTTCTCTTGCTCCATCAACAAAAACTCTGGTGATGTGCCTTCTGTCTCTTGGGGAAGGTCAGTAAAACACTGAGACCAAGAGTGGCAGCCTAAGGAACAGTTCCTGAAGTAAATCAAGAGTCTATGTGAATAAAGACGCTATAAAATATATGTTTGGTTTTTCTCTTTTTCTCTATGTCTTATCCTGTGGTCACACTCTCATGCATTCATGGCATTGCAATGCCATGGGCTCTGAGACAATAAAACAACTTAGCAGATATATAGGATCATAGGGTCACGTGTGTGTGTGTGTGTGTGTGTGTGTGTGTGTGTGTGTGCAGGCCACAGGTTAGAGTCTGGTGTCTTCTTTCCATTTATTGAGATGATTTCTTGCTGAAGCACAACTCACCAACGCAGCTAGTCTAGCTAGGCAGCTTGCCCTGTGGGTCTTCGGTTTTTGTCTCAAAGTGCTGGGATTAGAGGTGGGCCACTACAACTGTCCATCCCTTATGTGGTTGCTGGGATCCAAATGCTGGTCTTCACACTTGTGCAGCAGGCACAGGATGCTCTGAGGCGTCTTCCCAGACCCTGAGGCTGCTGAAGCAATAGTTAGTTAAGGTTCTTTCATTCTTTTCATGCAAGGTGTTTTCCAGCTTACTAGCTGTTCTTTATAGCAGATGCAACTGAATTTCTTGGGTTGCTATGTTTCAGAGAGAACGATTTACAAAACAAAACAAAACAAAACAAAACAAAACAAAAAACCCAAAACCAAAAAAACAAAACAAAACAAAACAAAACAAAACAAAACAAAAAAGGAATTATCTATCTAGAGTTCTGGTGGCTCAAGATCATGACAGCAGAATCTGCTGAACTCTTTTGACTGCCTTATACCACATGTATACAAGTTGAGAAAGTATTCAGTTTAGAGAGAATATTGTGTATTTGATTCCAACTCTATGGTATTCTGAGAAAAGACTGTGAAAGCTAAATTTGTTTACCACTTAATACGCTCTGGAAGATGGAACTTCAATGAAGTAGCAGCTTTCCTCAGATTACCTTGCAGTAATGTCAATGGGACATTTTCTTTATTGCTAATTGATGTAGAGGACCCGCCTACTGTGGGCAGTGCACTCTTTAGATCGGTGGGCCTTGGCAATCTAGCGAAGGTAGTTGAGAAGGCTAGAGGAAGTGAGTGGGTAAGCAGTGTGCTTCCATGGTCTCTGTTTCAGTTCCATGGCTTCCCTCCAGTCATATGAAACTTTTTCTTCTCAAGTTTGTTTCGGTTAGTGTTTTATCATGGCAACAGAAAGCAGATGAGAAAAATGGCGAATTATAGGAATAGTTTTAAAAATCAGAAGTTTCAAGATGTTGAAGATGGAGAGATAAAAATATGGTAAATAGGGAAATTTTATTGTTTATTTTGTTTTTTTTTTAAATCTTTTTTTATTCTCTCATACATTATATCCCAACCACAGTTTCCCCTTCCTCCAACCTTCCCAGTCCCTTCCCTACCTCCCCTCTTCCCCATATGCATGTCTTCTCCATCTATCTTCAAATAAAAGAACACTTTTCCCAGGGATATCTACTGAACATGGTCTAACAAGTTACAAATAGGCAAGTCACAAACTATCATATCAAGGCTCGATGAAGCAACCCAGTAGGAGGAAAGGGTCCCAAGCCCAGGCAAAAGAGTCACAGGAACCCCCCCCCCCCATACATTATTGGTAGTTCCGAAAGAGGATCAATCTACATAACCATAATGCATACGGAACGGACCTAGCTCAGACCCAGACAGGGGTCTGCATTTGTCACTTCAGTCTCCCTTAACCCCTATGAATCCTGCTTAATTGATACTGTGGGTCTTATTCTCCTGGTGTCCTCTACCCAGAGGGGAATATTAAAGCAACAAGATTATTCTGTATAATATCCTAGCAGCTAAAACATGTCATTAAATATAATACAAGAAGACCAACAGCGTCAACTAACCTGGACCCTTGGGGCCTCCCAAAGACTGAGCCACCAACCAAAAAGCATACATGGGCTAGACATAGGCCCCTGAACATATGTGGCAGATGTGTAGCTTGGGCTTCTCCAACAACTTGAACAGGGGTTGTCATTGACTCTGTTGCTGGCCTGTGGACCCTGTTCCCCTAACAAGGCTGCCTTGTCTGGCCACAGTGTGAGAGGATGTGCCTAGTCCAGAAGTAACTTGAGGTGCCAGGGTAGGTTGGTACCCCGAGATGGCCTCTCCGTTTTCAGAGGAGAAGGGGAGGAGTGAGCTGAAGGGATTATGGAGGGGAGATTGAGAGGAGAGGGGCTGCCATCAGGATGTAATAAATGAATAAATGAATTAATGGAAAAAAAGAGAAAGAAATCAGCATCTATAAAAACTATAAAACAGAGTCTGATATAGGATGTAACCTACGGGCTCTGTTAAGGACGATGCTTCTTGGTTCATGTGTTCAGCTTCCATCACTGTAACAATGCAAACAATCCGGGGATGACTGGCTCTCTTGCTTATTTACTCCTGTGTGGTGAGGGAGTGCTTGGTGGCAGGGGAGCAAGGCCAGTCAGCTCACAGTCAGTATCAACAATGAGGAAGATCAATGGAAGAGGGCACCGATATAATTTTCAAGGATGTGTGACCAATATTCAGAAGAGCTCATAGTGGGTATGTCCTGTTGTAGATTCCATTGCTTTCCAACAGCTTTATAGGTTAAACAGCAGGGCTTTAACCCAGGACTCCAGGAGACATCTATGCAAACAAAAGAAGTTCATCAAATAAAACAGAAGCTTCCTCCCACTATAAGATGTTAACAGTAGGGAAGCTATAGGGCACCGGGGAGAGAGAAACTGTTTTTCTGCTCAATTTTTCTATAAAACTGAAATGGCTCTAAAAATAGCATCTTGATTTTTAAAGGCCTGTAACTCTTTGACATACAGAGGGATGAGGATGCTATTAATTTGGGGATCATCTTTGCTTTACTATCGTGTTAGTGAAAACTACTTTCTCTCCCTGTTAATTCTGGTTAGGAAGGAATAGGATTTGAGAAAAAAAAACACATTATTCTTTCCTGTTCTGTCAAAAGGGAAGGGGTGGTGGTGATTTATAGTGATCAGTTCCTTTCTGCCTACTCTAAACTGGCTGATACAGGACAGACAAGAAAAAGACCTCTTTGACTTTTCTCTTTGGCACTGGTGGCTGTGTTCTTGGCAGCTGAAACAACAGACAAGTGGGTAGGCATATGGAAATCAAAGGGCAGGATACGGCCGAGTCCTGTCCCCATTCAACATTCGACAAAAGCAAGACTTGACATACAGAAGCAAGTAGAACCCCCCTTCCCTTATCATGGTCTGTACTCTTTTCTTCTGATTTTCCTTGGGATCTATCCCAGGCTATCCTCATTCTTTGGATACGTGTTGGTCCTTCTGGTGACACTCCAGCCTGCTGCGTGATGCCAAATGGTGTTTCTAGTTTGTATTTCATTCTTGTCCAGCCATTAGAGTGGACCTAGCCTTCTGTTGATTTTTTTAAAATTTGGTGGAAATTGAGCAGATGGATTTGAATTCTTAATTTTCTTCAAAAAAAAAAAATGTGCCAAGGACTTGTTCTTTTGTTCCTCATTTTCCTCTTGACCAATTCCATGGGTTTCACTACATTCTTTTTTAAAAGGCGTCCCACTGACCAGTTTTCTCTCTATATGCTCTAGACTGATCTTTCGAGTTTTATTTTCTATAATTGACTACACATTTATCTTGCTACCTTGTCTTTGTGGTGTATGTAGGTATATGCACACATATCATTGAAATAATTGTAAGTCATGTTAAAATGCTAAAAAATCCATACGTTTTTGTTTAGGAAAAGGAGATCAGATATAATCTACTTTTCTCTTGATTTGTAATCTGGAAAGTTTAGGTCTAAGTAGGAGAGATGGCAGGTAGAACTGTTGCTTGAACCTTAGTTTATCTACAGAATGGGATAGTTTTAATTTACTTTCAGTGTTATTCTTAGAATGTGCATATAACAAAACACTTGAATCTGAGACATTTACAATGAACAGAAATTTACTTTCTCACAGTTCGGGAAAATCAAGTGTCAGGTTCACCTGCCTGGTTCTAAGACTGTTGTTTCCGGTACATTTTTCAGAGAGGAGGGGGTACCATGTCCTCACATGGTGGAAGGCAGAAGGGTAGAAGAGAGTAGCCCCCCGCTGTGAAGCCTATAAGAGCACCCGACCAGATTCAGGGGTGGGTACCCTCTTATAAAGGCTCTGCTTCTTAGCACCAGCATCACAGACCATGGAGGGGGAAGTTTCAAATCAAGCATTTGCTGAGGCACACAAACGCTGGACTCATGGCATGGCATGAATTGTTGGGCATGTAGTTCTCTACTGATAGCAGAAATCCCATTTCCTACCCCTGTGACCAAAAAGTCATTGCTTTGCTCTCTTACCTTAGCAACTGTGTTTTTCTGGTCAGCAGTTACCTATAAAATGTAATGCCAGACTTTCCTCTGCCGTCAGCATACCTGTCTGAAAGCTTCCTCTAGACTGAAGCGATCTATTTTCAATCCTTAGACTCTCTTTGGATTAAAGGTCAGACGTCCACATTGGCAGCTCTTGCTTTCCTACCGCAGCTCTCTGTACAAATAGCAGCAGTGCCCCTAGTTGGTCGGTTCTCTTCACTCTGCCTCTCTTGCTTCCAGCAGACACTATTAACACAAGCAAGCCATCAGTTCCTCCTTTTCCGCCCACAGTGTTTTAAATCAAGCTTGGAAATTCTTTTATGGTGATAGTGTACTGTTGCTTTGCTTTCTTAAACTTGGAAGGTTGGCTTTATTTCTAGGTAACAGAATCCAGAATCCACATTTAACTGTAATAATGCAGCGCTAGTGTTGGGGAAGGCAGAACAGGTTCTTAGGGGTTCTTTTATCTTGGCACTTTAGTTTTGCCAGGTTAAAAGAAACAATTGAATTGCCAAAGTTGCCAAATAAAATTTGCATGGCACTGGGGATGAATAACTAGACAGAAAAGATGCACATGGCTGTCATAGGAGAGTAACTTTAGAACATTTCCAGAATGGCATACAAGTGCCAGACATCAGCCCAGAGTGAAGACAGCTTCCGATTTTGAGAATAGGAAGTTCCATTTATCCTCAAAGGAGCTGACAAGTGAAGACCCTTTGCCCAACAACCTCTGGGGCACAAACACTGGAACACAGGCTGAGCCTAGAGTACTAGAGAGTAGAGAGGAACCGAAAGGAGTGGGTAGCTGGCATCAGTGGGAATCTAAGACTCTTCAGTGATGAAACTGGTTTCTGTTGCTGAATTAAAGCCCTTCAGGAGACTAGTCCTATCCATACCTCATCATGGAAAGGAGCGGGGTTCATGGTGTGACCCACAGTCCCTGAACATTTATCAAAAGTTTCATGGCTTGTGGAGGCAGGAGAGTAATTTTCTGAAATGGGGTAGCCTATACTCCTATAAACAAAGGATCATCTATGCATGCTCCTATAAACAACACTAATAAAATTCTCTCTCCTTCTACATCCTCCTCTCCCCCCCTCTGTTTCTGTCTCTGTCTCTGTCTCTGTCTCTCTCTCTCCCTCTTTCCCTCCCTCTTCTTTTGCAACATGTGTGCATGCACACACACACACACACACACACACACGGTGGGCTGAAGTGTTTGAAAAGGTTAGAGTGATGAAGGGTAATTAGTGGGGATAGGAGAGGGAAACAAAACAGGGAGATGAATATCGTTAAAAGATGTTATGTGCATCTATAAAAATGTCAAAATGAAACCCATTATTGATATATAAAGTTTATGATAATAGAAATGCTTCACACATGCACACATATGTGTACACATGTACCCACATATGCCCGCACACACTAAACTTTGATCACTGGCAAGCAGAGAAAGAAAGTTGTTGTTGCAATTTGCAGCATGGATATGACTCCACAAATCGATATTGTAACCTGTTTTTTTGTGGTTTGAGTATAGACCATCAGGCTTAAACAGGACCAGGCAGATACCATGCTTAGGACCACTGGGTTAAGGGCTTGACAGCTCCTTACTAAGTAGCTGTAAATTGGTACCAGAATTATACCATGTGCAAATACAGGCTTCCTAAATATTAGCTATGCTTGTGCTGAGGAAATGGAGAACAAATAAAAGATTCCCCAGTGAAAGCCCTTCTCTGGGTTTTGTGACCCGAAGTTGTTTTGTCTACATGGTCTGGCCTGACCATGGTAGGTAAAGATGCTCACAGGACTATGAGACATTCTCAGCTGTGTTGACAGAATGTCCTTAATCAAGGTGAACTTTTGTTACCGTGCTCTCTCATATTAGCGCTGTGAAGAATCTGAAAGATACATGCTTTCCTTGGAAAAACTCACCTACAGGAAGTTGGCTACACTTCCAAATGTAACAAATGTGAAATTGTGTTGTTTGATTTTCCTTATCAAAGAATTAAAGGTACATGGTAAAGACAAAACAAACTGAAAAAAAAATACCCTGTAACTTTTGTTTTCTAACATAATATTTTTTATTGATTATTCTAGAATTTCAGACAGTGCACCTTGATCACATTCACTTCCCTTTCCTCCCAGATCTATCCTTCTATCCTTATGCCTTCCTCCAAAAAGAAAAGAAAACTCCAATTTGTGTTGCCCAAATACACATTGTATTATGATAAAATACCCAATTGTCAGCTCCTTTAAGGCAACCAAGTTCTTCTCCACCCTCCTGCCAGAAACCGTGAACTCTGCAGAGCATCTTTAGCATCTTTATACAATTTCTAAGGACTCTCTTCAAGGGCTTCTTGTCTAGACTGTTTCTCTTCTTTTGGGCAGGGTGGCAGAGAAGAATGTCATGGAAGCTTTCAATTTTGCTCATGTGCAGTTATGAGTCTGCAATCATTTCTACCTTTGCAAAATAAACTTTCTAGCTCATAACACACAGAGGCAGCATGACCATGAACTTCCACATAGCATCTGGTAGCAGCACAGAAGGCTGACCTCAAGATGGTCTCTGGCATCAGACCACATCTAAACATGGCCCCCAATGACAGCACGGACTACAGACATCAACATGGCCCCAGGCAGCAGCATGGACTATTGGCAGTCTTTCAAGGAGGCCCAGTTCAGTAAATGAACTACTCTCTATCTTCCACATCCGGCTGTTGGTCAGGTCCAGGGTGATTTTGTGACTGGGCAGCAGGTTCTAGGGCAGAGCATGTGTGAGCTCCAGGATTCTGCAAGCCACCTGACATGCCCTACTTACTAATAAATGGTTCCCCTGTTCACTGCAGCCAAACTCCACATCTCTCATTGCCACATTGTTTTTAGTACAATCTCTCTCCTCTACATGTGTGCTTCTCCATCTTGCCATCTTTCATACCTCACCTCCTACCACCTCTCCTCCTGCCACCTCTCCTCCTCCCATCTCTGCTCCTCCCACCTCTCCTCCTCCCACCTCTCCTCCTCCCACCTCTGTTCCT
>NC_034595.1:42872259-42904266 GCF_900095145.1 Mus pahari | reverse complement strand
CTCCTCCCACCTCTCCTCCTCCCACCTCTGCTCCTCCCACCTCTCCTCCTCCCACCTCTCCTCCTCCCACCTCTCCTCCTCCCACCTCTCCTCCTCCCACCTCTCCTCCTCCCACCTCTCCACTTGCTCACATCTCCTCCTCCCCACTTCTCTTTTTCACATTTATTCATCAAAGTGGCATTGCAAACTACTGAGTGTCACTGCTGTGTGGCACTATTAAGAGCTTTTGGCCTTGTTGAAGGAAGTGAATCCGTGAAGGAATGGGCTTTGAGGTCTTCTATGCTCAAACTGCATCCAGTGTAACTTTTAAAGCACTGGCCTGACCTGTCTCACCACTTCTAGCTGCTTTTTTTAGATGGTCGTTATGAAAAATACATGTAAGCTACTTTATCCATATCAGTAAGCATTATCTATTCTTCACTGTTCTCCATGATACTAATGCTCAGTCACATTCACACTTATTCTAAATGCTATAATATTCTCACTTATTCTACATTATATATTATTTGCATTTCAGATTATATCTATAATTAATTTATTTGTATCTGTATTTTCCTATTTTACCATCTTTTGATTATATTCTCTTTGTTTCATTCTTTCCCTCAAACCCCCTTCATTGCTAAGACTCACCCTTCACATACAAAACTAAATTTTACTTTAACTATGAGGGAACTTAAATATTCCTTACTTTGTGTGTAAATTAATTAAACAGCAATATAAAGTTATGTACAATGAAGTTCAGAATTATGTCATCTGGGTTTTCTAAGTTACCTTCCCACTTCTGAGACCTGAGAAATCAGTGTAGATAAACTAGATAGGGAAGAACTTATGAGAAACTAGGGCAGGTTCTAAGCCTTGTAAAATTCAGGGACTCAGATGGGCAGAGGGAGTCGAGAATATAAAACTAGGGAGAAAACAAGACAATCAATATCCGGGTGGGATAGGTAGGTAACAAACATGTGTCTAGGTTTCTGGAGGAAATTGTTTCTTGGTGCAAAATGATGAGCAAAGTTGAAAAGGTGGTTATGAGCTGGATGGCTATCTATAAACTGCAAACCATCTACCACTTCAGAATCTTATTCATTTCTATTTGTTTTCAAAACCATCAGAAACTCATCTAATTATCTAACCCTATACCATTTTTTTTGTTTGTGGGATTTAGTATTGTTGGGTAGTGTGTGTGTGTGTGTGTGTGTGTGTGTGTGTGTGTGTGTGTTTAAGCACAGGTATGAGGTCAACCTTGGGTTTCTACTTTCAGGAGATTGCTATCCTTATTTATTTATTTTTTTAAGATAGGCTCTTTCACTGGGATACCAAGCTTGATAAGCAGGCTATCTGACCAGTGAGCCCCAGAGATCCACAAATATCTACTTCCCCAGCACTAGGTATACAGCCACCATGGTTGCCCTTTTATATAGGTGCTTGGGATTGAACTTAGGTCAAGCTTGCATGAGTGTTTTCTTTGCAGGTCTATGGAATGTCTGCATTTTGTCTCAATTCTCTTTCTGGGACATTTTGTTTTTTTTTTTCTCCAAATGCTCTTGGTGTCTGTCATTTAGGTTCACCTCAGATCATCAGCATTTTTTGAGCGTCTCAATCTGACTAGGCAATCAAACGCTGAACACATGAAAACTCTATATTCTGTCCCACACCATACTCCTTTTCATGTTTCTTTACTCTTTCTTCCTTAGTTCTGTAATTTTCTTTTAAAACTGTGAGATTCCCATCTTTATTATAGTATTTAGATTTAACCCCCTACTCACTTGCATATGCTCTCAGACATTAGGTTTTATCAATTTCTCTACCTATGTTTGTTAATGTTATAGTGTTAATTCCCACTTGTCTATTATTATTGTCCCAACAGGACACCCCTCACCTTTTCATATGCTCTATGCTGGGGCAAAATTCTCTTAAATATCTCTGTTTCTGCATTTTTTTAGTCATTCCTTGTGAGAATGCTAGCATGGGATAGGTTAGATTATACTGTATTTAACTGTAGTTCTTCAGGGGCT
Source organism: Mus pahari (assembly GCF_900095145.1). Lineage (NCBI taxonomy): Eukaryota > Metazoa > Chordata > Mammalia > Rodentia > Muridae > Mus > Mus pahari. Next base: position 42,902,254 of record NC_034595.1, on the reverse strand, counting down.
TCAAATTATTTGTAGAACAGAGGTCCTATGTTCTTTCATGGTTTAGCCATTTGAGATGACCCACACTGATTTTATCCAGAACTGTTTGCCACTGTTTCTCCCGTGCAACCTATAGTTGGATAATAATGCATTTCTCCAATTCTTTCCCAACTTGAATTTCTTTTATTCTTATTTTGAACTCTTGACATCTTGTCTTTCACAAAAGGCTCTGTTAAATCGCTGCCTAAAAAGCCTTTTCTATGTTTGCAGTGTTTTCCTTCTTGACATTATTTTCTTCCCACTGGGGTAACATATTTTGTGTCCATTTTTTTTTCAGTGATATAGATAGCTTTACCCACCCCCACCCCCATACCACTGAAATTCTCCTTGGTGTATTTGAGCTGCTACAACAAAAATGTCAAGGATTGAGTGATTTATAAATGGTAGAAATTTACTTATCCCAGTTCAGCCTAGAATGTGACATGTCCAAAATCAGCTCCTGGTGCTTCCTCCAGGAGGCCTGACTGCTGTGTCCTCATGTGATAGAAGGGATAAAAGGTCACTCTTACCCCTCCAGCTTACTAGAAGGAAGGCATGGCCCTCATAACAATTCACCCCCTAAAGGTCTTAATTAAAGAATTAAGTTTTCTAAATTTTTGGAGAAGCACAAGCATTCCAACCGTAGCAAATGATGCGATCATGACTTACTTTTATACCATACATACACCTACTTCAGATGGCAGTTTCCTATTTCACATGATAATTAAGGTTAATTTAGTCAGACAGATAGACATGCCTTCTGAAGCCATACAGTTTGATCAAAGCAGGGCTCCTGCTAACTCTTTGACATCTTGGTACAATGGTTAATGGAATTTTTCTGAGCATGGGTGAGTTCTGGTCTGCAGAAGGACTTCGAAAATGTCAGAGTTCCGTTTTTCTTCCTCTTCAAAGAGGTGGCAGTCCTGGCTTTCTCCAAAACACTCCCCGTCATTCAGTAAGATGGGTGTTCTTCTCTAATTCTTAACGAAGAGGAGCAGGAGAAAGGGAAGAGTTGTACCTATGTTTATCCAACCACACAGCTTTTATTAAAAAAGGATTCATACTTCAAAGAAAAAAACTGGTTTCCCTGAAACGTTTTTATCAGCCATGTTGAATGTCTTAGAAGCAGTGAGATACAGCCAGAAGGCCACATTGCTTTAGTAGCCGTAATTAGTCCAAACAGGCTCTCCATCCACTTAGCTAAGAAGGTGACATCTTTATTCCTTGAGAAAACGTTCTTCAGAAGGCTTATATTTAATCTGAACTCCCACCTTCAGAAGGCCTTATGACGAGGCATTAAACTGTAGTCACAGAAAGACATGGGCACTTTCCCTTCAGCCAGGTTGCTTCTGATTATAGAACATGAAAAAAATGAATAATCCCTGCTTTGCATAGTTGTTAAGATTTAAATAATTCCATATACTCAGAGGCCTTGGCTGTAGTATGGTACTGCTAGAGCCCCACGAGTCTCTTCTTTTCTTTTACCCTTCTGTCCCTTGTCCCTACAATGGGGTTTATTCTCCTTGCCTGGGTCAAGGGATGATTTCAGGTGGTTATTGATCAGAGCAAGACCACAATCTCCTGACCTGTCTCGAGGTCCCTTAAATCTCTAGCGGTTGTTACTCTAAATATAGTTTTTGGATTAACAAGGAAATGCAGTCAGTCAGCAGCTCCTAGTGGCTTCACAAAAGCAATTATTGGCAGGAAGCCCATAGACAAGAATAGTACTGAAGGCTAGTTTAGAGTTCTTTCCGCCTGTTTCTGCTGCCACTGCACATGTGGGCACAGTGGAGGATTAACTCTCCCCTTCCTTAGCACAGTGATAGTTTTTAAACGTGAAAAGAGCTGAAATTCACCTTCTAGAACAACACTTTTCCGTTCTTAAAAAAGTGACACTTAAGCCCATCTTATTTACAATCATCTTTATTGACCACTCCCAAAGTAGAAAGATCGATTGTAGATTTTTTAGCTTGTTTTCTGTGCTGACTTTGTATAACTAAATATGTGAATTTTGTAAGCATTGCCATCTAAATGAAAGGAAGGTAAGCATCTTGAAGATACACGCTGTTCTAGTAGGCCCTACATATTCTTGTGGTTATGTTTTGGGATGATTAGTGCCTTGCTATAGACCTAGCTTTGTTGCAAATGATTTGACGGAAAACATTTCAGATCATGCTTGATGCATTCCTGTGTCTAACTCATTGGCCTGCCCTTGGCAGAACATGAGGAATCTGTTTCTCCCCTGAACCCTGTGTCTAATGGCAGTTTATATAGGCTATGGGCTTCTGTTCTGTAATTGTGTCTAGTCTAATGTGAGCACCTGAAAGTGACACTTGCTTCCTGGTGTCCAACAGGACTAGATGCAGACTTCTAGGAGAGAGAGAATTACTTCCATGACTTCTAAGGAGAAACATGAACCAGAAGCACACCCCAAAAGATTGTTGAGGAGCCAGACATAATGATGCATACCTGTAAATTCAGCAACAAGGAGGCTGAGGCAGGAAGATCTCTCAGTGTAGGTCAGCCTGGGCTATAATGCTTGTTTTTGTCTCAACAGACAAACAAACTAACAGAAACAAAACAAAAAAACTAGTCAAGCAAAATAAAGATCATCATCATCATCATCATCATCAACAACAACAACAACAACCAATTATTGAGTGCTTAGTCCTTCATCAAGTAAAAGAGATGCAGAAGGCATCTCTACTGCCAAGTAGACAACTGGCATAGGCTGGCTCCATGAGTCACTTGTCTTGTGACTGAATACCCATTAAAAAGCAGAGGGGAACAGAGGTTTGCTTTGCCCCAAAGTTTGAGCATAAACAGTTGCTCATGGCGGGGAGGACATGGTAGCAGGAAGTCCCATGATGTTGAGACTCCGGGGCGGGGGGGATGTGCAGTTGCTGCTCACTCGAATCTTAGTCGGCCAGGAAACGGAGAGATGAATGCTGGGGCTCACTCCGTTCTCTTCTTCCCCACTTTTATTCACTCTGTGCCCTCAGCTCATGGGAGAGAGTAGCTCCAGGGCTTGGGGATTTAGATCCAAACCCAGTTCAGTGTCTCTGGAAACTCCCTCAGATATACATGGAGGGGTGATTCCTAGGTGATTCCAAATGCAGCAAAGCTGACAATGAAGACTAACTGCCTACCAGGAATGAAGACATGGAGAGAGGTTCACAAGTTACACTTCCTAATACAAACTTCAACTATGTAGCGCATTTGCTGTGCCAGGCACCACACAAATGCCTTATGTGCACCCTGCTACGCTAACCCTTAAGACAAGCCAGGGGTATAGGAATGATTTTTATTTTGCATGTGAAAAAAATTGCTATTGAAATAGGCTAAATCACTTGACCTAGGTCACAGCAGTGAATTTAAGATTTCCTCAAAGTCATAGCACAAATCTTCATTTTGACCAAGTAAAAAAAAATATCCACTCGGTTATCAATTCATAAGAGTGGAAGTAGAGAGCTGTGTGATTCAAAATCCCACCGTTAAAAAGCTCCCTGGCCCTTGACTTGGCTCAGCTCTGGGTTTACTGCAGGAAATATTTCTTTTTCCCCTGATATGTGTACTATTGGCTGCACCTTCTACCCTCCCATCATCTGCTTCACATCACCGCACACTCTGGCTGTTTCTATCCTGCACTGTAATTGCCCATTTGTATGACAGCCTCATTTTCTCCGAGTGACTAAGAGTAGAGTGAAAACAGGGACCTTGTTCATCTGTTTATCCTAACATTGGCATAAGGCTTATTATATAGTGGCTGCTCAATAAACATAATGTTGGATAAAAAGTACTCAGAGAGCTGGATAGCCAAATATTGTGTGTGACAACTAAAATCCAGATTATTTATGTACAGATAGGATGAAGAGTTCCAATTCTGTGGTGCTGCATGACTTCAGATACAGGCATAGAAAAGGACTATGGAGCTGAATGGGCTCAAAGTGTAAGTTGTGTTGTTCACTATCTGACATATTTTTAAAGGGAATATTAACCAGCAATCAGCCTTGAGTGCTGTATCTGTGGGAGTGAATCAGGATGCACAGGGGACTACTGGACCTCTTTCAGAAGTGTGTGAGGATGCTAATAAAAAAGTGGGTTCAAAATGACTCAAATATCCATGGCAGTCATGCTGGTGCCTGAATAGAAAATGTCCTTTGTTTTTATATGACTGCCCTGGGACTGCGGTTCTAAACATCTGTGTAAACCTGGCCAGACTCTGAGGAGGGACATGTACAGAGGTTTCAGTTCAGCCATTTGCCACTTGAACATCTGCATCCTGACTATCATTTTGGTCTTAGAAATACAGATGGCAGCCCGAGGAAGTCATTTATGGGGACGAAGTGTGACTTTATTCTCATTGTCATTTTGCTCAGGTGGCTGCTGGTGAGCTACGGAAACAGATATAGAATCTGTTCCATGGTTTGGTACAGTATCTCGGCAGATGTCTCTGCGAAGAGGAGTGGGCTTAGAGCATCTCGCCCTCACTGAGCGTCTCAGGAGTCTTAGGATCTGAAGATTATATCTTGCTCCTAAAAAGCATTTAGGACTCAAATGTCTTTGTGGTCTGTGAAGGAACTGCTTATTTTTCATAATGGTGTTTAAGTGCAGTCTAATGGCCAGTGTGTAGACATGCACCAAACAAAATGGAGCTGCTCGGCTGTTAATGCGTTTCTTGGCCATCATTTTTCTCTCTTTCTGCTCTCTTCGTATCCATATTGAGTAAAGGAGCTTTGGCTCAGGAAGGAGGCTCTGACTCATTCACTCATTCTGATTTTTGGCTTCCTGACAGAACTTAGACACTGATCCGATAGACATTGCCATGTGAGTCCTCTGCTCACTGACTCTTCTGACCCAACTGCGCCCCGGAAGGTGCCGTGAAGGTAGTGAAGTAGTGCTTTGTCATTTACTGTTACATATGTCCTTCCTAGCATTTAGGTCATTCTGAAAAGCCGAAAGAACTCACAATGAATGTGCTGAGTAGGTAAGCAAGCTGTTAGGAATCACATGTGGGTGGAGACATAATGACTATTGGATTTTTGTTCCATTATTGGGAACAGACAGCATTTTGGCTACTGCTTCTGAGGATGCTTGGGTTAAGCTATTTTGTTATACACTGCTTCACATTCTCTTGCCTTGTCCTCAACACTTCTCTTTGCTTTCTCCTTTTTATTGTCTTTGAATTACCTTCTGAAGCTGTTCCTTATCAAGGAAATATTTGAATATTCCTTATCAAGGAAATATCTGAATTCACATGGAAACATTTTTGTAGGATTTCTAGAGTGCATGCTTTTGTATAAAGCCAGCTACCATAAATGACAGGGACATAGTCTCTACACAGGCACAAGACCCTGTGTTCAGATTCCTAGCACTCATATTAAATATAATCATAGTGCTGGGGAGGGATTGGGAGAGAAACTATAGGAAAGTTGAGGAAAGTCATTGGCCACTAGTCAAAAAACTGGTGAGCTCCAAGTTCAGCGAGAGACTGACTTAATAGAATAAGGTAGGATGTGGTAAAGGCAGACTCTGATATTTTCCTTTGGTTTCTTTGTACATGGAAGGGTAGACCCACCTGTATGACTTTATACCCTTGGATACACACACACACATACACACACACACACACACACACACACACACACACACACACACACGAGTTTCATAGGATTTGTCTCAAAGCCTTTCAATCTCACATTTGTTAATTTTAAGCAGATGGTTGAACAATGATTTAAATTAGTTATAAGAGAGACTTGAAACATGACGTCCACTACTGCTAATTGATTATCAAAAGAATGCAAAAATAGCATGATTTCTGTTATGTCTACATAAAACCCATGAAAATTGAAAATTACAGCCATTCTATTTTGCTACAAAGTTGAGTTTTTTTGTTTAGCGTCTTTTCTTCCTTCAGTCCTGGGGATTAAAGTTTAGAGCCTTACACAGCTGGAGTAAGGACCCTCAGAGCCATTGAGTTACGTCCTCAGTCAGTCCAATATTTAGCCATTTTTGGAAATGACTATAGAAAATAAAAGTTATGGAAAACGAGTAGGATCATAAGTTGCCTCATCTTCGTTTTCTCAGTAATGTTTTTCATTAATTTTTCCAGCACATAGAATCAGAGCTACACAGAGCATGCTGCACAGCAATCATCTATTTTGTAACTTTATTCATGGTGTTTCAGACTTTTTAAAGTATATGATAAATTATTTCTTTCTGTTCTTTGAATAAGTGTGTTTACTTAAACCTGTGCTAGTCAGTGTATGTGGGTGGATTGACAGGTAGATGATAAATATGAAGGTTACTATGAAATTATAGTTGGGTCCTTAACCTATAGGTAATGACAGACACCAGATGTAAAATGATGTCCTTACCTATCTGACATGCTGTAGCCTATAAAGGGTAAACATGACAATGAAAGTGCTGAGTGTAATTATTCAAAATGAAAAAATAAAAGACCCAGAAACCTCGCAAGCCTCATTTTCTTGATTACCACTTTTCAGATTGATGTGACTTTGACACAAGATATTTCTACTTGTTGCTCATCTCAAACTCTCTTGTACTAATACAGGCTTTTCTTCAAGCGTTTATAAAATTTATTTATTCATCAGAAGGAAGTCTGATGCAAGAAATGATTTCTTAGTCCATCCATGCTGCTGTAACAGAGTATTACAGACTTGGGAATTTACAATGAACAGTAACTTATTTTCCTCACTTTGGAGGCTGAGAAATCTAAGGTGAGGGAGTCGAAGGCCTTATGTTGTGTCATTCCAACCTTGAATATGAAAGGATAAGAGAGCATGCTTAAAACACGGCAAGAGGGAGCCTGAATTTATTCTTCCCACAAAACAAACCTATGATAATGGTTTTATTCTTAATGGTTTATTTGAAACCTCAGTGATTATTACTTCTTAAGCTCCTTTCTCCCAGCACTGCAATACTGCAGATTAAGTTCAATCCAGGGAGAGTGGGTTAGAAATTTGGCTCTACTATTATGAACAATGTAATTTTGTCCTTGGCCCATGGCATAGAATTTGTAGCATCCTAACAATGTATTGCTTTTTTATTTGTTAGTGAGATAATTGAAATGAGAAGAGACAGCTACCCATGTAGTCATGTGATTGGACTATTGAATTATAGTGAGGAGAGAGACCAGAGATTGAATTCAATCATCAGTAGTCAATGAGGTCATCAGTCATGCTTATGGCAGTGTAGCAGTTTCCCCTGAGATAAAAAATTTCCTTTTAAGAGGGTCAGGATGTTGATCACAGGAAGGTAAAATAGGGAGAACGATCTCAGGAGAGGTAAAACACTCTAGCCTGCTGGGAAGCTCATTAAGACAGGAAGTAAACTACTCAAAATAGCTTGAGGAAGTCCCTGAAACGGATCATATTCACTAGGGCCCTCCTCAAGTAAGACTATCTAAGTAGTAAGGCCTGCTGAGGGTTACTCTCAGACAAGCCAACCAGCAAAGACTCTTGGACAAACAAAGTTGCAAACAGGACTCCCGGACAAACTGAGCTGCTTAGAAGTACCTTATATTGAACAGCCTGAAAGAACTAGAGACCAAACCAGAAGGTAGGGAAGAAACAAGGACCAGCTTGCTATTTTAAAAAGAATCCAACCAACTGAACCACAGAAGAAGGAGGTCCTCCAAACTTCTGATCTGCCTGGAGGTTTTGTAATGCATTCCAATTTTCCACCTTTTGTGACCTGTCATCCTTGCCAGAGTGAGCTTTTGTTTTGTAGCTGTCTCTCAGTCATTTCTGCTCCTGTAAGTAATCCCTCACCCATAGTCCTCCAAATTAATTCCAATAAAACTCATTGGTTCATCAAGCTGTGCTTTGGTGGTTTGCAAATTTTGGTCTGTTGTTGGTTCTTTAACTGAGCTGAGTAGATGTTTTATTCATATCTTCTCAGGAATAGTGTCACTCAACATCTACTCAGTGACTCCTTTATAAATCTTCCCAAAATCCCTTAAAGATAATGTTAGAACTTCTAAACTAAAAGTACAAAGTGGTGGTGCACAGCAGTTTGGGCTATTTCAGTAGCACCACATTTTATTCTAAAATTTCTTCTTTTGGTTCTTCTTTCATGATATATTTAAGTATATTGTTTTTCTATGTTCTATATGTATTTATTTATTTATTTATTTATTTATTTATTTATGTAATTGGGGAAAATGAGAGGAGCACAGGAACCCTTATGGTATAGTAAACTTGACAGGATGGAAAGCCTGAGAACCTGATTTTTCAGTTAGCAACTGTCTGGGCAGTCATTTGGAACTGATAATTTACTGTATTGTGTAATGTCAGAAGTAGATCATATATATTGTTGGACATCCTGTTCAGTAGGAGACTTAAAGAAGTGATGTGGAGAAAGGACAAGAAAGGACATGTGTGTGTGTGTGTGTGTGTGTGTGTGTGTGTGTTTCTATGTGAATATAATATTTCCTAAGGAAGTATTTTCCATCTAGTAGCTGTGCACATTAGTGCTTCAACCTTCTTTTCCCACTTTGTTTTTAAAGGACTCCCAGAAATCTGTTATATACTGTTGCAATGCGATTGAGTATAAAGTCACTATAGAATCTCTTAAGTTACTTGAGTGAGGTGTGGATAAGAAGCTCATAGGACCTTGGTACAGAATGGAAGAATAACAGAACAGAATATCTTTTGAAGTATACTAACAGCCTAGCATCTGATTCATCTAAGTATTTATCAGTGCCTTAATAATAATAAGGGAAAAGCTCTAGTAGCACATTATTCTTGCTTAGTGTATTTTTTTTTTACAATGATTTAGATGAAGTTATAGTGAACTTGTTTGGCAAATATGTTTGAGAGAGAATTTATATTTAATCAGTTTGACTCTCAAATAATAATCTAAGGCCAGAGTGTTGGACCAAAACAAGGTCATTTTCTAGTAATTAACTTGTATTGGCACCAAGGGCATCTGTATCTGCTCTGAGATGGCCAGAGCCTATCTAGAGCACTGTGCCCTTGCAGGATCTGTAGAATGAGAGCTATGCATGAGAACAGAGTGCCCAAGGAAGGAGGGGTGAGTGGGAGCTATGAAGCCTACATAACTAAGGAGAAATTTGAAGCCTGAATTGTTTTGCTAGGAGGGTAAATGTGCTAACATGTTAATTTATTCATGGGCTACCTTGTATTAGGAGAGAAAAATTAATTTTGGCCATTCAGAAATATATTATAAATAAAAGGTTTAAAACAATTGAGATGTTGAAAGCTAATTCAAGTTGTAACAGACATTATTGAGGAGAGAAATTTAAAAATGAATGAATGGCTTCACAGCTATCTCCTCATCCCTGGGGATTCCAAGCAGAGGCTAACCTGTATTATAAAAAAGAGGAAGGTAAGACGATCTGCTTCCAGTTACTGCTGTCTCGGTTCTCTAAATTAGTCAATAATATTGAACTACATTAAAACCAAAGAAGGACATTTATAAAACAGCCATAGTTGAAAAATTAAATTTGTTTCTAACCTATATCCATCTACGTCCAAAGACAGGAGAGTCTGAAGAAAATTGGTTGAGTGCATCACTGTGGACTCATGCCTTCTCATGTTTCTCAATTGATCCTCTCTATAAACCACCCTCAACCTTCATTTTGGCAAATTCTATTATCAGTGACTGATAGTACTTACAGAACTTGTCAGTGAATATATGCCATTTTCTTAATTATTTTACTATCCTTTCAATATATCTTTCTCTATCATTTAGACTTAAAGAAGATTAGAAGAGATCAGTTTACCAAAGGCAAGTATTGCCCATTGTCTAAACAGTATTAATTTTCTATTTCTTTCTTGGTGAAATGAGTTTGTTTGATGTCTAGTGGAGATAAGCTTCTTCTCAGACTCTCTTGCAGCTACTGAAACTCCTGCAATACTGCTAATGAGATATAACTAAAATTTTGCTGAGTTTCTTCAAGGTCTGTTCATGATTTTAAAAACCACGTTAGATTTATTTTAAGCGTATGAGTGTTTTGCCTACATACATGTATGACTACCACACATATCTAGTATCCACAGAAGTCAGAAGATAGAATCAGATCCCCTAGAACTAAAATTGCAAATGATGGTGAACCATTATGTGGATGCTGAGGACTGATCTTGGATCCTTTGCAAGAACATGTGCTCTTAACTGCTGAACATATATTTGTGACTAGATCTAAAATCGCTGTCTCGGGACCATAAAGTAAAGGCTAAGATAATTATAGATACATAAACCTTAATATTCATAAATCAATCAATAAATAATAACAGATATTTGGTAGATGAGAAGAATAAAAATCTATTTTTTTCAAGTCATTGCATTTTATTTTTCTGTAAAATGTTTAAAATGATAATAATTTCCCATGGCTTTTATTCAGTAGTGAGCAAATACTAATAGAATGTGATGTGCCTTAAGCAGGATGCTCATCCCTGAATACAAAGAAAAATGAGATGTGAGTCTCCCCTGTAATCTGAAAACCAAGGCTTTCTTAAGAAGGCCAGCAGCTCCAAGTAGGAAGGTTAAGTGATCTTCTCCTTCTTCCCAAGTCTTTCCCAGGCAGAGTAGCGGACAGACTCGCTGTAAAGATGGGAGAGAAGCTGTGTCAGGGAGAATCACCACTATCAATTTGCACTTGATATCTCTTCTCATTGTGCATTCCTCTGAGATTGTCGTAGCATTTGGGTTTGGCATTTAGTTGTTGAAAAGATGGAGTTTGGGAAATGTTTACACTGGTTCAATGAGAATTTCAGATAGCATTAATTTTCTTAGTACTTTATTTAGCTTTGTTTATTTAAAAGGTACATTAACACCATAAACTGTGAATAGGATATTCAGAGACTTCTATTTAAAACTGCGTGAGATCCCTTATAAAATAGTTTTTTGAAGTGACAGTTTATCTCCAAATACCTTTATGATGATGGATTAATATTTTCTGGGATGGTGGTACTTATATTCTTTTCAAAACTACCCAAAAGTGTATATTTAAAAATAACTCTTGTTAAAAAAAAGTCTTTAAATAGAAAAAAAAAATGTCCTCAAAAGGAACCATACCAAATGTTCATCTAATGCCATTGAACATTGGGATTATATGTGATTAAAAGAACCTTCTTCCTACTTTCCTGATTTCATTTTAATTTTATTGTAATCAGGAAGCATTATTTTTATACTCTATAAAGAACAAGAGTGAAGAATTATATACCAAGTCCTGACAAATGAATTGACATAGAAACAGCAGAGCCGTTTTCAATGTGTTTATATAAATAGATCTGTATAATTATCATTAAGCATCATAAGCACACAGTGTTTAAAAAGAACAGTTCTATTTACTCAAATTGAAGTTGGGATGATATTATAATATACAGCTGAAGTTGGACTGAATTCTGAGAAGAAAAGGAGATAATGGTGACATTGAAACCATCATATTCAGCATCTCTGTGTGTTCTGTGTCTCCTGTATCTGTCAATTAATGCCTACCCACATACCAAGCAGACAGTGATACCTGGTCAAATGCTAGTGTCAGAGATCTAAAATTGCTGATGTATAACTTTGAGACCATGCAAAGGGAGAAGGGGACAATTGCCATTTATCTTTTAAAAAATATTATTATTTACAGGTCTCACCTTGTAATCCTGGCTAGTTTGAACTAACTGTATAGAATAGGCTAGCCTCTAATTTACAAAGATCTTCCTGCCTCTGTTTCAGTAGTGCTGGGATTAAAGGTATGCACTAAGACACTAGTCTTCATTTATCCTTTTTATATGATAGATTATAGAATCTTCCTATGACCCAATCTTTTCCCTGAATGTGGGATACTCAATTCTTGTTCTCACTGGATGCCTATGAGATGATGAAACTGTATATATTAGATTTTGAAGTCTCCATATTTAAATTGTAAAAATGTATGCTGGGAATGGTGCCACACAGTAATCCCAACCACTGGGAGGCTGCAGTAAGAGCTGATGTTTGAGATTAACTTGGGCTATATGGTTAGAATAGTCCTTTGAGATAAAGAAAGAGAGAGGGAGGAAAGGACAGGAAGGAGTCAATAAAGACAAGAAAATCATTTCATTGAACTAGTTACTTCAGTGGTTATGGAATGAGACTTGCTTGCCTGACATTTAGTACCGAGGAGAAGGTTAGGTAGAAGGAGAGCAGACAAGCTTATTTATGGGAAACGAATGGAAGAAAAGAGACTATGTCATGAGTGAAAGTAGTCAGGGCAACTATGGAAGTGACCTCTATTTAAGGAGGCTCAGACTATGATAGTGGGGCCACAGTGTGCATAGGAATGGAGTGAGAAGTGCATTGCTTTGAAGGATATAGTATCTGTTTCCTTAGGGAACTATAGGGCTGCTGGGACAAGTCTTCTCATTCCCAGATCATTACCCATTCTTCAAAATCAGGCTGAGTTTTACAGATACAAAAATGTCAACATTTCCAAATGTTTAATAATAGCCGAGTATGCGTGGGTATGTTTATAACAAGTGCCAGTACTTGGGAGGTGGAGAAAGGAGGGTTATGAGCTTATGGCTAGCCTGACCTGGACACCCAGAGTCTATTTAAATTGATAAAAAGCAGAGTTACAGTCCTTTTGTCCCCTCTTCCACAATGCTTCCTGAACATTGGGAGAGGGGGATATGATTTTCAATGTCTATATACGTACTTTAGGAAGCTTCTATAGAAATAGATTTCCATATGACTTTTTGCGAGGTCTTTAGTGTTATGTAGTCCTCCCCATATTTCTCCCACTTCTCTGCCCTTCCATCTCTCACCCCAACACTTCCTGCTCCATATTCATTCTGAAAATAATTTATCCCAATGTGTTCTATCTCCTTTCCCTTGCAAGTCACTCCCATGGCCCCTTACTAATGTCCTGACCTCTACGGATATTCCAAATCAACAATCCATATCTAGATATTTAAAGCTAAGACCTGTAAATGAGAGAAAACCTAAGAAATTCATCTTTCTGAGTCTGTGTTACCACACTCAAAGGGATCCTTATGGTGGATCCATATGGGGTAGAGATGGAAAGATTCTGAGAGACCGTGGTGGGGGATAGCTTCCAGGAATCAGGGCTTCCTAGAAGTAGCAGGGCATGAAGAGTAGAAATGGTTACAAAGTCCCACTGCTGGCTGAGGATCTATTGATGCTGGTGGTCAGTCCTCTCTAAGGAGGTCATTCCTGGTAGGTATATATCTCACTTCAGTGGATGGCCACAAATCCAAGAATATTTGGGCAGTACACATTGAATTTGAAAGGTATAAACAACATTGAAAACAAAAACAACCCCCCCCAAAAAAAACACCAACAACAAAAAACCCAAAGACAACACAAAGTTGGGTGGGTAGAGACAGGGAAGATGTAGGAGAAGTTGAACCGAAAGTAAAGACAATAAAATATATTGTATGATATTCTCAAAAAACCTGATTTCTGAAAAGGAAAGTTTAGTAACAATGCTTTGTATGTCTCAGAAAAAGTAGTATGTTCAGTTTACAGTACCTTCATGGGACTCATTGTCCTGATTCTTCCTTCTTGCCAGGCTCTACTGCAGTCCTTGGAATGGAAGGGATTGGTGAGTCTGAATGGAGACTGCAGTTTTTTATCCCGTTCTTTCTTGCACGTGTATGTTTGTGTGCGCGCGTGCTTACACTCCCCTGTTCTTGACTCCATCTAGAATTTCAGTTTTTTTCTCAGAGTGAGGTCACATATGAGAGACCTCTTTGCTGCCACTGCCGGGATCCTCTTGGCAGCCACATGGCCCGTTTTATTTTTCTTCTCTCCTTAGCTTTTTGAAACAAGCTAGTCAAGACTCACCCTTCCCAGCAAGCCATGACCTTCCTGCCCATGTCCACTGTCTTTCAAGCTTAATTTCCTCGATTCCCTTCTGGTTACAAGGAATATTAACTCTACTGAAACTTCCCTCTGAGCTCAGAGAATTTTCTCAATTCTCTGTCAAAACACTCTTCACCTAGAATTAAAGATCTTTATTTCTCTCAGGATGCTTTTTACCCTTCAGTGAAACTTATCTTGTCAACCCCGTGTTTCATGGGGTCAGAAATCAAGCATTTCCCTATCGCTAACCATCCTTCCTTCTCAGAGGGTCAGTCCTCCTAATTCTATCCCCTTGACCCTTCTTCTCTGCTGTTGTCTGGTGTCCGTTCAGACATTGGTACATGGGTGAAATTTATGCTTTCCTCCAGCTCTCTGAGAATCACAAGACCCCTGACTATAACTAAACCTAGAAAGCAATGCTTCCCCTGGCCACATACGCATCAGCAGCATCCGATTTAATAAGGAGGAGAAGTGAAGCCATTTTACGGGGGGGGGGGCAATATGTGCTTTCAGGTGCAAGTTGTGTGCTGAGTGACAGATCCCAGGACACTTTCCAGCACAGCTTTGGAGTTCCGGAGGTGGTGGGGGATGGGGTGGGGGGGAGTCTTAAATTCGTGGATCATGAGCAGACAGAACGTGGTGTTTGTTTCAGGTTGCCCTAGGGCTTGGGTGCAGCAGTCCAGTGTGACAGCAGGCTTTAAAGAGAGTAAGAATATTCTAGCTTATCAGGCCAGAGCTAGCTGTCTGCAAATGGAAAAATAAACCCATACCATTGATAATAACAATATTAATAAAGACAAGCCAGAGAATTCCCGAAGGCTCTGGTAAGAGGGCCCAAATACATCAGAATTTTTGGTGAAACTCAAATTTTCTCTCCTCAGTTTTAACTGCCGGGAAGCTCATTTTTCTCTTCTAGCTTAGCTTTTCATGCTCCACATCAGGTAGACTTGACCAGTGAGGGGGAAAACTTTGCCCTTCATGTTTTTCCAGCTGAGGGAGTTTCTTGCTGGGAAATCCTTTGGCTTCATCCTTTTTAATGGTTGATGAAAGAGGTAAGTGCTTTGGGGTGAAGGAGAGAAGGAGATCATTCAGAAGCCAGGATAATCTGGGTGCACATGCCTGCCTTTGGCTCTCCCTAGCACTGCGTTCAGGAGCCAACTGTAAGACTGGGGCCCAAGGCGGGATGCAGGTGGCAGGAGTAGGCAGTGTTTTCTTTCCTCTGTGGTGAATGTAGCTCTGAGACTTGTACCAGGGGCCAAGAAAATTATTCTTTAACATACCGTAAGCCGATAGCTAAAAATCTCAAATTAGGGATTCTGATCTCACATCTGATTTAATTTATGAAAGTTAGAACCAGATGGTCGCAGGGTCGACTCTGCATTTTACAGATGTGCTCAGCAATCTCTGTGAGGCTCTGTGAGGCTACACACCCCAGGCCAGAATACTGTGCTCTTCATATTTGCCATTTTGGCCACAGTTTCCCTTCCAGGCAGCTCATCCTGCTTTCAAGGTAAAATTCTTTCCCTGCATGGGAACCCCATACAACTTTCATTGCCCCTATTTTCCCTAAGAAATCAGTGCATCTCCTAGTCTTTACCATTCAGTTCTTGTTTCTCAAGCAAGGGACACAGATTCCTGGGGACTGTCATTACACAGATGGTGTCATATGACTTGCTCAAGATAAAAACAAATTTGGAAGAAGAGCTAGAAGTGACAAGAATCCAATTCTATATTTAACATGAAAGTCACTTTCCTGAGTCATCCCCAGGGGCTTTAGATAAGGGACAGTCCTGTTACTAATCACGATGAGCATTTGCCTGAACAGAACCTTGGGGGACTTTATCTTCTCACCACAATCCGTCTTGCTTGCAGCTCAAATGAAAGTTTTTGCTTTTCAGAGAAGAAGCGAGACCCAGGTCAGCTTGCTCGCCACACTGTTGTGTGCCAATTAAGCCAAGAGACAGGAGTTAAAGCAAAGCGGTATGTTTAAGAAAACGCTCTGAATAAGATGGAGGTGTCTGGTCCAAAGTCCAAATTTCTTTTCAGAGCCATGGAAGAAAAGGGAAGTCTAAAGAGGTAAAAACAAAGGGATGCAGAGTAAATCACGACTCTAAGTGTGAACTGTAGCCACAGGCATCACGAGGGGCAGCTGTAGCGAGAGCCATGAGACTTTTGCAACTCTTTTTCTTACTGTGTACATGGCCGTTTTCAGCTAAATGTTAACAAACCACAGGCTCTCCGCATATGTTGAGGAAGGAATACTTCTTAAAGGTCACACGTGTGTCCTTTTTGCACTCCGTGACAACATTAGTGATCTATTAAATTCTAGCAATCTATTTCCTGGAGGTAACAAGTATTTTTGGCAGGCATTAAATTTGATAGAGTTTGACCTTTTGACCTACAGCTCCTACTCACCACTTTACACTACATAAAACAATAGATATGAAAACTTAACCTTCAGTTCACTCACACATACACACACAGATCCATTTACCTATCATCTGTCTACATCTATCTATCTATCTATCTATCTATCTATCTATCTATCTATCTATCTAGTTTAATCTATCTATATCCACATATATGCATACATGTCATTATTGTTGTTAAGTTTTTCTTATGCCTTTTCTGCAGCTGGGCAGTGACAAGATATAGTCTCTATGTCCATTGAGTCTCCTTCCATACTTGACCAGAGGGTCTGAATGCAGGGTTCATTCCCAGAGACAAACCAGTAGTTTATGTGTACTTCCTTGAAGGCTGTTTTACCACCTGCATTTCTTAAATACGTCTCTTTTACATTTGCTCTCTAAATCTCATCATTAAAGACTTTGGTAAATTTGTAAAAATGTTTATTCCTAACACCTTTCTTTTTTCCTGAATGGAGAGCATCATGGGATCAGGAACCACTGGAAGTGAAGAACAGTTGGAGAAACTGCAAGAATATGAAATCTTAGAGACTAATAGGAAAAAAAAAAAAAAAAAAAAAAAGCGATCCCAGTAAGTGTGACCATACTGGGGTCTGAGACTTGGTGACTGGCTAATGGGACTGGACAGCTCTCTTTATAAAGAAGGTAGTAACAGAGACTATAAGTGGTCAATAACTCTGTATGCCACCCACTTGTAGCTTTCTCAAGGAGATACATTCCAAAGAACAGCATCACAGCAATTTAAAGATCTCATTCAACTTTGTTTTTTTATTCTGGGGTCAAGTAGCACTTCATTCCATAAGCAAGATTGTTTAATTCCAGTGAACTGAATAGTGAAGGTTGGTTTTACAGACCAAAAAGAAGGGCTTAGGAAAGCAGATGATAAAAACAAAAAAAGCAATTGGTATTTGCAGAGTTAAATTTGCCTTGCATGGTAAGGACAGGGAGACTGAATGTTAGTAAAATAACTGATTAGTTAATATTTTTTCTGCAGGTTACTTTTTTGTGTATGAGAATAAAGACAGAAAACACTTCACTATAATACCAATTATAACCTAGAAATTCAGCTGTGATCACTTTAATCCCCGTTTCTTAGAAGGTCAGATAAAAAAACTTGGTTTCAGGTAGGTCATTTGGAACTTTCGAGTTGAGTGACTCCAGTATGAATTTTTAGCCAGGCTGGTTGGGGCCTGACGCAGGGGGCTCAGTCGCACACAATGGCCACCTGTAATTTTTGTTTAACACAAGTCAGAGCAGTAATGTGCAGTGTAGTTTCTTTTAAGAAAGCACTTTTGGTTTCTTCCTACCTCATTCTGATATGAAAAGGTCATTTCTTACCACTAGAGGTGAGAATGGAGACATGGTTTCTTTTGTTTATTTTCAGTGGCCTGTCTGTGATCTTTCCAAATGAAAGCAAAATATTAACATTATGGGGTTAGAAAATTTCTTTCTTTGCTCTATTTTCCTCTCTATATTTTTGAGTGGAAATGGCTCCCAGTTCTCTGGTGTGACTTTGTGCGAATAATTACTATAGAATACTGCAGACTTCCTCCCTCCCTTTCCCTGTAGGGTGATTGATTTTAACCTTTCTCCTCTGCCAAACCTTTGTTCCGTGCATGACATTTTAACCCCCACTACTTCCTATGTTCTATTTTGCTAAAGAAAATTGCATTTTCTATTTCTGGACAAAGCATGGTTGTTTGTGTCAGTCAATTTAACACAATATACCAGTTCGTATTTGTGCAGAGGAAGCACTAATGTGTCTAGCAGGAGGTGGGTCCTGAGCCCATGACCAACCCTTCCATTGGACTCGGAAGATGGAAGCCACAGTAATCCATTACTGACAAGGCCACTTAATGGTGATGTAGCACCTTCTGTCTCAGAGACTTCCAGGTAGTGTGGAGTTCTATTTCCTGCTGTATACATTCATTCCTGAAAATATAACCCAGAGATAAAAATGTTTGCATGGTAGTAAAGAACAGGTGCTTTGGCAATTTCAACTTATCCTTGGCATGGCGTTACCATTTAGAAGCTATGAAAATATGATAATATTTATATTTTCCAAGCCTCTGCTTCTTGATATAATGGGGAAAATACAGTTTTTTTTTTTAACTCCAGGTATTGTGGGAATGCGATAAAATAGTGAACACAGCTTCTTACTGGGGAGTCACTGATGGCTGTTCTGAGTGTGGGACCATATCATGTTGCCTTTTGATCAAGATTGTAGACCTCCCTCCCACCTTTTGTTCCACAGAATACATCAGCTATGGGAAAAGCTTAAAATATCTACTCTAGCTGCTATTTACCTTAATTCATTAGGCAGGCGTTTAATGAATGCCTACTGGACGCCAGGCACTCTCCTGGATGTTTGCATCCAGAATTAACACAGGAAAGCATCATATTATGCAAATTAAGCCAGTCTCAGAAAGGCAAATATCTCATGCTTTCTCTCATTTGTGTTTCAAAATTACGAGTGCGTGCACACACACGCACACACACACACACACACACACATACACATTTTGTTTATATGACATGAAGGGAGTTGGAAATCCATCTAGGTAAACACAAAGGACTAACAGGAGGGAGAGGGCTAGCAGAAGGGACAATGCGGAGACTGTGCCCAGCATCAATACTTAGCTATAGACAAAATTTAAAAACGAAATTAATTCCAAAGTTAACCTGTCAGAGCTAGAAAATGAGTACTAGATTCTGCTTGATGTTGTTTAAAAGAAAGAAGAAGGAAAACACAGAGTAAAGAGGAGAACGAGCTCTCAGCATGGACAGACAAAGCTCCCCGTGCTGGCTCTGCTCCTCACCACCTGTGCCATTTGGGCAGATGACTTAACTTCTGTGAGCCTAGCTTCTGGTTTTATAAAATGGGATTTACTAGCTATGGTTAGCAAAATAAGGAAGTCCAAGCATAGCAGATGAAGAAGTAGTGCATATCAATGTGTGGGCAAATATCAGCCTGGCCTTCAAGAGAACACGGAGCATAGTGGGAAGGAATGAGGCTTCAGTTTGGAAGTCTTAATGTTTATATACTTCACTATTTATTATTATATTTTGATATCCACGAACCCTTTAAGGCTAGCCAGCCTTAGAGATATTCTTAATAACAGCGTGCGTGTGCGTGTATGTGCACACGTGTGCGCGCGCGCGCAAACACACACACACACACACACACACACACCCCAATCCAAATCCATATAGCCTCTGGTCTGTATGCCGAAGAGCTGTATTCCTATGCCTTAAACATCCCAGGGTCAGGCCTAGGTACTTAGAAACTGATCAGTAGTCTATAGGCCAGCAGAAGTATTTAAAGCAGTCAGTTATCAAGGTTTCCCAATGAAGGCTGCAGGCTAGACTTTCCACTCAGTCCTGTCTTTTGTCTCCAGACTAAAATGTGTTTGCTCTGTGACCCTGTATGGATGACATGCCTGCTATTTCTAGGACCTGTGCATATGGTAAGTTTCCTTTTCCTGACCATCTTTCATCTCTTCTCTTGTAACTGTACCTGACTGAGGGTACCTGCACAGGTCAGAGCACAGAGCAGGCAAGGACAAAGAGATAAGCATGACTTCTGAACGGTCTGGAATGTTCTTCCATGAAGCGATAAAGAAAGGACGGAAAACAGGTGGGTAGCTTGGCTCCTGCGTGGGGGTTTCAATGCATGAATAAGAAGTGGTAACATTTAACCCAAGAGTGGAAAGGTTCCTAGAGGGATTTGTCAGGGCAGAGGCAACGCTGTACAAAAGGAAAAGCAGGATCCATGGTGAAAAGGTCCACACACACCTCAGTGCGCACACGCCATCTGTTTCCAGAAGCTGGAGAGGTGGTGGGCTGAGGGGCTTTGTGGAGACTGGATAATGGACGACACTTGGAAGACAGGTAGGGTTTGGTCTTTTAAGTGTCTTCAAACCCTTGCTGTTGTTGTGTGAGGAGCAAAAGGATATGGGATGGCGAACCCCTGAACAGGGCAGCTGTGCTGTTCAGCAGCTAGGAGCCAGTGCACAGCAGAGGGAGAATACGATGCAGGGAGTATGTTAGTCCCGGGACAGACAGCACTCTGCTGGGATTCCCAGAACTGAAGGAGGGGAGCAGATCAAGGCCATACCTGAGCCTGACTTAACTGACAGGTCTATGTGTAAATCCCAAAAGAGAGAACCATTTTAGGGCCACGTGGTTGTCTTCAGGCCAGTGTATACTTCTGCCTCTCAGGTCAAGTAAGGCTTGCTTTTTCTTTGTCTCACAGGAATAAGTATTTCACACCAGTCGCCATGTTTCTGCTTTATTTTGGGACTGGAACTTTAACTGTTTCTTCAGTTAAGTGACCCAGGAACCGAAGGGCCATTTTTGTCCTCAGGGATGTGTTTGGTGCTGAAGATGGCAGACAGTTGGGTGTGGGTGATGACAGATAGCGCCTGAGGTCTTGCAGCTTAGAAGTAACATCTTGTTGTTTGAGGATAACACTGCCAAAGGTGTGTGGGCGTATCTCTGAAGAAACAAAACAGAAAAAGCATGACCAGCAATCTGATCTAGGTGGGTGTATATAAAGGTCATGGTTTTATTTACTGTTTTAACACTTGTAGGACAACCTGAGTGGCCTCAGAAATGGCCCCTATTACTCTCAGGGAGCCAGCTAGTGGTCAGCCTCCTCAGTCGATTTTTTTTTTTGTGTGTGTGTGTGTGTGGTTTTTTTTTTTTCCTTTTTTTCCCCCTAGGACTGCTCTGTAATACTGACTCATCTAAAACAATTCCTTTTGTTTCCCCTTTCCACTATCCTTACCAGTAATTATTACCTGCCCACTCACATGGCCGCGAACACCAGGTCTTGGGCCACTGTTCTCTCACACATGACTTCAGAACTATGGAGGTTGAAGTTGGACCTCACTATGTTCTTACTTCTATAATTCCACGGAAGAAACTTCAGCAGAAGGTAGACTCATTGGATCTCTTTCATGTTCTACAATCAATACTTGTCTAGCATAATGGTTCTAAAGAAGTCTGCATTTTCCAAAAGAAGCCTGGAATTATAACAACATTCGTTTCAGTTGCTTCTTGTTTAAAGTCTGCTAAGAGCAAGAGTCTACGTAGCAACCTTACCATTCACTGTATTCTTCAACCACTGCAAGCTATGCTTATTGAGTTCTTATGTGTGCCAGACCCTCTGCTAAGCAGAACTTTACATATAGGGAATCTAAATTTTCTATAAAATCTCATGAAGGCCACTGATTCCTTCCCTTTCTAGAAGAGGAGCTCTGCCCTTGAAAACCAAGTCGCTTGCTGGGGTTTATGGAATTCTGAGTGGACTAATCAGGAATCTAGTCAGATACTATGGAAAAGTTTTTGCTTCTATAACATGCCATATTCTGAAAGGAACTGGACATAAATGTTATCACTTTATGTCTGTGATTTGAAAACCATCCTAGTCCCCCAGACTACATGTGCCTGTGGTTGCACCTAGGAGCTAAAGCACTGCCTTACAGGATGCTGTTATCACAGGTGACTGAACTTGAACCCTCAGACCCTCATACCAAGCTGCTGAAAATAGTATCAGCTTAAGGTGTGATGATGTTTCTGTCCTAGTCCCTGATCATGTCATTCTTTCTTACCCTTGGTGGTGGGGAGTACATTAAATTTAATAGTCTATTTGCATTATAAATTGTCATCTAGTAAATCCCAGAAAACCGACTCACGCTTTCAACATTGCTTTCAACATTGCTGACTCGTCACAAAAACACTGCACCATTAAGGCTGATGGATGGGAAGATTCATACCTCTTTCTTTGGAGTTTATAATCTTCAGAAAAATACAGGTCACCTATTTATTTTTGTATTTATGAAAATTATATATACATACAGAATAGCTAAAACATAAAAACAACATATGGTTTAGGAGAATTTCTGTAAGTGCTCCAGCCTTCTTGAGATACAAAAATAGTGTAGCTGCTAATAATGTGGCTCCCTCGGCAAGCATATATCACAGCACTCAGCCCGTTTACAAAGCAGGTAAGCTGAAGGGCTCCTCCTGGGTGGGGACTGTGTTCATGTTAAGGTATCAGTCTTGTTCTTGATAAACATTGCTGTTTTAAATGACTTTGAACTGGAGGATGGAGGAGAACCCTGAGGTGTCAGAACACGACAAGGCAAAGTTGTCTTGTACAATGTAGCCTTTCTTCTGAAGCTGAAACCAGCCCCAGACACTAAGCTGTGTCTGGAGCAAATTTGATACATTTACTTGAGTTCTATTAGATAGAAATCAGAAATACTTGGAGGACAACATAGAACCAGATGTTAATTAATGAGTCTGAATGGGACAGTGGATAAGATTACAGCAAGCAAGCCTAGGAAAGTCAAAGAAGAATGGGCTTCCAGGTCTCATCTTACGTGCCAAAGTTGCACTTTCCTTCTGTCTTCCCAACCACCCTGTGGGATGGATATGACTTTAACAGTGTGTTTCAAATGGAGCTAGGGGTTCAGTGGTAAAAGGGCTTGCTAATGTCATACAGCTGCCAAGTGGTACTCTCAGAGTCTGTACCCAAAAGTTCCCAATGCAGGGCAAGCCTGTACATGCCTATCCCAGCGGACACCCTTCCTGAAAGACTTGTGATCACTGCCAAATGGCATTTGCAATCTCTGGGTACAGCTTACATTGATATTTAGCAGAAACCGTGGTAACCAAAGGTGAGCAGTGCGGTCAGAGCATAGCTGGGGACTCCAGTCCGCTCTCCTTTTAAGCTGCCACGTGATAAGCAGAGTCCTTACTCTACACACCAGGCTTCATTTGTTCTTAGCAGCACAATGCAGCCCTGGTGCCTATAGTGCAGAAAGCAATTAATTTTCCCAATATTATCTAATTTTTGGCATGTACTGAATGCAGCCAGAGTGACTAAGCCAGGATCGTATCAAGGACTTATGCCTGCGCCTGTGCAGAGGGATGTGCAGTTGCCATAGCAGCAATCAATCTGCTAAATAACTGGGAACACAAACTGATTCAAAGGCAAAGACTGATTTGGGTCAGGGAATTGCACTCCATAAAGAACAACTTCTCAATAACTCCTGACGATGTTTTAGCTTTTATGGATGGCCCTAGACATGAATAGTGAGTGACTGCTCAGTGGCAGGAGGGTATATATGCCCCAAGAGGAGAGTCACATGCTGTTCCTGGAAGGTCAGAAAAGAGAATTCTATGCAACATGCCATGCCACTGCTCTTGTGCTGCCTGTCTATTCTCAGAGCTCAGAAGGGTTTGTGACAAAAGTGACAGTGTCTCACAGTGTCCTGGGATACCTGCATGCCATTTATCAGCATCCCTGAATCATGAAACTTACCCTTATACAAATGTCCACTGATTTCAGTATGTTCAAACACGGATTCACATGGTGGCTGTTTGGGTGCAGACCTGCTTCCCCTCGTTCCTTCCATGCTGCCTCCTCGCCTTTGGCTCTTTCTCTACAATGAAAAGACATTTCTTCTTGATAGCATACATATCAAGAATTGGGGTATTCTGTATCTGCTGTGTGTAGTGTGGAATGTTATTAAACCTTTTTCGTCTCACTTGAAAACTAAGGTTCTGGTGGAAGAACACTTGACACTCCTAGAGGTAGCATTGACCTGTTGGGCGATTCAGGCTTTGAGGATTAAAAAGTTTCGCAGCTAGCTTCAGGACCTGAGAAAAATAGCTTAGTGGCACTTGCCATGTATGCATGGGGACCTCTGTTCAAAATCCCCAGGACCCGTATTAAAAGCTGGGAGATGATTTTGTATCTGCTTGTAAGCAGCTCTATTGCTGAGGATTCTTAGCTGCCACCATACCTCCAGGTTTAATAACTGTCTCAATCAGAAGATAAAATCAGGTAGAGAGGGATAGGGCAGGACACCTGACATCCTCCTCTCGTCTTCATGTGTGCACATCGTTCTAGGTACCCACACATAAATGCATGCATGCTCATACACATTATGGTTAGCATTTTCTCCGATTATATAGTAGCTCTAGGTATCTCTTTTAGAGCCTCTATACAGTGTCGCTGTAACATCTGTATTTCTGAAGTATAATACATCCCATGTAGGACTGCAGAAAACAGAAACCCCAGTTCAAGTTAAGTTGTGACTTACGTTAAGTGTGTGATCTTGGGCGCTTTGCTTCAATGGCTGTACTTTTCTCTACTTCAGTTCTGTGACATGGAGGTGATGGTGGCAACGATACTAGCTGATTCTCAGACACCGCAAGTTCTGGGACGGAGACAAAAGGTAACAGTCGTTTCAGGTTCAGAGCCCCCCCCCCCCCCCCGCAGGTTCCCCAGTCCATATGTCCAGACTTTCAATTCCATTTTTGTTTTTACTTCTTTAGGATCTAGTGTTGCTGTGTTAGGCATGGATGGAATGAAGAAAGTATAGGAAAACCCTTCACAGAATGCTTGTCCCAGAGTTACAGTTCAATAGATTCATTCGCTATTTAAACACATCCTAACATCTGTTAAAACGTATTGTCATCTTCAGAGTGGGTTTTGCCTTTAGTATCACTTGGTACCTTGGAGGAAGCTGATCCCTGGAGCCTGGAGGCTGGTTAAGACATTTGTCTCTACCTGTTCCATTCTTTCTTTCTGATTATGGGGCTGGGAGTCCAGTAGTAGAGCATGTGCTTCCTAACTGAGTAACTGAGTTTCCCATTGGAAGCCACACCTTTCCAGGTTTCAAAGCCACCAAGCCTGGGTCACCCCTGCTGGAAATGAACTTTATGCAATAGGTAATTTGACACAGCTGTGTTAGCTGGCATACACTCATCTGGGAGATTCTATTATTTCTCAGTCTCTCAGCCAAGGGATGTTGGTTTCTAGTGAAAATGTAGTCTCTAAGCCAAGTGGACTGTCAGTGGGTGGTGAGCATCAAATAAGCAGGGCTGGGTTGTATTTTGAGTTTGAAACCTGAAGGTAAAAATTCTGTGTCTTTTCATTGCTCTTTCCCATAAGGTGGTAATTTTGCATTGACCTTCTGCGTCTCTACTGGGCTTCTGGGCATGGCTTTGCTACAATCTGTGGCTTTAGAATGAGAGCTTAGCTTTATTCCTGTGTGTGCATTGATTTTTTTTTTCTCTTTTAACCTAGAATGCAAACGGAACCTGTGCTTGCTATCTGAATATCTCTAATTAGACTACCTGCGCAAATCTACCAATTGACTTTAATAGATTGAATCCAAGCCTGTGACAGTGTTGGAGGGGAAATGAGATTGCTTCGCCTCCTCAGTTATCGTCAGCACTTGGACTGAATGCAGATAGATTTTCCACATTCAAGACACAATGGTAGGCAAGGGTTCCCGAGGCCCTGGAGGCAGGATGTAATCATCACACAGGTAAATTATCCCTACTGAGAGAAAATTGGAGCAGTAAATGAAACATTAGTCCACTTCACTAGGAGGTCACGTATGTTTCAGTGCCGTGACAACCTGCTTGTGTGATTAGAGTTAGGGCGGAGACTGCCATTCATGGGTTCATTTTTCCCCCTTCTTTTTTTTTTCCTTTATATTCTGCTGAACTTCGTTTTACTTCAGCTTCTTTGCCAATTAAGCCCCAAATTGGCAGCTAAGACAAAATACAAATGAGAGGGAGGGATCACTGAGAAAGGATATGGAGACAATGGAGAGAGTAAGGTGAAAATTGCCCTTCCTCCCTCCTTCTTCTGACAGCCATGCTGATCAAAAGGGGTTCGGAGCTTTTTGTAAGCAATAACTCACTGGATTGAAGCCCAGAGGGTCCATCTATAAAATTCGTATGGGGGCATGTTTGCTATTCCAACCTGTCTTCTTCTGCTCTTCCCTGGGCCCCTCCCTGTGCACCTAGACTGGATTCCACTTATCAATACCTTCTCTAAGCAAACTTTGCCATCCCTGTTCTATGTACATTCTGTGGATTTTCTCATGATCATCTAATAAATAACACAGAGAGAAGAGTCATCTCCATCTTCGGCTGAGAACGATGAAATAATGAAGCAGTGCCCTGCTCACCTGCTAGTCTCAGCTAGGCCATGGGAAGACAGCTCAAGCCTAGCCAGTTTGGCTTGAGTTCGTTCTTCTACTAGTTTCTAATTAAAAAGCATTTCTATGTCTAATGCAGGAGACAAATGTTAGAATGTATGTGCATTCAGCCACCTACTCTGCTGTGATGAAAACCACAAAGAACGCTTCTTATATCACCACCCCCACCCTTGTCTGAGATAAACAGATATTTTTAAATACTTTAAAAATACACATTGCTGAGCTGACAGTTTAGTGTCTGATTCTCTTTCTGTGAACATTTCCCAGCCCTTCCATTAGAAAGGATGATGTAATGAACCATAACTCCTATGACGGGACATGTAAGATAATTCTAGTGTTTACATTTTCACAATGGACTAAAGGCCTGTTTGGTTTAAATGACTAAAAATGATGTTTTTAAGGTGTGACATCATAAAGGGAAATCACTTTGGGGTGGCGATGAAATTGTTCTTCCAAATTGACCTTCCTCTTCCACCTAGCAATGTTTATATTTCATTGTTATATACTGCAAGTTTCTATGACCTGTTTTCTTTTGACATATTTACAAAAAAGTTTAATTTAGACTCAACAGTGACCTGCTGTAAAGTGACTTTTTTTTAAGCCATTATGTGTGGTGAAGCCCCCCCATCCTTCTCCTCCTCCTCTCTTCTGTCCATCCTCTTCTCTTTTTCTCCCTCCTCTTATTCCTTCCCCTCCTCCTTTTTCTTCCTTCTTTTCCTCTTTCTACTTCTTCTGTTAGATAGGGGTTCACTTTGTACTGCAGTATGGTCTGAACTCATTATGTAAATCAGGCTGGCCTCTAATTCATAGCAACCTTCCCACCTTAGCTTCCTAAGTGCTGAGATTATAGCCCTGAGCTACCTACCATGCCCACCTATTCGGCTTTTATTTAAATAATTAATTTTCTTTTAAATCCACCCCCCTCCCCCCGCATCTCTCTCTGCTTATACACATGAGTGCAGGTGTCTGTGAAGACCATCAGATCTCCAAGACTTGGAGCTACAGCAGTTCTGAGCTGTCTGAATGAGCTTCTGTGAATCCAGTGTGGATCCTCTGAAAGACTAGTATATGTTCTTAGAACTTCAGCCCTGGACCCACACCTCTTTAATGGCATCATTTCTGTGCTTCTAGGAATATTTTTGTTGTGTGTCTCACCGTCTCCTGTTCTCATTTCAGTACATTCCTTGTTTTTATATGTTTATTTTCACATATATTTGTGTAGGTGCGTTGGGTGGAGTAGTTATGGATGGCTACGTATATAGGTGGACTGGTTCAGGGAGTAAGAAGCTCGTGTGTGTGTGTGTGTGTGTGTGTGTGTGTGTGTGTCACACATACACATGTCTAGGTACCCAGAGGGGCCAGAAGACATTGGGTTTCTTGGAGCTGGAGTTACAGGAGGTTGTGAGCCAGCCAGTGTAGGTGCTGTGAACCAAACTTGGCTTTTCTGCAAAAGCAATGTGTATCCTTAACTGATCTCCAACCCTTCAAACACTGTTCATGACACTTATCACCTATTCATAGTAAGTCCAGGGACGAGAATTAAGACAGCCACTGTGGGCTTTCGCAATAAGCTCTGTGGTACATATGATTATGAAGAGAAGCCAGCTCAAGAAGCAAATCTCCTGGGCAGAACAGGTATTACACAAAGCTCTGCCTCGACTGACACGCTGTTTATCTCGGGCCTAGAAGGATGGTTATGGATTAAGAAGTCAGATAGAGGCACGTGCCTGGTAAAGGTTTTATTATACACAAGAGTGAACTGAAGAAGAGATAATCTGGACACCCAAGATCCCTCAAACACTGGACCACCAAACAGGCAGCATACACCAGCTGACATGAGGCCCTAACACACATACAGTGGAGGACTGCCAGGTCTGTGTTCAACCAGAGATGATGCACTTAACCCTCAAGAGACTGGAGGCCTCAGGGAGTTTAGAGGTCAGGTAATGGGGGATGGGGACATCCACATGGAGACAGGGTGCTGGGGAGGAGGTATGGGACGTGAGACAGTCGGAGGGTGGAAATAAAAGGGAGTGTAAAAAATTAATTAATTAGTTACTAATTTTTATTAAAATAGTATTTAGGAGGAACAAAAGAAGTAGGGCTTGTTTGGGAAGCACACCTAATTCAGATGAATGAAGCAGAGCAGGACTGTAGTGATGACAGTTAAAGATGCAGCAGGATTGAAATCATGGAGTGTGGCAAACGCCAACAAAGGAGATTCCAGACATTATTCTGTTGATACAACTGTATGATGGGGCATGTGAACCTAGAAGGGAAAGAGTCTCATTTCTCAGAATTATTTTCAAATTAACTTTCTTTTAGAAAATACATTATGTTTACGCCATGTATTCCCTTCCTTTTCCTCCCAACCCCTCCAGGTATGGCCTTTCTTGCTCTCATTCAAACTTGTGACTTCTTTCCTTTTTATGCAAGAGTGAAATATGCACCTTAGAAGGCTTCATGTTTATCTCTTCTTCAGTTCACTCCTGTGTATAATAATTTGGTGTCTCTTAAGTGTGTTGGCCTCCTAAAAGCTACTAAAATACTTTAAAAGTGAGAAAATAAAATAATCAGGATCTCCAAACATTTAACCGCATTTAGAACTTCTGCTGTTTAATTCTGAGAGCCCTGCTTTGGTTTCGTTTGGTTTGCTTATATGCTCTGCATAAGATTCATCAGATGTCATAGAAAACACACTCAGAGCTCCACTGTCTAGTACATTTGCTCCCTACTCTAATGCATGTTAGGAAAGATGGGGGACAGCTGTGACCTGAAGCTCCCACATGACGTCCATTCATGCTTAATCCACTAGAACTCAGGCACAGGGTCATATTTCAGAGAAGGGCTGTTGGAGATACGAGTTTACAAACTTGGCCAGAAAGAAAGATAGCAGGACTTGAAAAACACACAGCTATTGGGTATGTTCATGTAATTATAGCAATAGCTTGCATTCTTAGGCAGGGATCACTAAAATCACAAGTCAGGCTTTTCGGTTCCGGGACATCCCAGTTTTACAACTAGTCTGTCACTGATCTGCTTGGATATATACTCTTCTTTGCCTAGCTTTTCTATTTCTAATCCTCATGCTGAATTTATTTTTTATCTTTGTTTCTACTTGGGAAAGCTCTTATACTGAAAAATATTCATATTATGTGATATATATATATATATATATATATATATATATATATGTGTGTGTGTGTGTGTGTGTGTGTGTGTACACATATATATAGTGTATTAGTTGCATTGGTCATTTGTTAATTACTTCATCTTACTGGTGTTATCTTGGAAGGTTCTGGAAACTTTAGGAGCTATACACTAGGTGGAGGAAGTGGGTCACTTAGGTCACTCCTTGAGACTATGCCTTGGTCTGCACACTTTATTTCTGCTTCCTTTCTGTCATGATATGAGCTGCTCTGTGCACCACAGATTCTCTGCCATGATGAATTAAACTCTCTAAGGCTTGAGTAAAATTGGATATCTCCAACCTTTGTGTTGTTTATGTCAGATTTCTGTCTCAGGAATGAGAAGGTTACCGGTACAAAGTAAAGGAACTAGAGAAGTGGGCCATGACCATGCATACCTGACCATGTGGTTCTCAAGTCTTTGGAACTTGTGTGTGTGTGTGTGTGTGTGTGTGTGAGAGAGAGAGAGAGAGAGAGAGAGAGAGAGAGA